>NW_024387398.1:687500-1032500 GCF_900408965.1 Simochromis diagramma
CAAATGAGCCCACATTCAATTTACTATCCCAAATTAAAAAAAACAAAACAAACTAACTGATCTTTCCCCTTTTCTAACTTACCAAGAATTCCTTGAACAGGTCATCTGGCTTTTTATTTAAGTAGACACAGATAGTTTTTAGGACGCATTCCCGTCGAACATCAATGCTGATATTCTGGTGGAGATAAGAACTCAATGTGAGACAAGATTTTGGTTCTTTTCCACCTCTTCCCAAACCAAAGTCAAAAATATTAACAGATGAGTGATTAGCGATGAGTAATTAAACAATGTTTGACAACTCACATTAGTGACATTCAGTGAGGTTAATGATTGGTTAGGCACTGACTCTTCTGAGTCAGATCAACAAATATATGAACACAAAACTAGAAGCTTTTCAATTTTGACAATACATGAAAGCTTTCACTTTTGCTTTAATCAATTCTAGACTGTTCAACAATATAATTATTATTTGTACCCCTAAAAATGTTAAAATGAAATAGAAGATTAGAACTCGGCAATATGGATTCAAAATCCTATCACAATATTTTCTGGTATTTATTACGATAACAAGAGTTACAATAAAAGATAACAGTAACCACAACCACATCTGAGCCACTTTTGTTGCATCTACTGACAGACAGAACTAGCTGACCAACATCAAATGAAGGGGGGAACACACAAATTGTCACTTTGATAATCAATGGAACTGATACAAGGAGTTAAATGCATTACATATAGCTGTATTACACATAATGCTGCATTTTAATGACACAAGATAAATGCATGTCTTACACTTTAATCACTGATATTAACACTAAACCAGATATCAACACGGGGTAGAATTCCTTCAAACAATGTAGCAACTTATTTGATGCATGTTTCTAAAATACACTATACATATATTTCATTCTTCAAACGGATAGGATCGCTGGCGTTCCTGGTGCTCATTACTGACACCAGGGAGCATGCGCAGTAGATGTTGGGAGTAATTTTAAAGCTGCAGTTCTTAGTAGGCAAGTTGCAGCTTAACATGAATCATAAAACATTTTGGGAAATTACACCGAAGTGGGCCCAATAATATTTGTTAAATGCCTGACTACTAACACCTGTGAGAGGCATACAAGCTAGAATGCTAAAAAAAAAAATTACCAGACATCATTTGTTTTAAAATAAAACATACAGAAGTACTCCCGAAAATGTCGGATGTTTATCATTTAGTACACGTTAACCAAATTTGTCATCCTTAAATGGTTGTACTTACCAAATAATCCTCAAATGGCAATGGATTTTATCCAGGCTTCTGAGCATGATGCAAGTTTCGGTTGAAAATGGCGGTTGTTCAAACTTCCACACTGCACATGTGCAAACTGAGAAGTACGGAGAGCCTGTTAGGACAATCCTCTTTAAATTAAAGTGCTGTTCATTTTAAATGAACTTTTTACGTTGGATTTAATGTACTGCATTTTGTTGTATTGAAATATTGTGTTATTTATTAAAATCAAAACAATATCCTTGTGTTTAGAGTTAAAAATCAATTGGTGACATTAATTTTAACATAAAACGTTTACATAATGCTAGCAACATCAATGTATCATTTCTTAGAGTACGATTATTAAAATGATGTGAGTGTAGAAAAGGAAACAAAGTTAAAAATGTCAGATTTCCATCAGCCAGCCTGTGGACAGCAAACATGACCTCAAACCCTGTTCACAGGTTTCGCTTAGACAATTATACCAGCATTTATTTATTGAGTGTTTATGCTACTTTATAATGCTATATGTTGGTCTCATCAGACAGACGTCCCATGTGCACCTACAGGAGGGCGGACCTATGTCTCCGTGAAGGTTCTCAGTCATCCAGGTCGTCGTGGTCTAAGGAGCTTGGAAAGAAAAGCGTCTGGACTTCTTTAAGTTTCCTTGAAGACGTTTCATCCAAGAAGCTTCTTCAGTTCTAAGAGCAACTGGTGGCGAGTCCCAGATTTAAGGTCTATTGGAGTGTCCCCAAGAGGGTCCTGGACCCCCTATTGTTCCTCTACCTAATCCCACGAGCCAAGGTGTGAAAGTGGGTGTAGGTCACAATCAGAATCTACTAGCAGATTTTACAAACCATCTCCCTTTCACCCCAAGATGCAGACAAAGCAGATGTGTTCCCAAGAGTTTGCGCCTCGGATCCATGGTTAGGCGACACAGAGCAGAGTTGATTCTATGGAGAGCACAAAATCAGCTTCTAAGTGAAATAGGTCCAGATGATTTTCTCTCCAAGCACTTATCCTGGAGCCCCACCTGGGGGTGGACGATGCAGTGATACATGTGCTGCAGAGAGCGTGTTCCTCGACCCAACACCACAGTTCAGATAATGTTCTTGGACTTCTCTAGCGCCTTTAACTCGATCCAGCCCGTGCTGCTGAGGGAGAAGTCGGAGTCCATGCAGGTGGAGGCTCCACTGGTCCAGTGGATCTACCTGACAGGCAGACCACAGTTTGTGAGACTGCAGAGCTGTGTGTCAGAGAGTCTGAACAGCAACATAGGAGCACCCAGGGAACTGTGCCGTCCCCTCTCCTCTTCACCATCCATACGGACGACTTCAAGCACATCACAGAAACTCCAGGAATCCTCTGATGACACGGCCATTATTGGAAGTGTGGACACGGGAAGAGGAGTACAGAGGACGGACTGGTCTCTTTATGAGGTGGTTCATTGTCCTCCATTGAGAGTGTTGCCAGACACATGACACAACCGACCATCGAGTATCCGGCAGCAAATGTCTCCGCAGGACAATCCAGCCTGTTGTTGGCAGCACCATCGTCTTTGCTGTGGCGTGCTGGGGTGCAGGCGTCAAAGCAAAGGATGCAAACAGACTGACCATCAGGAGGGCCGAGGCTGTTGTTGGCATGAAGCTCTCCACCCTGGAGGAGGTGATCAGTGACAGACTGCTGGTAATGATGGACAATGACTCCCACCCTCCATAACACACTGGACAATCTGAAGAGCAGTTTCAGCAACAGGTTCCTACAACCAGGCTGTCTGAGGGAGCGTTACAGGAGCTCGTTGCTTCTGCTGCTGTCAGACTCTTTAATTCATCCACTGGGGTCAGATCCACACATGTGGAACAGAACTGATCACACCTCAGTGCACCCTGTCACTTTGTAAATGGTAAATGGCCTGTATTTATATAGCGCTTTACTAGTCCCTAAGGACCCCAAAGCGCTTTACACACCCAGTCATCCACCCATTCACACACTGGTGATGGCAGCTACATTGTAGCCACAGCCACCCTGGGGTGCACTGACAGAGGCGAGGCTGCCAGACACTGGCGCCACCGGGCCCTCTGTAGGCAACGGGTGAAGTGTCTTGCCCAAAGACACAACGACCGAGACTGTCGGAGCTGGGGCTTGAACCGGCAACCTTCCGATTACAAGGCGAACTCCCAACTCTTGAGCCACGATTGCCCTGTACACCACGACATATTTGCACACATACCTTTTATATTTATATTTATACCCATATTTATCTATTTATCTAAGTAAATATCTCTCATATCTCTGTTTCTACACTCATTTTATATGAGTGCTTGATGTTTGTTGTATATTTGCTGCTATGACAGCTCAGCTTCTTTCCTTCTAAATGTAAACATAAGCTACAGACCCACACACCAACACAAATTCCTATAAAAATGAAGACAAACGTGATTGTTCTTTGAGTTTTTATGCATGAAGACAAAGCCAACAACACAAAGCAAAGCGCTCAAAGAGACTTCAAAGAGATTCTACTTTAGAAACCTGAACAGTTAACAGTGTTGGTCATCACTGCTTTTGTTGCCTGTTAAAGATCAGGATCTGACCTCCGTGCTGAGGTCAAAATCCACTCTGTTTTAAAATTACTTTGGCTCTTGGCAAGCATCTGCACAGACAGCATACTAACAGATAGCCAACAACCCACCGTTGTGTTAGGAGCATGATGTGGTTATTCCTGTCCTGGATGCAGCTTCAACTTTACTCTCTTTTTCCTCTGTGCAATGAAAATAAAAGTAATCCATACTCCTGAAAAGCTGTATCACTGTACCATTTTCCTCTTTCCACAAATGAACTGAAATCAGCTGATTGTAGTGCATGTGCATGTTTAATTGATATTTTTTTCTCTTTCTAACTTAAGAATCTCTGTAAGAAGCAACGACATTGCTGCGAGTGTAATGTAGTTATTTAACTTAGTACATCCCATCGAACCGCCCGTCAGTTTCCTTTAATCATGATGATTCTTTCAGTCACTACCCAGAAATTACATAATTATATGAGTATAGAATTCTTATATATTTAGTTACTGTGATCCCTAAAACAGCCCTTGTGCAAAAGACAGGAAGTGATCTCAGACCTAAATCCACATTTGCGCAGTGAACAGTTTGATTTACACAGCGCCACATCACAACATCAGACGCCTCGAGGCGCTTTATTTTTCAGTTAGAAAAAAACTTGCTGTTAATTTAATTAAGTCGTATAAGGTTGCAATAATAGTCAGAAACCCTGGTCCTGATGCTCTCCCAGAGCCGAGCTAAATTAACTTCTTAAACTATACGTCATATATTTTACTTATAATGGCAATTTAACTTTATTCTCATGATGGAACCAAAGTGGTCACAGTCTTTACAAAGCAAGTGAGGAAGTGGATTAAAAGAACCTGTTTTATGACCACATCATCAATGACAGAATACGTGAGGCTTTTAGTTAAGAACAAAAAATCCTCCACTGAGAGAAAAAAATACAAAATATTTACGAGAACACAAAAAAAGGAAAATCCTTGATTGATTTCTAAGATTTTTCATTGTAATAAAAAAAAACCTGTAAAGCTGGGTTTGTTTTATTTTATGTCTGCAATATATGGAGTGACAGTAAAGTGACATAATTAGACTTTTCCTCCACATACTGAGGTAAAAGGAACCTGTCATTCAGTGTGTCGATAGTTTTACAAAGACATGTCCGTCCAAACCAAAACACTTTCTTTTGAACAGGTTATAAACCTGCAATAAAATAAAGGAAATCCAACGATGAAGAAAGTGACACATTTGTCATGGTGCTCTCCTTTTTTCCTCCAGTATGTTTCTATTTTAGGCTCCTCTGTGACCAGCTCTGTAACCTGTAACCCCCATGTCAGTGCACTCTGCAGCTATTGTGATGGGCTTGTTCCATGACTTTCATTCCCAGCTACTTTTTGCATTTGACAGCAGGAGAATAATAATGAGTCCCTAAATATAATAATCACTAATATTACTATTGATACGAGGACTCCAAATGAAGAACTTCTGTCAGTTAATGCCTGTTTATAACAGCGTGCTAGTGTTAGTGATAACTGCTGGACTGAGGTCAAACTGTGTTATTGTTATTGGTGAAATCGTGCAGAAATAGCATCCTTGATTTATTCATGCTAACCAAAAGGTCGCCAACTTTAGTGCCTTTAATCCCCTCTTGTACTGTGTAAAAGGACCAAAGAACAAAGAAATGCTCCAAAAGTCACAAACACTGCTGGCAGGTCCAGTTCAGTGCAGCCACGCACACAACAGCCACGCACACAACAGCCACACACACAGCAGCCACGCACACAGCAGCCACGCACACAGCAGCCACACACACAGCAGCCACGCACACAACAGCCACGCACACAGCAGCCACACACACAACAGCCACGCACACAGCAGCCACGCACACAGCAGCCACGCACACAACAGCCACGCACACAGCAGCCACGCACACAGCAGCCACGCACACAGCAGCCACGCACACAACAGCCACACACACAGCAGCCACACACACAGCAGCCACGCACACAGCAGCCACACCTAAACACAACCAAGCCTGAACCCACGAGCTGATGTTAGGAACTATCAGTAGAGCTGCTCCAGCCAACGTAAGGCCGACACTTTGTAATGCTCAACTCACGTAAACAGAACCCCTTGGTAACAGTAACGTGATGAAGGCTATGAGCAGCTATGAGGCGAATGCACTTGGAGCGCGCCTACTGTCACCTGATTGGTTGCTTAATATCCAAGGGCGTGGAGCCTAAAGTAGGAGCAAAGCTCTTTAGCTGCCAAAATCTCTTATTATGTGATTTTTTCCAAAGTCTATCATTCATTCAGCCACATCTGAAGAGCCTCTAATCAACCTTCACACAGACCATCCACCCGCCTGTGCTTCCATTTCCACCCGTGCTCCTCAGCAGGGAATTCAAGCCCCGACTCACTGTGACGACTCGTCTTCTGATGTCCGGCAGCATCTGCAATAGAGGAGAGCTCTGACACAAAAAAGTTCAGTGTTGGCTTCTAATCCGCTTTGCCTTTGTGAAGCCAGTGACTTTGAAACTTGCTATGCAATTACCTCCTCACCCCCACCCACCGCCCAACCGGAAATAGAAGGAGAGACGACGGCGTCTTTATTTTACCGTCTGCCTCTCCTCGAATCCTCCCATTTGTTTGGGGAATTGTAAGCCTTTCCTTTTTGTTCTTAATTTATCTTTCATTATACTCTAATGGTTTTTCTCATTTGGAGCCGAGTGTGCACAAACGCACATGGAAATTAAAACTTTTTGGTTTGTGACAGAGATTAGCGTCGAGTGGAGGTCAAAAATAATAGCTTCCATTTAACAAGAAAATAGATATGATTATACTGAACTTGCTCTTCCTTCAACTATTGTCCTCAATCTAAATGGCGCTGCTCTGATAGCTCTGCCCTCATTACGCAGCAACAAAAGGCCCGGGGTCAGTGCTTCACACTCAGCCAACTCGCTATTTGTCGTCCTATTTTTCACTTCTCATTCTGAAGCCTACAAAGTGAGACGTTTCTGTCGTATTTACCCTGTTTGCTTGGAATATTTATACAGGGTGGGTCATTTCTATGGATACAGCGTAATAACATGGGAATGGTTGGTGATATTAAAGTCCTGTTTGTGGCACATTAGTATATGTGAGGGGCAAACTCCTCAAGATGGGTGGTGACCATGGTGGCCATTTAGAAGTCGGCCATCTTGGATAACTTTTCTTTTTGTTTCAATAGGAAGAGGGCCATGTGACACATCAGACTTATTGGTAATGTCACAAGAACAACAATGGTGTGCTTGGTTTCAGCGTAACCATTCCCATGTTATTACGCTGTATCCATAGAAATGGCCCACCCTGTAGTTTGCACCAACAAAGATTCTTCTTTTTTTGATGGCAGATGAACAAATCAATGAATATTCAGTTTGTGCTGGAAGATTAAGCCTGCAGATTAGTCTGATGTCTACCTTGTTATTGGTTCATCACCATCTGTAAATACTATAATCTACCTTGGATTACAGCTTCAACATCTCCTTCAGTCTGATGAAAACATGCAGCGAGATCTCTAAATCTGCAGAGCTGAAAAGAAACAAGTGGATTAAAAATGAGTGGACATGACAACGAAGGACAATAAAGCTGATGTTTTTTCTTTCAAAAACTAAAAATACTGCATCGAGCTCACGTTCACCTGTCATTGTGTGTTTGGTAAAGTAATCCTGAGTGCTGGTTTGTGCTTAGATTAGAGCTGGAAAGCTTTGGTCACTGAGCTCGGTCCAAAGTGTTTTACCTGAACGGGCTCTTAAACCTCCTGCTTGAAGCTTTAAAAAAGCTCCACCGTGTAACCAAACGACAGGTCTGTGATAAACCGCCACCTTCTGCAGGGCACTGTGGCATCATCTGCCAAACAGCTTCAGTCTGACCCCAAACTCATTCGTCAATCTGCCTCACAGCTGTACACATTCATTTCATCGTTGATAATTAGAGTTAATGAGAGGTAGCATGTTCTTTACAGAAGGCTAAACACACACACACATATACCTTATTATGTCAGGTGGGTTTGGCTGCTGCCTTCTGCACTCATTCAGTTTTGTCTCATATTAAAATTTGTAACAACTGTGCAGAAAAACAAAAACACTTCACTCGTCTCCACATTGAAAATTATCTCAGTGATAGTTTAAATATAAGCTGTTGGAACATTTAAATGCAAACTGACATAAAACACACACATACTTATCATTTTGATTATAACACAGCGGCCCCTCGTTTATCGCGGGAGTTACGATCCAAAAATAACCCGCGATGGGTGAAATCTGCGAAGTAACCAGCTTTATTTTTTACAATTATTATAGATGTTTAAGGCTGTAAAACCCCTCACTGCACACTTTATACTCTTTTCTCAGACAGGCAGGAACATTTTCACACTTTTCTCTCTTGTTTAAACTCTCAAAGTTCAAACCTTCTTAGAAAAATAAGTCCAGTATTATAGAATGAAACCAAAGATCAAACCCTGTTTTCAGGTCCAGAACACGGGATAGAGCAGCTGTGAGAGAATCCAACATCAAGGAATCATTAATGAATCAATGGTGCAGAAGTAAAGGAAGCAAGAAGAACGAGATGAGTAAAGTTGTTTCCTTTTCACTCGTAATAATAATTCAGAGTCACACTGCTAGCGATCGAAGATTTATGTAAATGTGACGAGCTGAACGCGCTCTGTCCTGTACAGGAGACACGGCACGAGATGGTCTACAGCCAATCGGGACGCAGAACACAATACGCTGAAAAATAAAACATTGCACCAAAATGAAACAGCGCGGTTACAGCGAGGGAGCACTGGATGTAATCATAATAATGTTCCTTTGTATTTAGAATTTGCTTCCTTGTCGCAGAGATCCTCCTGAAGAGGAATCCTTCGGCCCGAGGATAAACGGACTTACATTCATTTGAGATCATTTGAATAAACGCAGCTTTATCTCCCTTATTTACTTTGGCAGGTCTGCCTTACCTGATACTGTATTTTAATTAGGCATCAGATTTGCGATGCATGGAATGAGCAGAAAGCAGCGTTCACATTCACAACAAGGACACACGAAAACAAACGGCGTTTTTACCATTTTTGTCATTTATTGTCGGCATATTAGTGTGTCTGTGTCTGCAGTGTGTGAGAGAGAAACTGGACTGCACCGTGTACATCACTCTTTGCATTTGATGGTGTTTTTGTCGCACTCCTTTACAAATGGACCCTTAAACGTTTTGGTTACAATGACACAGAATTACCATGGATTCAGTCTAAATTATTACCTCCATTTTACTTATAGATATGCTCTTTATTAATACCTTGAAGTGGAAAAAATAATGAAATGATGTCAAACAATAAGAAGTCGAGTTTTACATCTGCTAAGGCTGTTCTGTCTCTTTTTACGTCTCCGGCTGTGAAAACACCGGCGACCTTGTTCAGGGGCAGCAAACAGATCAAAGCTCTGAATCAGAGACCAGCCGACAAGCAGCACACCTTCAGAACAAGAAGATATAGATAGATTTATATAGAGAGGTTTATATTCAGCGTCAAACTTTTAAAAGAGTACAATAAACACTTCTCACACGTGACAGAAACTACTTGACGCATCAGAACAACGTGGGCCGACTGGGTCTGAGCCCGCCGTGTGGCTGTTGAACCGAAACCAAACGGATAAATAAAAAAATAAATAAAAAAAACTGAAAATCTGCCCACAGTCTTTTCTTACAAAGTTTGACCTGACCACACAAAAAGAATAGAAAAATCTAAAACAGTGGTATTGCATCTGAAATGCACAAAGATTCTCCTGTACAACTTGGCGTCTCTCTCTGACGCCTAAAGGGCTGAGTGGTGGTTTTTCTGGGTGGCTCTCAGTTGGGTTTGCCTTCCGTAGTTCATCTGCAGTCTTCATCTGGCTTCATTATCCTCACAGATGTATACATCAGTGCTGTAAACAGGCACACATAGAGTGGAAAAAGATGAAGGGATCAGTGACGGGGGTCGCCATCGTTCGTCCTCTGCGAGCTTCTCAGTCCTGCTGAGACAACGGCCATCTCCAGTAAGGCGATTCCTCCACCTGTGTTCCTCCCCCGCAGCCTCCCCACCGTCTCTGTCAAACCCGGCAGCGCTCCGAGTGTTTTGTTCCTTTGTGTTTCTTTCTTCTTCGTTTTGTTTGCAGTCATGTAAAATTTTCTTCTTTTTGTGTTTTTGCTGAGCGAGGAGGGATGAGGGCAGTGGAGGACAAAATGGGCTGAAAACTTTACACCCTTGGTCGTCACGATGAAATTGTGCAAACTCACGCAGTCTCTGGTACGTCCACGCGGAAGGAGCTAGCAAAGCCTTTTCCTCGCTGCAAGCACAGAAAACACAGAAGCCGGTTAGTTGTGTGTCGGTATCTGTGTGCGTGCAGAGCAGCAGTGACACGGCCTCACTCACACAGAATCACCGGCGTGTCAGCTAAATGCTGATAGATAACATGTGTGTGTGTGTGGGGGGGGGTGTTGTGGGAATGTTGGCACTGGGGGGAGGAGTGAATCCTGCCAGTTTATTTAGGACACCAACAAAAGGAGCGTCTGCACTCTAACCTCTCCTTCATGCTCCCCCCCTGCACACCACACCCAGGCCTGCACCTCCCGGGACAAAAGGGTCTTTGTGTATCACTGGCTGACTTAATGAGATTAGAGAGCTCCCCCCCACCCCCCCCCCCCAAACAAACACACAGGACAAAACAACTTCCAACAACTTCCCGTGTGTCTCAGTGTTGAACCAACAGCGAGGACAGAGCAGCTAATCGCTGTGCAGCTTACAGCGGACGCACATCGACTGTCTTTGTTCAAATCATTTCAAGTTGCAGCAGAAAAACCGCTGAAAGGCAACTTTTACCTTCATATTACTGCTTTATTATTTCACACACTGCTGCTGTAACGGTCCATAATCATAACTACATCATTACTATAAATACGAACATAAAGCATCTGTTCATGTATTTGTACGGATTGTCCTCGTGCTGTACTGCCCTCTGACCCCATCCTGTGTGCAAACACTGCACGCGGCCTTTCACAGCGACGACAGCGCTCTAATGTGAGCAGTGGGTTGCTTCACATCGAACAACTTTTGTTGCAGGACGAGGAAAAGCAGACAAACGCAGCCAATGAATAAAATATTAATTACAGGGAGAAGGCCTTTTTCCTGCTGCTCCCACAGCGTGCTGTGGTTTTAAATGATGGCACGAGGAAAGCAGCGGGTCTCTGATAATTCCAGCTAGCTGTGCCGGATGATGAGAGAGGTGCCTCTTCAGGCGCCGCTTGACAAAATTACAATTAAGCATTATCACCAAATTTCAGTGATTGAGGACAGATCTGTTTGTGGCCTCTGAATAGCAGTTTAGAAAAATGGGCCTTTTCCTGCTTTATTTTCTCTTTAATTATGTGAAACCGGTTTTTGATCAACCAGCTGACGTCTGCCGAATACGAATGAGACGCTCAGCTCCACGTCTGTCCTTCTTCTTCTCTCTGGTTAAAAACAGTCGTTCGTCAGCTGTTCGTGAGAGGGCCGGTGTCTCGCTTCCCATAACGCTAACGTCTCCACCCACATCAAAGCAACCTTATAGATCATAACTGCTTTTGGCATTTATTATTTGAAAGGGCCCAAAGACCACAGCGCTGCATGTGTGTGTGCAGATAAGATGGTCACAGACGGAGATAATGGAGATGCTTGAGAAAGAGGGAAGAGTTAGTTAAACACTCTGACAGAGGGCTGAGAGAACAGCGGTCAAATCTAAAATGAATTTCACGCTAGCTTCCACGAGCCAATCCAGGAAGAAAATTCAATTTCCAATCGTTTCTTTTTCTGCTAATTTGATCAGCAGATCAGAGCCGGGCAGGCTCCAAGGCAGCCAGAGCAAAACACAATACTCACTTAAATAAGCCGGGTTATAAGGTGCTCTGGAGCTAGGCAGAAATGCTTCCAACTCTTTCCTCTCTAAGGAGCCGTGGTGGTGGCTGAGGTGCTGGTGGAGGTGTTGGTAACTGAGAGGCGCCTCTTTGCCAAAGGTGGAGAATGATCTATCGGCCGTTTGCTCTGGGCTTTCAAATACCTCTGTGTCGGGGACCGAGTCCATGCCGGGCACATGGAGGTTGCTCCTGTAGTCGGGACCCTGGCGCCCGTCAGAGGGCACGAAGCTCGGCATCCAGCAGCGATCAGAATGGCCCAAAGCCTTACACTCGTCTGTGCAGTTGGAGAACAGATCAGCGCCTGTAGGGGAGGGGGCGGGAGAAGAAATTAAAGGTTTTACGAGCAAAACGGTGCACGCACAAGCTGTAACCAGATCTGACATGTTCAGAGTTTGCAATTATGAAGCTGCTCTTTGATTCCTTTCTGTTTCCCAGCACTGAGATCAAAGCTGCTGCACAATAGACTGAAAGAAACCTGTGCTGACACGCAGCCATCAACAACGTGGCTCCGCTGCTGCTGCTTCAGTACAAACACATTCAGCTTCATAAAGATTTCATCACAAGAAACAAACAGCTTATCAGCGGAGTTTAGCCGTGACGCTTCGAGAGCGACAGCTGCACGCTGATGTTCAGACATGATGACGCAGTACAGGACGATATTACAGAGTTTACTGCAACATGCTTGCAATGCTGCGCCAAACCTACTCTGTTTGGTCTGTTTTTCCACAAAGATTTTACATTTTTACTCTGACATCAGAAGAACAAGCGGCTCGTGTCACTGCATGGGTACACTGAGTGGATGCTTTCAGGGTGATTCAGTTCCAAAAGGTTTTTCAGTGTTTGTAACACTAATCGAGTCAAACAGCAGCAGATGTTTAACCTGAGCTTGCACCTAAAATAAGGAATCGGCAATTTGTCTCAAGCGGCTCAAGCACATCACAAATGACAAAAGACAACAGGAAGGTGAACATGTGTAACATATAGTGGACGGTCAGTCACCGTCTTTATCATTATTAGCACATTCTGCCATATTTACTTAACAGGCGTCTACATCCATTCAAAGTGGATGAGCAGTTTTTAGGAACAACAAAGACCCATCATGTGTTTGCAGTACAAACAGGCAGGATGGCTCAGCGGGTGGTGTTTGCACCTCGTGTCTGCATGTCGATGCATCGTTGTAGCGAATGTTGGGTTAAAGGTGCTGAAGAGTTTACAGGTACCAGTCGATTTAAGTGCATCCTTTGTAGTTCATCATACATGAAAAGCGCAGCTATGCAGGCCAACTGTAAGCCTTAAGCCAAATTGTGTGTTTGCTGCCCCATATGTTTTTGCAGTTGGGCCCAGATCTTGCGGACGCATGTTTTCGAAGCCTAAATCCTTGCGCGTGTGTGCGTTTGACTCTGTTTGGGGCTAAAATGTCCAGCTCAGGCTATCTGCTGCTAATCCCTCTGAATACAGACTGATTAGGCTAAGACTGCTGTCATCCCAGTAAGCAGAGTGTGTGCATTTTGTTCTGTGTCCTTAACGGTCAGCAAAGGGGGAATTTGCTTTGTTACAAGAGGATTAATTTGGCTTGCTGTCACTAGCAACTTGGAAAAGTGCCCAGTCTCCTAACGAGAGGGTTTCCTATTAAATATTAAGCAACGTGCCATAAATATACCACGGCAGGAGGCTTTAGTACGGCCTCTTACATGGAAGGAAACAACTTATTGTACACTTTGATGGAGCCGCAGCCACGAGGCAAAGCAGTGCTGACACACTATATCAGTGCACCTGCTCGCGCAGACAGCGTTGCACTGTGAGCAGCAAAAACACAGCGTGGAAAGAAGAGCTCTGCTTATATTACAAAATGGACGCTGTGTTAATTCTCAAAATAGGAACAGGAAATGTGGCGTTTGGCCTCGGCGAGGGGGATTCAGCCACAGAGCCACGTCACGACATCTTCTCAAAACTACACGTTCCCCTGTCGAACGAGGCAGTCGTAAACAGACACACAGGGCTGTGCTTAAAATGTGAATAAAGGTTGCAGGTGATACTCTTCTCTCTCCACGGCGTCCTCCGCCTGTGCTCTGCAGCTGAAAGAAGCTTCATAAATCACGCTCGCAGAAAATTGTCAGTGTCTGGCCTCCACTTCAACACAGGATTAAGAAGAACTATGTCAACATGTCTCACACTAAGACACACACAAGCAGGAGCAGCGAGGAGACGGGGGAGGGAGGGCAGCGAGCTCTTGAAGCGAGCTGACCCTCGTTGCCTCCGACACCTCGTCTCATCTTAGCATTCCGAACGCCGCTCGCACAGGGCAAACGCAAAGTCCCGATAATAACCTTCATTTGGTAATTGGTATGCAGAGGTCTGAAAAATGAATTACTGATCAGCGAGCTGTTACCACGGTGATAACGTGAACGGCAGGCCTAAGGAGAAATTCATCTCGGCAGGGGGGGAGACGGGAATGCGGCGGGGATGGAGGAGGGGTTGAAAATTGGATAAGCGCCTCGACTCGATCTGCTCTGAGTGCGCGACATTGGCTGTATTGATAAAATGAAGCAGGACTGGAAACGTGGACGAGTGGTCCCAGAGGGTCTGAATCCACAGCTGATGGACTCGTCACAGCAAACGAGCTCCTGCTCAGCCGTCTCGCCTCGGAGAATTCAAACCTCACAACTAAACCCACGTTTGCTCTGTTTTCTTAAACTCATAATATAATATATTAATACTGGTGCTAAGTACTAAGCTCAGTCAACTTTCTCCTTCCAAACATCTTTTACAGGTTCATGTGGAGCTGGTTTCTTCACAGTCATGTCAGGAGTTTACACAGTGAATCACAAGCAGGCTGTCATTCGATACTAGAGGTGGGAATCACCATACATCCCACGGTACGATATTATCACAATATTTAACTCATGATACGATATTATTGCAATTTTTTAAAATATTTTGCGATATTCAGATTCTGTACATAAAGGTTTATCAATATTCATTTTATCTAATATCAAAGTCTCGCACTCAGTCTTTCTCTCATTTCAGTTTTATTGTTGACAAACTGAACGGTTTGTATTACAGTCTAGTCCAACTTAACTGAATGCAACCATCTGGTACAATTATAGCTATTCTGAACTATGCAATATGAAAACTATGCAGCCCCTTCAGCAACTGAAGAATTTTAAAGTAAATTAAAACAAAATATAATTTTACATTAAATAAAAAAGTTTTAAACTTAATTAAAATAAAACATGTCTTAAATTAAAATAAGTAAACTGTCATGTTTATTGCTGCAAAAAAAACAAGTTAAACACATTTGGACAGTGTCAGGATTCTTGCTCAGAAAAAGGATCAACGTGCTCTGAAGTCAGAGCACAAAAACCTTTTTTGTAACAAAATATCGATTTCTGCTGTCCCTGTATCGATACATTATTAGCAAACAAAATATCACGATACTACACAGTATCGATTTTTCCCCCCACCCCTATTCGATACATAATTAAACTTTGGAAATTTAAATATTAAATATTTAAATTAACATTTGTAATGTTAATTTAAATATTAAATATTTAAATTAACATTTGTAATGTTAAAATTGTATCTATGTTATCAGTTTGTGAAATAAAAAACAACTATTTTATAAATTATTTTAACATGCATGTACTGCGTCATAACGAGCTGCTAACACAATATAATGATGTTATTATCATTTTATATAAAAGCTTTCATTGCTGGTCAAATACTTCAGATACTGCTGGGATCTCAGGAACACCTCATCTCCTTGGTGGTGGGTGCTGTGATGGGAGGGGGGCAGCAATAACAACACAACGGTAACCAAATGGTTTTAGTGCCAAACAACCGAGCAGGCAGAGAGCACATCCAGCTGTAAGACAATAAACCTGCAGACTCAAGTCTTCTCCCTCTGCTCGTCTCTCATCTGCTTTATAGTTTTTTATAATTACACCAAAATAATGTTTATGGATCACTAAAGATTCGCTTTTTCACATTTCCCCAGGAGGAGTTTGCAAAACTACAACGCCTGGAAATGTGCACCTCTTGATGTTAGATATGTGTGCAAAATCTCATACATGTACATCATACCCAGCCCGGGCCTATATTGTTTCATTCTTCTAGGTGGTGCTATTGAGCCATTTTGCCCCGCCCATGTCTGAAAACATGAACATATGTACATTTTCACCAGACCCGATGCATGTGCAAAACTTTTGAGTTTTTGAGCATCTTTAGGCCTTCAAAAAAGCCAATACATTTGCCGCCATAACAATAATAATAATAATAATAATAATAATAATAATAATAATAACAATAATAATAATAATAATAATAATACGGTGGTATTGCATTGGGCCCTAATAAAAAAAAATCCAGATGATATTCATGGATGAATTCCAGATGAATGATGAACTCATTAACTCACATATTTAGAAATAAAGTCGTTTATGCAGAGCTACCCAGCAAACATGTGATGTGTTCTTATTTAAAATAAATACCACTATGACTTCATATGTATTTCACGTGTATTGTAATTCAGTGATAGTTTAATACTCGAGCTTCTTCTCGGCTCGGCTCCACGTTTGGCGGAGGTAAAGACTCTCCAATAAGCAACAAAGACTTGAAGCATTTTAACTTTCGATCCATTTCCACCACTTAAAGCCCCCCCCCCCCCCTTTTTTTTCTTCTTGTGCTAAATTTTGCACAAAGTTATTCCTCCTCTTGTTTCATTAAAGGATCTTTCACCACCGTCAGACACTGAGGACTGAATGTCTTTGGGCTTTTTTGGCTGCTGGTCAGACAGAATCAGCTATTTCTGTTCAAATGTGACTCATTATTCTTGGCGTGTTAGAAAGGGGATAATTACACAATTAAGAACTCATTCATTTCATCCTAGAATAGTTTAACAGACCAATTCTGACTGTGTGTAAACCGCAGCAGTGATAATAAACATGACAGCAGTCAAGGAAGCTCGTTGAATGTTAAACAGAGTCTGCATTTCTGATTGGACCATATCACAGTCATGGTTACACACACACACACTCATAAGTGTATATTCACGTGACTGTCACGCTGCACTCAGATACCTCGAAAATGATATCGGCTCTGATCTGAGCAGCAGTTTTTCCTCCACACTCGATCCAAACGTAACCAGTTTGACTCCAATGCTACAAAATCCACGGAGTTAAACGGCTCTTTCAGCCGGTTCACGTGTTCATTACAGGTGACGTCTGGTCTCTTTACATCCTTGATGAGGAAAAACGAAGCGGCCTTTGATCAGAGAACAACAGAGCTGAGTGCCTGAAGCAGCAGAAAATGTTGGCATGACAAAGCAGCTAACCACAGGAAGAAGAACACAAATCACCGTGTCAACAAAAAATACAACAACGGCTACGCTTCAAAAAAAAAAGAAAAGGATATGAGAATAATGATGAACACTGGGCCTGCCTCCAGCCTCCAGCAGGTGAAGATATAGTATTTTATGAGGTAAATGAAATCAGTCGTGTCCTATAACTCTGACTGCACAGAAAGAAAGGAAGGATGAAAGAGAAAAAGGTGATGCATTCATGAAGTCTGTGAGAGCCAAGAGGAAAGCTAACACGTGGATTTATTAAACACTGATGCAGCCTCACTACTGACAAACTAGATTAGCTCGCAGAATGATGGCGCTCTAAGCCGTGCTATCAATTATCCTAATCAAACAACGACTAAATGCACAGCAAATAATCTGGGTAAAGGCATTAAGCTTTGCAACGAAGTAACTCATGCTATCTGCCGCACCAAGGGTATGCAAAGGGTATGGGACGCTGTTTCACAGCTGGACGTGCTGGACCATCCAGAGCAGGGACTGTATGGGTAGGCTAACATGTGATGCTAGCATGGTCTAACAAACAGCAACAGCAGCTTAAGCTAAGCGTGATCTGTTAAATCACAGACATGCTTCATTGTTTCAGCTGATAATCAGCACACATGTGGAGCGTACATGAACATAAATTAGCATGAATTAAGTTCTAAGCAAAGCAAGTTGGAGAAATCTGAACAGAGGCCCCGGGTCACTGTGTGCTGGTCCCCAGTTCAGCTCTTATTTAAATCAACAACAAATTGTGTTAATCTCCACTAACGCACCAACTCCGAGCACGCAGCACGGTTTATATAATCATGCAATCTGAGCTCAGGAAGTTTTTTTTATTCCTGTTTGTCTGTTTCTTGGAACAGTCGTGAAATGTAAAAACATCTCCTGTCAGTAAAACGCACAACAGAGTGTGCACATGCTAATAAAGTCAAAGTAGTACACCTCCATGCACATAAAGCAGATTAGAAGGAAAAATAAAGACGGTGCAGCAGGGTATCTGTGTAAAGTCAGGCCGTGCTGGCAGAGACGGGTCCGGCTCTGCGTGCCTCTGTCACTGAGCTCCATGTAAACCAGGCCTACTGGGGTGACACTGGAAGTGGCAGGCAAATTCCATTTGGCACGATGGGGGCGCCTGCTGTGGCTGACCAGACATGATGACAGACCTCATCCACAGTGGGCACCAAATAAAGAGCTAAACCTAGCTTTTATACATCAGCAGGGTCCTCTTGTAAGGCAGGGAAGAATTAAAGGAGAAAAACAGCCCGTGCATGGAAGGGAGGAAAAAACAAGCAGGGGGGGCGAGCAGTTAGAGAGTAACAGCATGAATAAGTGCATTAATTAATCTAATGAACGGATGAATTGCACGGTTTGTTTGCTACAGCCACAACCTATTTGGTCGGCTTCCCAGCACTCCAGTGCGAGCCCAGCCTCATTAACAAGCCCATCACATCTCGTCAAGTGGTCTGCAGCACCGAGTGACCGCGCTCACAGGGAGCAGGATCCTCATTAACGCCGCCACATATTTACAAACAGCAGTGGAAGCCTCACTCAAGACATTCAATCACCACACGGCAAACATCACAGTAACAAATATTATGTGTCAGCTTTAGGAGCGAGCACTTGGATGTGGCTCACAGGGAAAGGTTTGATTCTGGTGCAAGAGTTTAAGCGATAATCCCACGCAGGCACAACACAACAGCTAAAAGACCTCAGACGCCGACTCTGGCTGTGGATGATGATGACCTTTAGAAATAAGCTTTCATTTTTCCAGCCCTGCACAATGTGCTGCCAGATTTCAACAGTGGAGAGACGAGCAGCTTCTGGACCACAATGCTAATCAGCAGATCCTCCTCAGATCTATAGATGCCCGAGGGGCAGAGAGAAGACAAAGAGTTCATACAAAGCCAGCACTTACCAGACGAATGGCCTCGATTGGTGGCGTCGTGGTCGCTGTCTCCCTGCTCGCTGTCTCCGTGGCCACTGTCTTTGGAGCTGACCAGGTCGGCCTCCTGGAAGGCTGAACTGAAATGAAGAGAACATTAAAATAAAGCCTATGAAAGACGACCTCGCTTTGTTTTTCTTAATCCATGTCAGCATCACAGTAATGGGAGATATCAGCAAATGAGCTAGAAGCAGACCAGCTGGTAGAAGAGCAGGTAGAAGGCTTTTTCCATATTTACCTGTTGACACGTCGCGGCCTGTCGACCAAGTAGCTGAGTTCAGCTCGCTGGTGTTTGGTCTGAAAGAGAAGGGGCAGCTTTTAGTGCGTCTCCTTATGTAGAGAAAACAAAGCAGCAGAAAAACAAAAGAACATTACATCCATCGAGCCAGAGACGACACAACCCACACAGCTTTGAGTTGACGTAACTATTACATGTGTCATTCATCTCCACCAGTGGAGACTTCCTTCCCACAGGGAGGGGAAGCTCTGCAGACATGTTGCCAAGGTGCAAGGTGAAGTAGCGCACCTATGTAGGCTGCAGCAGCCCAGAGATGCAACATTTTGAACAGTATATATTTAATCCTGGGTGACTGGGCTTCACGCACACATATACACCCATTATACTCCCACACCCACCAGCAGCCTCTTTGCCAACATACATTGTCTTTATACACCTTTCCTAATTTATCAGCCGTGGAAGCACATCATAAACATGCAGTCGTTGCTGTTTAAGGATCGCAAAAGTCAAGGTTTCTCATTTCTATATCTGCTTTCCTTTTCTATTACATTGTGTTACAGTTGATGTATCGACACTCAGTAACACCCATCTGAGGAGCTAGCATGCCAGTGAAGTGAAATTTGGGGGATGAAATGGCTCCTGAATGTCTCTGGTTTATATTTCATTCTTATCAGACGTCTAAGGGGACATGAATCAGGTTTAGGCATGCGGAGGAACTCAGATGGAAAGGTTTAAACCGCAGGCAGGAGAGGGGCTCTTACCTCATTTGATAAAATGCTGCCGTTTGATATGATGTCAGGCTGCTGGTCTGTGTACCCTGTCACTATGGCCCCACACGGGTTGTGATCGGTGTCTGTGCTCCTAGAAGGACTACATGGCTTTAGGAACATGAGGTCAGTTTTGGCAGACTCTGGAGTGAGACATACCTGGTAGCAATAGTTCTGGTTTTGGTGGTGGGAGCCAAAGCTCCCAGATTCCTCCACAGGGACTTGAGCTGTGCCAGCCCCGCTGACGTTAACGGCACTTTGCACCAGCATGATATCCGATTTGCTGAGCTTTTTCTTGCGGGCCCTGCCCTGCCGCGAGCAGCAGGAGCTGCAGCCAAAACAGCAGTCACTGGTCAGGCAAGTATAGATGTTAAGCTTTTTGTCCTTCTGACAGCGCACAGCCAGCACAATCATAACCAGGAGGAAGATGAAGGAGACGGAGCCCAGGGCGATGATAAGGATGAGAGTGAGGTCCAGGGTGCTGTCCTTTGCCTTGGAGGTCCCGCCTTTCTCCCCACCGCCACGGCCTTCAGCCACACTGTCCACCAGCACCACCAGCACGCTGGCGCTAGAGGACAGAGGCGGCTGGCCGTGGTCTCGCACCTCAATCAACAGGTCGTACTGCTGATGGGGGTCTCGCTTGACCGATACCCGCCTCGCAGTCCTGAGTTCACCTGTTCTCCAGTCCATCCTGAACATGCCATTCTCGTTTCCCCTCTGGATGCTGTAGGACAGACGAGCGTTCTCTCCATCATCCGCATCCATGGCCACGACACGTGTCACCAGATAGCCTGGCTCAGCAGAGCGAGGCAGGGGCTCCTTGGCTGTGCCATTCTTTCCCAGGGGAGCCAGCACTAGTGGGGCGTTGTCATTCTGGTCCACAATGATGACTTTAACAGTGGCATTGGAGGAGAGCTCTGGGGTCCCTGCGTCTTTGGCCTTGACCATGAACGTGAACTCCTTCAGCTGCTCATAATCGAACGATCTGAGAGCATAGAGATAGCCTGTCTCCTCGTTGATTGACACGTAGGTTTTGACTGACATGCCCTGGATGTCACACTCTAATATGGAGTAGCTGATGACAGCATTCTGCCCAATGTCCGGGTCCAGGGCCGTCACCGCGTGTATGTACGCCCCTGGCACGTTGTTTTCTGTCACGTACACGTCATATACGGGCTGTGTGAACGTGGGCGCGTTGTCGTTTTCGTCTGACACCTGCACTCGAATGGATTTACTGGTGGCCAGTGACGGCGTTCCTTTATCGCGCGCGACCACAGTGACGGGGTAGGAGTCCGCCTGCTCGCGGTTCAGCGGCCCGTCGGTGACTATAGTGAAGTAATTTTTAAAGGAAGATTTCAGTTTAAACGGGACGTCACCGAGGATCTCCACGTGGACCTGTCCGTTCTCCTCTGCGTCCCGATCCGTGACGCTCAGCAGCGCGATCACGGTCCCGGGAGCCGCATTCTCGCTCACCGACTCCGTGACAGTGCTGAAAGTAATTTCCGGTGCGTTGTCGTTCACGTCGCTGAGTTTGACGAGGACTTTACAGTGCGCGGGCACGGCGTTTGGTCCCAGATCTTTGGCCTGAACAAAGATTTGATAGAGGCTGCTCTCCTCGAAATCCACCTCTCCGCGCACCTCGATGCGCCCGGTGCGTGAATCTATAGAGAACAGGTCTTTGACGCGGCTGGAGATGTGGTTGCTGAATGAATAAACGATTTCTCCATTCAGTCCCTCGTCCAGGTCGGTGGCGTTCAGCTGTATGACGAGCGTGCCCAGCGGCGCGTTCTCCGACAGGCTCACCGTGTACACCGGCTGCTCAAACACGGGCACGTTGTCGTTAGAGTCCAACACTTTGACGACGAGCAGCGCGGTGCCAGTCCGCGGAGGCTGACCGCCGTCCACGGCGGTTAGCACGTACCTGTGCGCCGTCTGCTGCTCCCGGTCCAGCGGCTTCTCCAACACAAGCTCCGCGAACTTGTTCCCGTCCGTCTGGGTCTGCACGTCCAGGTAAAAGAAGTTGTTCGTGGTGATATCGTACGTGCGTAAAGCGTTGGAGCCAACGTCCGGGTCGAACGCGCTCTCCAAGGGGAAGCGGGTGCCCGGAGTGGCGCTCTCTGAGATCTCCACCGTGATATCGGTCTCCGGGAAACTGGGTGGGTTGTCGTTAATGTCCACCACTTCGATTTCAACCCGGAATAGTTCTAATGGGTTCTCCAAGAACACCTCCATGTTTAGCTGACAGCTCGCACTCTGCTTGCAAATCTGCTCCCGGTCGATTTTCTCGTTAACGAACAGGACCCCGTTCTCCAGGTTCACCTCCAGATAGGGTGTCCGAGAGTTGGGCACCACTTGGAAGCGCCGGGAGGCTAGCTTGGTGAGGTCCAGACCCAGGTCCTCGGCAATATTTCCCACCAATGTGCCATGGTCCGCCTCCTCCGGGACAGAGTAGCGTATCTGACAGAGCACTCCATCCGCGATGCACAGGACAAGCAAAAGCACAATCATCGCCGTGAAAACAAGTGCACTTGGGTAAAAATATCATATATGTTAGTGAAAAAATGTCAGTTTACATCACCCATTACAGTAAATGCGTAAAGTCTCCAAAATGCGTAAAGTCTCTGTAAATGTACAAGAGGTCCGGAAAACTCTGTGGGATTAAAAAAAGGCGCATTTCATTTCTGACAGGAATCCAAAGGACTCGATGATATTTTTCACTTTTAAAAACTGGCTCTGTTACTTTCGCACATGCGTCCAGGTGAAGCCCCAGCGCACATTCCAGTAAAGCGCAGAATCTCAGACAGCTGAAAGTTGGAAACATAAATTATAATCCACAGGAAAAACATACGACTCTGTCTTCAGTGATGAAATCTACTGCAGACTCTGGCTGTCTCTTTCCTCTCGGCGTCCTGTTCCTCACTGCAGCCGCCTCCACTCCACTCTCCACTGATGCTCTTCACTCAACTGTTTGCTTTTTTCCCTGAGTCGCGCCTCCCCTCTCAGCCCCCGCAGCTGTAAATCACGCGGAAAGCTCTCTCCTGATTGGCTGTTGGGGTTGCTCGTCCGCTCGGCCTTCGTCTCCCTCACTGCTTCTCTGTATCTCTCTACCTCCCTCTGAGCGCAGACTGACTTCTCTTAAGGATACCTGCCTGCAGGCAAAGAGAAAAGGGGACAGGAGCGAGAAGGAATTTATTTCTCAAGTGCGTAATGCCCTTCCCAACTCGTCCGTTATAAAGTGCACCACTAATGAACCGGGGTGTGATTAGAGTGGAGCACTTGTTGACTTGGTGGCAGAGCCTGTGTGAGCCCGAGGACACGCTGGGCGAGCCAGGTTAATGCATGCAAATGTTGTGATATGCATGTATTCAGCATTCACGTGCTGCTCTCAGGGCTGTGCGATATAATTACAGCCAACGGTAGAAGCGTTACATCTCTGTTCCAACCACACAGCAGTGGAACAGAGAGGCAGGGGGAGTAGCACATCCGCGGAGCGCATACGACCCCTGCCGGAGTAAATGCAAACCAGGGTCTGAATCACGGCCAGCACTTCAGTGTAATACAAATAGTTATTGTCACAAGCATACTCTGATTTTATGCGTGGACCAATGAACGTGGCGAGAGTAAAAGGCAAAAGTAGAAGATGGTATGATTATCTTTTACTGTGAGAGTAGAAAACGCGCAGACGCGCTGTCATTCAAACATAGGTGCGGTGAGCAGGCTAATCGATCCGCTAAACAACTTCTGTATGTGTCAAAGGCCTGGGCGGCGAGGTTTCGGGGGTCCGTGCCCGCTCAATGAAGTCTCTGTGCCGTGTGGGCTGAACTCTAGCGATACACTTAATTCATAGGCTTTAGTAAAAACACGCATATCACTGACAGGTTATTGCAGTACGAGCTCCACTTAATCATTCAGTTCACAGTAGTTTGGCGCGTTTGCAGAAATCGCAGATGGGCCCCTGAAACTAAAAAGAGGTCACGCATCAGCTTTTGACCTTCTTGAAAAGTGCAAAACAAAGAGAAATGTGTTGAGGACACTGTGAGCTCACAATGAGGAGGTCATTGATCCACTTTGCTCCTGATTTGTGTCTGCAGTGTAACAGAGATATTTGTGCTTTTCTTTTTTTAGCGCAGTAACAAAATGACGTGATTTTGGTCCTCAGGTACTGGTGACAGGAACGCTGGAGTCAGCTGCAGCTTGGTCTGTATGTTGTGGTCACTCGGGGTTTCTGGGTTCATCATGGACGTTAGGGAAGATCACATGTCATGTTCACAGAATAAACAAACAAAAGGACGGCTAATAAGAAGAACAGGATGCAGTAGATATCTCAGCATGTTTCATCTACAGGACACCTGTCAGTACTTTATTCTGGTGGTTACTCAGTAACACAGAGTCAGACTGCTTTGACGACTGAATGCAACACATTTTAGAAAATCTACGTTCTATTAACAGAAATCCAGAAAGGTTGAACTTTGGTATTTGCATTGTTATTTCAAGCAGGCAATTTTAGTCAGTTTAAAGGAGGAAGCATAACAAGCTCAAAATCAAGGATCTGTACCAGAAGTGACTATTTCCTGATTTTTAATATAGATCATAGAGTAAATTTAGTTTTATGTGTATAATGAAATGTTACTTTGTGATTTGTATTTTCCCCTCTGGTTGTTTTATAGATTTAGTTTGACGTCAGCTGTTGGAGAATGAATTGCATGAAGGAACCGAGACATTAATGTGCAAAAGTCTCAGTTCTTCATATTTTGCAGGGAAAGTAGCAAATAGCCGCAGCACTTTATCGAAGCGTGTAAATATATATGGAAATGCAGTATGTTCTTCTTCTTTTGGCTGCTCCCTCTAGAGGTCACCACAGTGGATGGTCTGCTTCCATCCTCAGCATCCTCCTCCCTCACACTAATCCTCTGCTTGCCCTCCTTCACTGCATCCTACCAACCTTTATACTCGACGTTTGTCTCTAAGGGTTTGACCTGAGCGTCTCTCTGATATACTCCTTCCTGTCCAAGGACAGACATTGACCACAGACCATCAGAAAGCCTGCAAAACTAGTGAGCAAGAAAACTTTAGACAATGAAAAAAGATGGGAGGCTTTTTTCACAAAAACAAAAAAACATACAACAGGTGTCACAGTTAAATTATGACCTCATCACTTTGACCTTTGACCTTAGCTTAAACAGCCGCTCTGTGCCTACAGCTGAGTGGGGAGAGGAGCTGCTCTGAGACCTAGTGCTCCCCCTAGTGAACCACTACACAACACACACTGCTGCTTCCAACACACAGCCCTCTCCCCTCTCTGCACAAACTCGAAAATCTCCACAAACTCACACGAGTGACAGACAGTGAGGGAAACAGACGCACAAGTGCATGATTCACATTGTCTGCAGACTGTCAGAGCAGCACAAGAAACATGAATCGGTTCAAGGAACATATTTTCTAAATCTAGTCAGTGCTGCGGTCAGATATGGATCACCATCAAGATAGTGAGCTAAGTGACAGAGTAGGGCTGGGAGAAGTGGACACGCACACGCTCAGCACTAATACAGGGAGAGTTTTCACAAATGTGATCACAGCTCGTTCGTCACGTCCATGCAAAGCAAACATTTTATCACCGCGTGTCGAGATTTTACACGATTGTAACAATTTATGTTTTCATTTTACAGCTAAAAGTACAGCACGTTTGATAAAGCAATGCTCTTCTCAAACATTCAGGAAGCTTAGAGAAAAGAAGAGAGTGGCCTAAAGCAATCTCACCCATCAGATAATTAGAGCAGGAGAAGCAGCTCGTAATCATTAAGTGTGATAAAGCTACAGGGACTTTTCACCGTCACCTTGCTGCGTGCCACACACTTCATTTTTCCATCACTTTGCTTCTTTTTTTTGTTTTTTAAAGGACCTACATCGTGCACTCAGGCCCAGCAGTGCATACTCTCTTATATAGAATACATTTTTGGAGCAGTGTACAAATACTCTGTACTTTTCAAGACACAACAAGGTTCTTTCTTTTTTCTAAATACGATATAAAAATAATTAAGAAGTAACTGAATACTGTTTAATGTGCAGCCATTCTTGTAACAAAGATTACCACATAAAATGACTCGCTGCCCCGCGGTGGTGGCTGTGGCTCAGGAGGTCGTGCAGGTCACCTGCTAACTGGCAGGTTGATGGTTTGATACCTGGCTGCTCCAGCCTGCATGCCAAATATCCTCGGGCACGACACTAACGCCATGCTGCTCTCTGATGTGACCGTCACAGTGTTTAATGAATGAAAGGAGGTAAAGTGTTTTGAGGGCTCGGAGTAGAAAAACACTGTATAAGAACCAGTCCATTTATCGTTTACTTAACTGCTAGTTAAGATAAAAATTGGTCTAACCCACCTGCCTTTGGATCTGAACGAGCACGATCAGGTAAAAGTCTTTCGAGTGGTGTCTTTACATGAAGCGTTTTCAGCTGTTAAAGGACCGTCAGCATGTCTATGGTAAAAACTGGAGACAGACACACAACACTGTATGAAAAGCTCGTTTCCCATGTCAGACAGGGGCTGTTTGTGTTTGTTCTCACTTTTTGAAGCCGACGATCCAACATTTACAGACACTTAATGCTGTGTGGAGACCAGAGAGGAGCCACTCATTTCACTTCTCTTTCTCAGTCCTTTTCTTTCTTAGCTATTTAATATAAATATATATATATATATATATATATATATATTAGGGGTGCAACGATACACAAAATTCACGGTTCGGTTCGGTTCGATACTTTGGTGTCACGGTTCGATATTTTTTCGATACAAAAAAATGTTCATGCATTTTTAATTTGTCATTTATTAAAATTATAAATATATATTTTAACTCAAAAGTACAGTTTTTAAATTTAACCCTAACCCTTGTGCGTGTTTTTTATTTTGACAGCGAATACGTACCTGCGGACCACTTATGTGCAGCCCTGGTTATTTAGCTCATCATATTGCAGCCACAGAAATTCTTTTGTCCATGAAACCATAAAGCTGCACTTTCTTTTTGCCTTATAGTCTGATTTGTCATAACTTCTCCGTTTTGTGGTAAGCTTTTCTTTGGCTGTCACTTCTTCACCCTGACCTGTCTTATTTGGCTCAGCAGAACTGAAATGCTTTTACACGCTCACTCACATAAGCTCAGCGATTCTCTGCGCGATCAACCTCTCACATGTTTAAGCTTGCTGCGGGAGATTTCACTTGTCATGTTTGCATAGTAAGCTAACGATTAATAAGACGATGTCAGAGGAATTGGTGCGCAAATTATCGTCACTCACAGATCAGTGCTGTCGCTCTCTATACACAGTTCGCACGATTGCAAAGTGAAAGCAAAAAAACAAGCGCAAATTCAAACGCGACTTCAATATGTCACATATTGACAGTGGCTCACCGATGCCAATGACATAATTACCCAGCTACATTTCTGAAAGAATGCAAAAGCACTGACATATATTTTTCCTACAATAGCCCGACGGGCAGGGCAGAGATAGATTTTGGTAGCCCGACTGAAAAAATCGCTAGCTCCGGGACGTCGGGCTAGCGATATTGCAAGCCCTGTATCTGATTGAGGAATCACTCATCTTTGGAAAAGAGAGTTTATTACAGAGAAATGGCTCTTTCCAAAATAAAAGCTATACTATCCGCTTCTTCTAGGCTATATTCTCAGCAGCATAAGGAGAATCATGTGCTAACAGCTGTCTAAATGACTCGGCTAAAGTTAGTAGCATGCTTGTTGTTTTTGTCTTTGCACTAGGATGATGTCGGCGTAAATGTGCAGTCATATTCGTTGTGTTCCCACTAGTGCTTTCAGGTTAATCTCGTTGAAATGACCTTAACGCCACAACACGGCAAATCTCCGTTAACGAGCTACCGCCGATCGCTCCGTGCATGGGGCTAGACGGCAAACATGTTAACGAGCTAACTGCGCTAACACACTAGTTCACACCAATGTAATTGAGCATTGCATGGCACATCCAACATACTGTTTTACTTTAGTCCATGACTCGCTTACCTTCAGGGTCATACGTCACATGAAAACCAAAATAATTCCAAACGCCAGATCTGAATGTTGCAAGGAGAGCTTAACTTCTGTCTCGCTAGCTTGCCCTGCGCTCTTCCTTCTGACTATGCTGTCTGTGTTGAGCTCTCAGTGGATCTGCGCTCGACAGTGCAGCCTAGGCGGAGTAGTCGAACACAGATTCACTGAGCGCTCAACACAGACAGCATCGTCAGAAGGAAAATTGATAAAATAAATTACAAATGTTGTATTGTTCATACATATGCGTACCGAACCGAAAGCACTGTATCGAACGGTTCAATATCGATACGAATATCGTTGCACCCCTAATATATATATATATATATATATATATATATATATATAGAGAGAGAGAGAGAGAGAGAGAGAGAGAGGATGTGGAGGGTGAAGGTAATGGTGGTCCCCGTGGTAATCGGAGCACTAGGTGCGGTGACTCCCAAGCTAGGCAAGTGGCTCCAGCAGATCCCGGGAACAACATCGGAGATCTCTGTCCAGAAGAGCGCAGTCCTGGGAACAGCTAAGATACTGCGCAGGACCCTCAAGCTCCCAGGCCTCTGGTAGAGGACCCGAGCTTGAAGGATAAACCGCCCGCAGGGGCGTGCTGGGTGTTATATATTCTCCTGCCTTCTATCTCTCTGGTGTACCTCCTCAAGCGGCTGGCCAAGGCTGTGAGTCTTTGCTTGGCAGTTTCCAAGGCCTCAGGTATGGACAGCTTACCTGAGGCCTTGATAATAAGAGAACAGCACCACCAAGGCTGGAGACGGAGCAATACTGGAAGAGCACATGGGAGAAGGACGCAACCCATAACGGCAATGCTCAGTGGCTAGTGGATCTGAGGGCAGACCACAGCGACCTCCCTGAACAGGGTCCAGTAACCATCACAGTGGCAGATATCCAAGAAAGGGTCTCCAGTATGAAGAGTTGGACAGCACCAGGGCCCGACATGGTTCACGCCTACTGGCTAAAGAAGCTGACTGCACTCCACGAGCGTCTGGCAGCACAAATGAACCAGCTGCTAGTTAACGAGAGACACCCGGAATGGCTAACCAAAGGTCGGACGGTCCTGATCCCCAAGAAGGGACTGGTCCCCTCCAACTACCGACCAATAACCTGCCTCAGTACTACATGGAAGCTCCTGTCAGGCATCATATCGGCTAAGATGAACAGGCACATGGGTCAATACATGAGTGGGACACAGAAAGGAATTGGCAAGAATACCAGAGGCGCAAAACACCAGCTACTGGTAGACAGAACAGTCAGCCGAGACTGCAAGACCAGACTGACCAACCTGTGCACTGCCTGGATTGATTACAAGAAGGCCTATGACTCAGTGCCCCACAGCTGGATACTGGAATGCCTAGAATTGTACAAGATCAATGGGACCCTAAGAGCCTTCATCAGGAACTCAATGGGGGTGTGGCGTACAACACTAGAGGCCAACTCCAAGCCCATAGCACAAGTCACCATCAAGTGCGGGATCTACCAAGGAGATGCTCTGTCCCCACTGCTGTTCTGCATAGGCCTGAATCCCCTCAGTGAGATCATTAACAAGACTGGCTACGGATACCGACTACGGAACGGAGCAGTTGTCAGCCACCTCCTGTACATGGATGACATCAAGCTGTATGCCAAGAGTGAACGAGACATCGATTCACTGATCCACACTACCAGGCTATACAGCAATGACATTGGAATGTCGTTCGGACTGGAGAAGTGTAGTCGGATGGTAACAAAGAGAGGGAAGGTAGTCAGAACTGAGGGGATTGAACTACCAGAAGGCAACATTGCAGACATAGAGGACAGTTACAAGTACCTGGGGATCCCGCAGGCGAATGGGAACCATGAAGAGGCCGCTAGAAAGGCTGCAACCACCAAGTACCTGCAGAGGGTCAGGCAAGTCCTGAGGAGTCAGCTGAATGGTAAGAACAAGATCCGGGCCATCAACACGTACGCCCTGCCCGTGATCAGGTACCCTGCTGGGGTAATAGGCTGGCCAAAGGAGGAGATAGAAGCCACTGACATAAAGACAAGAAAGCTCCTTACCATGCATGGAGGGTTTCACCCCAAGTCCAGCACCCTGAGGCTGTACGCTAAGCGGAAGAAAGGGGGCCGGGGACTGGTGAGTGTCAGCACCACAGTCCAGGATGAGACAACGAACATCCAAGAATACATTGGGAAGATGGCCCCAACTGACCGAGTGCTCAGTGAATACCTCAGGCAGCAGAAACCCAAGAAAGAGGAGGGAGACGAGGAACCATCATGGAAGGACAGGCCCCTGCACGGTATGTACCACCGGCAGATAGAGGAGGTGGCTGATATCCAGAAATCCTACCAGTGGCTGGACAAAGCTGGACTGAAAGACAGCACAGAGGCACTAATCATGGCAGCACAAGAACAAGCTCTGAGTACAAGATCCATAGAGGCTGGGGTCTATCACACCAGGCAAGACCCCAGGTGCAGGCTGTGTAAAGATGCCCCAGAGACAATCCAGCACATAACAGCAGGGTGCAAGATGCTAGCAGGCAAGGCATACATGGAACGCCATAACCAAGTGGCCGGCATAGTGTACAGGAACATCTGTGCCGAGTATAACCTGGAAGTCCCGAGGTCAAAATGGGAGATGCCCCCAAGGGTGGTGGAGAATGACCGAGCTAAGATCCTGTGGGACTTCCAGATACAGACGGACAAAATGGTGGTGGCTAACCAACCGGACATAGTGGTGGTAGACAAACAGAAGAAGACGGCCGTAGTGATCGATGTAGCGGTTCCGAATGACAGCAATATCAGGAAGAAGGAACACGAGAAGCTGGAGAAATACCAAGGGCTCAGAGAAGAGCTCGAGAGGATGTGGAGGGTGAAGGTAATGGTGGTCCCCGTGGTAATCGGAGCACTAGGTGCGGTGACTCCCAAGCTAGGCGAGTGGCTCCAGCAGATCCCGGGAATAACATCGGAGATCTCTGTCCAGAAGAGCGCAGTCCTGGGAACAGCTAAGATACTGCGCAGGACCCTCAAGCTCCCAGGCCTCTGGTAGAGGACCCGAGCTTGAAGGATAAACCGCCCGCAGGGGCGTGCTGGGTGTTTTTATATATATATATATATAGCACATTTAGCACAATATTACAGTGACCTAAATCTAATGCTCATGTCATCAGCACCACTGCATCTCCTCTGAATGTGTCTTTTAGGCTTTTTCTATCATAGACAAAGATGAAAGAAATGTAACAGATACATGACACGTCAGCAGGGCACCAGAGAGGAAAACATGAGGAAAACAACAATGCAATATGATGCCTTTTTTTCCAGATTGAGCTGCTCGGGGTGGCAGCATGTTGGAGTAGCTCTCTTACCGTTACTGTTGTTTAAAACTTTCATTCCTCCGTTTTTGGCTGAAGGATTGCATTTCTCTCTATTTTTGGATCCTGTGCAGCTGGAAGGAATTTTGCTGATAATCTTTTTACTTTTGATCGTTTGTTATGATGCATAAGCATAACAACAAGGTGGCTTACAACTGGAGCTGATTAACACTGCAAAAGCTGAAATAATACCTCAGCTGAAGCCATAAATCCAAGATGACTTGAAAAGGAGTCATCGTGGATGCAGAGCCTATCATCGCCTATCAGTAGTGGGCAATGTGAGATCACTGGCTAGCAAGATGGATGAACTCCAAACCCTAATAAGGACTCAGCCGGAGTATCGGGAATCATCTCTGCCAGGCTCCACGAGCAGACAGAGATTTGAAGAGCAGCAGAAAGGTGGATTAGCAGTGCTTGTCAACAACAGATGGTGTCATCCAGGACATGTTACTGTGAAGTGTCGTCTCTGCAGCACAGATACCGAACTTGGCAGTAAGTTTCCATCCATATTATTTACCAGTGTTATTTTGGCAACTGGTTACGTTCCACCTTCAGCCGTTACTGACGTTTGTCAGCTGGTCAACCAAAGAAAACAAGACTCTGGATTTGTTTTATGCAGTTGTCAAGGATTCATATATCTCCAAATCAAGACCTCCTTTGGGCAATCCTGATCACAGTCTTGTTTTTCTCTGCTCAGAATATAAACCCCTTGTTCAGAGGCAACCTGTGACGAAGAGATCTGTGAGAAAGTGGTCACAGGAAGCCGAAGAAACCCTGCAGGGTTGTTTTGAGACTACAAACTGGATAGGTCTTTGCCAGGAACATGGACAGGACATCAATGCCATGGCCGAGTGTGTGACTGACTGACTAGAGCAGGGAAATGCTTCCCTAATAACAAACCCTGGATCACCAGTGACCGAAGGGACTGATATTCAATTGAACAAGAGCTTTCAGGGAGGGACAGGGAATTGTTGAGGAGTATTCAGATCCAACTTAAAGTCAAGCTTAGAGACAGCAAGGACAAGTACAGGAATAAGCTGGAGCTGGAAATGGTGTCATCTGTTGATCTGCTGGTTGGGAATTCATATTGGTGGGGGTCAGCTGTGATTTGGAGAGGAGCGTTAATGTATTACTGCTCCAGTCTCTCCACTGACTTCATAATAATAGGTGTTAATGTTACAGGTCTGCAGGTTCATCGGGGTGCAGTCTGCCAGTGAAATGGCACAGTTATTGAGGACTCGAGACAACAAGTTTAATCTGGGAGACGTGGAAGACGCAGTTCAGGGTGGCCTTAAGCTCCTGGTTATTGTGTCCACTTGGCCATTAGTCTGAGGATGAAAGTCCGAGGACAGACTAATGCCGCGGTCGGCTACCAGAACAGCTGTGGGAAGGTAAATGTGTCGTTTCTACCAGAATGACAGGTGAATTTTGCTTTGTGCACCCAATGACTTGCCTTCGACCGGACTGAGGTGAGCGCGTAGAGATGACAAGATGACTGTTTCCAGGTTCATGTTCAGCTTTGTGGATAACTGACTCGATTTCCCAGGCCAATTACAGAGGAGGGAATCAGGATGGTCGAACATCAGAGGTTGTAATGGAGGTGGAAAATTGTCGGGAGAGCATGTCAGGCTTGATGTTCTTAGAGTCAGGTCTGTAAGAGATAGTGAAGTTAAACTGAGTGGGAAAAGACTAAACACCTGGTGTTTAGTCTTTTTGCAGACTGGAAGTAGCAGGGTGTTTGTGGTCGGTCCAAACAAACAGGTGGTCCGATCCTTCCAACCAGTCATTCCACTCTTCTTGGAGAGCATGGGAGCAGGTGTTTGAGACTTTAGCAGGAGATGAGCCCTTATTATTTTCACCAGTCAGTAACCCCACCATTACTGACAAATTATGCTGTTTTGGCCGCACGGGGCAAGAATCAATGAAATGACCTTTTGGGCCACAATAAAGGCATCTATCTTCCTCTGTGTTCTGAGGAAGACCACGCACGACCAGTCTGGATCAGCTGAACCCTGCTGTCTACCGTTCCACTCTCTCTGTGGGACCCACCCTGAGACCAAGCTGGAGGCCTTAGTTCACCTGAGGACCCCAAACCGTGAGCTGGGACCCCATCCAGCTTACTGCATCAGCTGGTGTTCAGCCAAGCTGCCCCCCCATATGGAAAAGAAACAGTAAAAGCTTATATGATTTACTCATGAAAGTGGCCACTTTCTCATTACTTTCATATATTGTTTTAGTATCCAAAACATACAAGTTTCATTATATAATTTTTCAAGGGATCTTATATCTGTTTTCACTCTTGTATGATTTTCATACAAGTTTCACACAAGACAGATACAAACTTTATAAGATTTATATCTTTTCCATATGGGCTGCCCTGTGCTGCCACCACTGCTACCACTGCTATCCAAGCCAGAGAGAAACTTGGGGTTAGTATCTTGCCCAAAGAAAATTGGCATGCAGACGTGAGTAGCCAGGGATCAAACCCCCAACTTTACAACCTCCCCTAACTCCTGAGCTACAGCCACGCCTTTGCCCCTGCCATCAGCCTTCTGTAGATCATCTCCATACCATCGACACCACGTTACCAAATAAATCATGTCTTCTCCACCTCTGGGCCCCAGGGTCCCTCTGTCTCCACTGCTGACATTTTGGTAGCCTTTGTTAGTTGCGTGGTCGGTCCCCTGGATTGTGTTCTGGATTTGTTTGGACTCTGAAACTCTTCAATTTTATTTTATTTATATAGTTCCAAATCACATCAACAGTCACCTCAAGACGCATTACTCTACAACACCAACAATCACATGACCCCTGATGAACAAGCACTTGGTACCAAACCTCCAGCAGAGCCAGTCTCAGGGAGGGGCGGCCAGTGACGGGATAAAAGACATGCTGTGCAAGAGTGGCATGATGGATGGATGGATTATTACTAATGATTAAATGCAAAGCGGTGTATAAAAAAGGAAAGAAGAAGAAAAAGACATTCTCCATTCAAAGGAAGCTCCCAGCAGAATACTGCAGCTGACTTAAGGGGGGGTTCAGGGTCAAGTGACAAATATTAGCTTTTTTTCTCCAGACTGAATGAGATCTTCTAAATTAGTGAGACAGCGTTTCCTCTTTAAGCTCTGTGTTTGTTAGTTATACCAACGAGTCAAGCACTTCTGATTTGAGGGCTTCTTTTCCATAGTATCCGGGGTTGTATGCAGTGAGGATGTAACACTATTAATGGGATCATCACCCTCTGCGGGAGTTCAGGTAGCTGCTCTGCATGCTGTGGGAACAGGGCATTGAAGAGAAATTACATTCTTGATGCAGCACTGTCAGAAGGACAGCTGAAATGTAATCCCCACCGCTGTGTAATCCATTATTGTAAATGTAATTGATATTAAATGATCAGACAGAGTTTCAGGAATACTGTTAAATGTTCACTGGTGGTTGGGCTCATTTACACTTCGAGACAAGTCGATTGAGTCTGACAGCAGATTAAATGCAGCGCTGAGGCTGTCGTTTTCAGCACGGATGTTAAAATAACCCACTGTAACTATTTATCTGAAGTGAGTACTAAAGCAGATGAAAAGTCTGAGAAATCAGATCAAATCCGTGGGCGATAGATAAAAACAAACAAAACTGGTTTTAGGCTTTGAGATGAATTAAAGCTCTGTCTGGGTCTATGGCTGACAAATGTCTGCCGGTGCCCTTCCTCAGTCTGTGTTTCAAGGATTCTGACAGTCTGTAAATCATTATTTTTAAATAGTTTACTAAGAGGGACTTAGGACAGAGAGACGTCATGTTTAATAATCCACATTTAAGTGTTTTACTATTTGCTGCAGTCGAGGATGCCATGTTGTTATATTGATGCTATAATTTCTCTTACTTAAATTGGTAAATTGGTAAACTCTTAAAATAACTTTTAACAAGAAGATAGTGTTGAGCTGTTGCATCACCATTTAGCCAAAATGGAAATCAAATGGAGCGAGAAAGGAGGATGTTATGATCCAAAGCATGCCACCTGTAGGCCATGGCTGCTCGGCTGCCAGTGGAACTGAGAGACGAGTGTTTAAAGATGATGTAACTGATGATAGAAGGAGCAGGAGACAAACTACGCAAGGGTTAACTTGGAATTTGGCTGCTTCCTGTTCTGTGTTTTTACACATAGCTCAGGTTATGGCTGGAAAAGTTAAAGTAGAGCGAGGGCTGAGGCGAGTCACAGCTTGACAAAGGCAAGCACAGATGCATACTTTACTTGTGAAAGCTCCAGAGACAGCAGGGACGGCATGTTGACACTGACACTTAATGAATGAGTATGAATGCACCTCATTCACACTCAAGTGAAAGTTTTTAAATAAAGCTCCATCCCTGTGACGGCATTTGGAGCTGGAACATGGTGCCACATACTGACAGCGTTGCCTGGAAGCTGTTAAAGCTTGTCTATTTTTCCCAGATTTTGCCTGTCGCCTCGGCTCATTTAGGCTCGCTCCCCGTCCTGTTTCATAGACTGCGTCTGACACCTCAAAGACTTGCGCTTGCAAGCGCGTTCGTTTTGAATAAAAGCAACAGAGAGGTTCGATTTCAGTGAAAACAATAACTAATGTCAAAGACGTATCTGCTGCTCAAGCTAGAGATGCTATCTGCTAACTCTGAAGAAAAACCCTCAAACATGGCTAAACGCACTTACACAGGGCCCAGAATGGTGCTGTCACGGTGGCATCGCTCAAGCAGTGGGAGCTTCAGTCAGTCAGTCTGCTGGCAAGAGGCAGACGGTGCGAAGCCAATGTGAAGCTCCCCACAGCAACGGGGAGAGACAGGGAGGCGAAGACAGACAGAGACGAGTGGAGGAGAGACAACAACATGGACAGATGGAGAGAGAAGTGAGGAGGGATGGAGGAGGAGTGACACAGGCACAGATGGACGTCAGACAGCAGTCTCCACATACTCAACACTTATTTCATAATCTTAGGAAAGTTTAAACTGTAGAAAAGTAGTTCATCTCACACATTTAAATCCATTTAAATGTGCTGATGAATAAGGATAATGAGAGAGGAGGAAAGTCAGGTGTGGATATTTCTCAGGGGGCTTTTTTAACACATTCTTGAAGATGAATCAGATACCCGAAGACCTGAGAAGAAGTAATAATAATAATAATGCATTTTATTTAAAAACCCAAGGTCACCTTACAAAAGAACAAAATTAATAAAAGAAGCAATAGTCATAAAATACATAAAATAAGTTAAAACTGCAAAGCAGAACTTGACAACAGATAAAATCAGCACTGAAGCGAATAAGCCAGTTTGAGCAGAAGTGTACTGGTACTGATTTTCAAGAGCCACAGATGTAATGTTTTCTTTGAGAGAAGGTCAGGAGGAGTTGGACTGTGTCCTTGTGATCTTTACAAAGCATATTAGAGAGCGCCAACGGAGGAAATGCAGGATCTGCTCGTAGGGGAAATCTTGAATAGTGTCCCAGCACTCAAAGATCCATCTCTGCCCACTTCAGCAGGACTCATCCTTTGATTGTGTGCATAAATTTAGTGCCTCTGTTTGACACACAATAAAAAGAAATGGCACTGGTGAATTTAAATTTTTAATTAGCAGACTGCTCTTAGGAGAGCCCAGGCCTCTCGTCCACTCATCCTCATCTTCATCACTTGTCAGATAGAAGGTCTGTGATGGATACGCACTTGCAAAGACATGTAAACCACATATTGATTTTCCAGGAGGAAAATACCTCCCAATGAGACAGTGTGACAATAATGTTATTAACCTCTGTCTCTCTTTATCCCGTCTTCCTTCTCTCACCCCAACCAATCACAGCAGATGGCCCCGCCCCTCTCTGAGCCTGGTTCTGCTGGAGGTTTCTTCCTGTTCAAAGGGAGTTTTTCCTTCCCACTGTCGCCAAAGTGCTGCTCATAGGGGGTCATATGATTGTTGGGTTTTTCTCTGTATGTATTATTGGACAATATACAGCACTGAGGTGACTGTTGTTGTGATTTGGTGCTGTATAAATAAAATTGAATTGAATTGGAAAAATGTAAAACTGGTGAACTTCAAGGACATCCATGCAGGAATCAGAGAACCAGAGAGAACGTGGTGAGGGAAATGATATTTAGCCAGCCACAGTCGGTAAAAATGTTCCCGTTAGGCCTGAAACACCCAGTGGAAGTGCAGTAGTGCCAGTTGTGACCGGTAACGAGGAACATGATAGTGGTTTGTGTCGACACAATATGGCTGCTACATGTTTACACATGATTTACACTCAGTGAGTAAAAAAGAATACATTAATACACTATAACAACATTACATTATAATAAGTAGCACTGCATGTAATCGATAATGTAATTTGATTATAATGTTCAAATACTTTTGGCTCATAACGCTGTTTTGCATGGCTGTAAGTGTCACGGTCCTCCTTTGCATCTCTGCCTTTCTTCCTCTCTCGGTCAGGATGAGTGTGGGTGTGTTCTGCTAACCTCACCTACAAGTTAATGAGTCCATTTGTTGTCATCTGCTGCTCAACTATAACCAAACCTTATGCTAGAGAGATCCTTCAGTTTTGGCCTGGGTGTGTGGGTGTCTGGGTATTAGTGGGACCAGTCCCATTTTGTAAGAAGCCCATCTCCATAGTGACTCCTTGTGGCTACTTTTGCTATTGTGACAAAGCCATGTGACGTGGATGTTTAGAATCAGGGTTGGAGCAAAAGCCTGCACCATTGGTCACAGCAGTAAGTGAAGCTAAGTTAGTCAAATCAGGAAACAACCACTCTGAACAGAAACTCTGCTGGTATTCATCAGAGGACTGTGATTGGTTGAATGTGAGTGCTGAGAACAGAAAAGCACTGATAGTAGTCCAAATACCTTTTACTGCTGCATTAGATTCCATCTTTCAGGTGTCCCTGCTTCTCTGTTCAGTGTGAAGAAATCTGGATCGTAACATAATAACTCCCTGTGTGTCTATCTGGAATATTTACATTTATCAGGATCAGAATCGTTGTTGATATTGCAGCAATGGAACAACGAAATTCAGCTGCAAGTCTATCAGTGCAAAAAGAAGAATTATATTAAAATAAAGTTAACAAAAAAGAATTTATATATATACAAAAAGACTATAACAACAAATGCAATTGTTTCCATATTGCACTTCTCTCCATTTGACAGCGTTGATGTAAATACCAGTGGTAACTGCTGAGGGATAAAAGCTGCTCCTTAGACTTTAGTTTTCCCGTTTATGGAAGAGAGACGTTCAAACAGCACAGGACCTGGGTCAGATGGGTCTTGAAGGATTTTATTAATGTTCCTGAGACGACAGGAGCTGTGCAGTTCTTCAAGTGAGGGGATAATACAGCCAACTATCTGCTGGGCTATTGTTGTTGTCTGGATTGGAGGCTTATTAAACAACCAGCTCAAACTGCCAACGTTTCAGGGAGACTGTACTGAGGGAGCGTGCATCTGGGAAAGACTTCAACTGAAGATGGATTTAAGGGACTCTGAGGAAGACAGGGAACACGCATGTCTCTCATCCTATAAACAACAGTCAGTTTCATTGCACCCTTCATGATGAGTAATGTAAATATATTCTGTAAACTTAATATTAATGAAATGTCTTTTAATATAATTTTTTAATGATTTACTGACACATCATCTTATTTCATTTGACTGATAAGTACCGACGTTCACTGGTCAATCATTAAAGTGTTTACGCTCTCAAACACAAATAGTCCAATCACAGTAAAGCACCAAAGTGAGCGTCGATTTATTTTGTTCAAGGTTAATAAGATTATTATTGATGAGATTCTGAAAAATAATCTGACCGCCACTAATAGATATATGCTGTGTAAAATAGTGAACGACAGGCAGTAGAACATTTTATTTTCCCTGGTTTAATTGAAATGGTTTTCCATTATCAGGATTTGATTTCAGGTGAAGCTGCTGGAGTTTCAGTGATGTCGTATCAAACTCCAGCTTGGATTTTGGCAAGTGTGTTACTAATTTTTTAAATCATTATTATTATTATTTTCTAGTTTGCGTTACTATTTTTAAGATTGATATGTTTCTTTTCGTTTCTCTTAGCAGCACGGTGGCACGGTGGTGAGCACTGTTGCCGCACAGCAGGAAGGTCCTGAGTTCAATTCCACCATCAGGCCGGGGTCTTTCTGTGTGAAGCTTGCATGTTCTCCCCGTGTTTGTGTGGGTTTACTCCGGCTTCCTCCCACCGTCCAAAGACATGCAGCTTGTGGGTATAGGTTAATGGATTAATCCAAATTGCCCATAGATGTGAGAGCGAATGGTTGTCTGTCCCTGTGTGTTAGTCCTATGAGTGGAAGGGCGAGAGGTGGGTAGAAGCGAATGGACGGATGCTTCTTTTAAATGTATTTAACTCTTGTGTGGTGTTTGGCTCTGCTGGATCCATTTTCAAGAATTTTTCAAAAAGGAAAAAATATAAAATAATGTGTTAAATAAAACACAGAAATGAACCCCACACAAGCATGAAGAGATTAACTGTATGACTTTAACCCATGCTCTAGTGGTAGTTATAGAGGGATGAGCTGAATGTTGCCATTTAAGGGTGAGCGTCTCCGTCAGCACCGTCAGAGGCACTTTTAACATCAAACTGCAGACAGATGTTGAACCGTTTTGTATGATGGCCCCACGTCACAGGATCACTGTTAGTCCTACAATAGCTCGTGTGCTGTTCAGTGGTGACCCAGAAACAGCAACAATTGTTACAGGAAACTATTCTGGGCAACATATTCAGGGCATCTTTCCATTATCGAGATTCACTTACTCTGACACTGCCAGTCAGGATAAAGCTGGTCATCAACTCACTAAGTTAACCCAAGGTTTCCTCTGCATGTTCATATGAAAGAGGAACATCTGACCAATCACAATGAGGCCTTTCATGGATCATATGACTCTTCTTCCACAGAAGATGATCTCTCTGAGCACCACTGCAGGGATGTTATCAAACGGTGGTGAAGATCATAAAAACCAGTAAAACGCAGCACTGTTATTAAAAGGACGAGATGAATGCCACTGAAAGTTCTTCAGTTAATCTGGAGATTTAGTCCACACACTAAACATTTAATTCCAGTTAATAGTTTTATTAACTGCAGGCTCACTGCTGTTGGCGACGGCTGCACATTAGAGCTCTGAAACTTTAAACTGGATCCATACTAACCCCCAGTCTGTCAAAGGAAACACTGAAATCTCCTCAGCTTGTCACAGATCAACAGGTATTCTTGCCGCCATGTAAAATAGCAGATTAGAATCATGTGTGACAACATTTAGACCTTTTCTAAATCACCAAATTACTACATGGACATTCCTGTTACAATGTAACACACAGTTTGTGCGTCATTCAGTGGTTTTAGTAAGGCACATGTATAAGCACATATATCACACTTAATAAAAGAACCAAAGAAGACACAACGTTTCCAGCTGATGTTAAACTGAAACTCTCAACATACGCTGGATTTTTGAGTAGACAAAGTTTAACTACTTTTATTAAAAGGCTGAGGAGCCACCTTTGATCTCTGCATCTTCTCCACAGTTCTTGTGTTGATTGATTCTCAGCTCTAAGACCATGACAGTGCTGAGCATCTCTGAAAGAGTGCAGGTTGCACTGTATTTATGAACGGAAGACCTGGTGCAGACCATAAAGATGGATTATTGTCTGGATTAAATATTCTTAAATGTTCTTCCAGTGAAGTGAAGAGCTGATAGAAAAGGTCTAGGACGTGCTCGTACACATCCTCTCTGTTCTGTGATGAATTCAGGATGAAATCTGCACCTCCCCACCTTCATCAGACCAAACCCTTGATGGTTGTAAAGTTGTAAATGCTGACTTCTTTCTTCAGGGCCACAGTGGACTGATGGGTAAAACAGTCAGTAGGATCAGCCTAATAAAGCCATGCACTGTGCTGATAATGTGGTTTAGCACTTCTGGCAGGTAGTAGCAGCTCCGGTACAGAGAAAACTGAGCTTCTATTGTCATTTGAAACTCTTGGATTAATAACTGACACTTGCCTGGAATGAATAAAAATCCAGGTGTTCACGGTGTTGGAGATTCTGTTATTTCTGAGTGCTTCCTCTTTAAATGTACGCACCTTTTCTGTGTCTCTGTGTTTCCTTTGTCCTCTGACACAATTGTAAGTGGCTTCACTTGCCCTAGTTCTTTCAGGGCAGGGGAGGAGGGTGGAAATTGCCTCCCTTAATTGAGTTACCTCACATATCTATTCCCTATTCCCACTCGAACTGATCATCCTCTCTTCCACTTTTGCTGCTTCTCTCACTCCATCACATTGTCATTGGGCTTGTCAACAGATCTGAAGCTGCGTCTGTTCTCATTTTTATTTGGAATATGTCTCCAAGACAAACCTTCCATACAAGGAAAATATGAACTTTCCTTCTTCCAGTTTATCACTACTTTATACTGGAAAAAGGTAACACACTGTTCATCTTGGAAGCAATAGTTGTCAAAGTAGCATCTCCTCAGTCGTCATTGCTGAGCTGTGCTTAAGCATTTAGGCTTTATTCTTCTTCAGCATGTGGAAACCCTCCTTTTGTGTCCTCCACTGTCAAGAAAGAGCCATCGTGTCTCTTTGGTGGCTGAATGGTGTAGACACAGTTATCTTTGTGATGTTAGGGTTAAAAATGTATTAAATTATTTATGAAATGATTAAATAAAGCTGTTTTATTATTTTAACATATACAGAATAAGCATGTTGGCGCTCCATGTTTGAGGGTTAAAAGCTTCGCTCATCAGAGGCGACTAAACACACTGTGCTAGTGACTGTGTGGAGTCCTGAGCTTCCCATAGCCTCATCTCCAGAGCCTTGTTCAACTCACACATGATGAGCCTTCTTTATTCACACAGCAGAGCAGCTTTATTAAGCATGGATGGATCTGATGGTGAGTAGAACTACAGACACTTCAGATTGAGTAGTTTTTCATAGCTGAGGCGGACTGGAGGATTAATCCAGAACAGGCTGGTCAGTTTACTCCAAAGACGAGCCGTCTCACATTCAGACCTTATACCAGAAGCCTGTTGGTTCTCTTTTAGCTACTTTTCATTGATCTGAACTGTTACATTGTTTCCAGTTTTATCAAACCTGTGCTCACATCCTGTTGTTTGGTTAATAGATTACTCACCTCCATTTCTGCTGCTCTATGTAGATTGTGTTAGTCGTCACTGCAATGAACTGGCTCAGGCTGTGTTTACTGGGCTCTCTCACTGGTCCATGTTCACCACTGATAAATCCTCTGATCGATGATTGTCATCAGGAAGGCTGAAGGGGTCAAAGTGGCATCGTGGTTTGTTTTCCACTCACACCTTTGTGTTTTGGATTGCTTTTTACTTTTACCTGCTGGTTTCCTTTCTTCACTTAAAAGCATTTGGTCCTGTTTTTATCATGTAAAAATGACTTGGAAACCTAAGTTAAAATATATCCCTTCATAACACAAACCCAGCATGCTGGGTGGAGTATTGAACGCAGCAACCATATCTGTGCAGTGCCTGCTGATAGACACTGTAGCCAAAAGACAGCTTGTGAATTGAAACAAAATGTCTTTGTGAAGAATAAATAAATCCAGACTTTGTGTTTATTTCTGTGAGGCTTACAGATAAATCAGCAGGATTTGCTGCTCTTAATTTCTTTCTTTTCACATCTTTTGAAGTCTGCAGCTGGAAGAATAATGTTGAAGGCCAGTGCATCACGTGACATCAGGGGTCCTGACCGAGGGTCTGTGAGCCTATGTGGCAACATCACATCACACTGCTAACCTGCCATGTCGTTGTTCTTGCATCCTGAATCCACAGTCTGATTCTCCTTTCTCCCTGTTCTCCTGTCTTTACATCATCGTCGTCATCGTCACCTCCCCCAAGCCTAACCTAATTACCAGCTTATTTAACATTTATCTTAATTACCCCCACACCCCCTCTTACCCCCTCTAATTTAATTAATGTAATCAATAATTTATTTAAATATCTCCTTTTAAATTAATTATTGTTGCATCACAGCTAATTAGCTATACTAATTAAGCGAATGGTTTCGTATCCCCTCTGTGTACGTCGCAGATCAAATTCATAAAGTGTTTCAAGTATTGTTTACAGGCGAGTCCTCATTATCAGCTCTCACTAACTCTCCCTGACACTTTCCATGTCCGCTTCTCCTTTGTTTGTTTGGACAGAAACAGCTGACTGTCCTGTTGCTAAGCTGCATATCAGTTAAGAGCTTTAGCTGTGCTCTCTTTTTTTCCTCGTGGCTTCTAAGCCACCGTCATGCCTGCACATTTTTGTTCCTCTCCATCATTTCTTTCCTGCGCAGTGCTCTCGCACTCTCTCATGACATTTAGAGAAAGAGCTCCTATCAGGTCACGTTCCACAGCCCTGAACAAGGAGATGATATGACAAGAGGAAAATGTCTGATTACAGAGTCTGCTTTGCATGTCAAACAAGACAAGCTGATTCACATTAAGTGTTGTGTAGTTAACATTTATGTTAACCACATCCAAAAATATTACAGGACTGGCCGAAAGCCAGCTTCACAGTTTTAGCCAGTGAGTCACCATGGTTACTTAACAGGGTGGGCAACTTTTCAGATTTTATCCCAAATTATAGTTTTGGCTTTAAAAAGTTAAGAAAACAAAATTACTGTTTGATTTAATTTTCACTTTAGAGCAGAAGAGTCTGTTTTTACCAGCGTATAAAAACCAAAGAGTTCTGTGTATTAAATATCTATTTTGTCCACTTGATGTATCCTGTGGTCCTGTCCATCATGGACACACTGCAGCTCGTCTTTTTTTGCTAATGAGAATAAAACTGAGAGCAGAACATCGTGACATCTGGGTGTCGTGGTGGTTTAAATATACATACATGGGTTTTATCTTCTTTTCCGTTAATAAGTTCATGAAGCAACATGAAGAAAAAATGCAACAGTAGTTTATGGCATCTAACTGTGTCAAGTGGACTAAGAAAACAGAAACTAACGAGTGCTCTGAAAAGGTTTGTTTGCAGAAATCACAAAGTAAACTGATGACACGCTGCTTGCAGTGAGTGCTGATGATCTGCTGGAAGGTGGAGAGCAATAGTAAGAGACAGTCCGTGGGAGAGAATTCCTCTGTGAGTGGGGAAGTTGGGGTTTACTTATATTCACAGGTGGAAAGGACACAGGACTGACTGAAGGCAGGCAGGAGGAAACTGACTTGAGCGTTCTCCTTCCACCTGCAGCCTCCCCAGACTCCAAGACCCTATCATATTTTCTGTCTGTCTCTATTTTTAAGATTTTTTATTAGTACTACATTTATGTGATATGTGATATATAGTATCTCACTTACTATAGTGTCTCAATAACATATATTTATCTTCAAATCATCTCACACATGTAGCTTTTTCTTTATGGAAGTCCCCCCACCGGCTCTGGAAGAATTGCAGCCTCAGTACGTTTACTGTCTATCACACGTAATCATATGTAAATGAGCAAGGAAACTGAAAAAGAGAGAATAATTAAAAAAGCAAAGACAGTTTGTGTTTGGTCAGTGATTTCTTTTTGTTGGGTTGCCATCCCACCACAGTGTGTGACCGAGCTGGTGACCAGCATGAGGAGGAGTCTTGTTTCTGCAGACTTCAGTTATCCAATACAATAAACTATACCAAAGAAGAGTCAAGAGCAGAATAAGATGAGAAGATTTGGCAGGTTTTTCACGAGTGCAGCTCACGTCTTCAACTCTGCTCCTCGAAGCACAAACGCATTTTCCTTACAAACGAATATGAACACAGAAAAATTTGACCAAACACAAATTGCCTTGGTTTTGTGCTACGTTTGTATAATTGAATATATAAAATAACAGAAATAATTTATACTAACTAAAAGTCCATATTAGAGGTGTTTTATGTCACCTGCACCCACAGAGACAGTTTCTAATGGGCCTCAGCCTGAACCTTCATAGACTGCTGCCCCCTGTGGGGGACTGAAGCTATCCTTGCTCCCGAGTGTGGGCAGCTGCAGCTCAGCCGATTCCACATTTCAGTTCCCAGGGTGATCGTTTCAATGTCTCCACATTAGTCTGTTGCTGAATGAGGCGGCTGAGCATCCTGCACAGCCGCGCACAGCCTCGATCATCAGATGAGGCGACTAAACACACTGTGACATGTGACATGCCCTCATCTCCAGAGCCCGAGCCAGAAGCTCCCACACCGTTCATGTGATCTTGTGTTTTTTGTTCAACTCACACATGCGCAGACACACATGCACACACTGATGAGCCTCCAGTTCATGGAGGTTAGATATCAGTGGGTGCCTATAAAACCTGTAAGGGACAGCTAAAGCAGGCTACATTTAATAATACAGAGGACAATTATTTTGCATCCCGTGGAGACCAACACTAATTTAATAATTTATGCATTTGATCAGTGTGCCTTCCCTCCAGTCTCTGAGAGACTTTCAGAAGGACTACCACTGTGAATTAAAGGACTGATTCTACCCCCACCCCCACCTTCCCCATCTTTCCATTATGATAAGCTGTGGCTTAATTAATTTAATAGGGTCAGGAGTTATTACCACCTACACTGCACACACTTTATTATAATGAGGGATCACCTCCATTATGAATTCTTTTTCAGCACATATTTTTGAAGACTCTTTTTCTCAGGACCCCTCAGATCCACAGTGAGGAGAGCGGTGACGTGGAAAAGTGACTCATTCTGTGACTGTAAGCAGCTACAGGTTAGATACAGCAGCCTACATGTGATCGATGAGGTATTGCTTTCACAGTTTATCAGGATAATGCACTGACTGCAGTGTATACCTTTACCATCAATGGCCAGAGCATATACCAGTAATCTTTATCACTTGGAATATTACAGGTGTATTCCAATCAAATAGGCAATAGTCTAATATAAGGCGGTCCACCATTGCCCAGCAGACATTCTGGAAGCTGCTCCTTGCTGCTGTGGACAGGCTGAGAGCTGATGCCTGGGCTTTGCTGGATGGCAGCAGGAGCAGCCTCAGTGCCCACTACTCCTTGGGAAACCAGCATGCCTCCACTGCCTTGAAGACTCCAAGGAAGGCACCTTGGGCTCAGGTGAGGCCCAAACCAAGCAACCAGATTCTCCAGGACTTTGTTTTGGTGTTTGGCCTGGTCCTGCAACTGGTCTGGCTGTTTCCGCCTGCTAGCTCCGCTGCAGATGGTGGTCCGTCATTACTGTCTGAACTAGTTTTCGGCACCCCTTGTGAACATATGACCCGTGCACTCAGCGTTGCACCACACATGATCCTTACTCCACCCTCCCCTGTAGCACTGCCCCCTGAAGAAGCTGCTTCCACCCTCCCCTGCAGTGGAGCCACAAACCCCACATGTCAAGTGTCAGCCACCACACAGCAGTTATGGAATAGATACTAGGGGTGCAACGATACACAAAGTTCACGGTTCGGTTCGATACTTTGGTGTCACGGTTCGATATTTTTTCGATACAAAAAAATGTTCATGCCTTTTTAATTTGTCATTTATTAAAATTATAAATATATATTTTAACTCAAAAGTACAGTTTTTAAATTTAATGTTGGTGAAACAACAAAGTAATAAAATAATAAATCTATCTGATGGAGAAATCACTCATCTTTGGAAAAGAGAGTTTATTACAGAGAAATGGCTCTTTCCAAATAAAAGCTATACTATACGCTTCTTCTGGGCTATATTCTCAGCAGCATATTAAACATATCAGGTCCCCATAAGGAGAATCATGTGCTAACAGCTGTCTAAATGACTCGGGTAAAGTTTGTAGCATGCGTGCTTGTTGTTTTTGTCTGCTTCCACTTGTCTTTGCACTAGGATGATGTCGGAGTAAATGTGCAGTCATATTCGTTGTGTTCCCACTAGTGCTGTCAGCCTTAATCTGAAATGACGTTAACGCCACAACACGGCAAATCTCTGTTAACGAGCTACCCCTGATCGCCCCGTGCGTGGGGCTGGACGGCGTCAACACGTTAACGAGCTAACTGCGCTAACGCACTAGTTCCCACCAATGTAATTGAGCATTGCGTGGCACATCCAACATACTGTTTTACTTTAGTCCATGACGCGCTTACCTTCAGGGTCATACATCACATGAAGACCAAAATAGTTCCAAACGCCAGATCTGAATGACGGTGGGGAAGGTTCAATTTGTCATGTTGCAACGAGCTTAGCTTCTGTCTTGCTTTCTTGCGCTGCGCTCAGTGGATCTGCACTCGACAGTGCAGCCTAGGCGGAGTAGTCGAGTGCAGATCCACTGAGCGCTCAACACAGACAGCATCGTCAGAAGGAAAGTTGATAAAATAAATAAAAAATTTTGTATTGTTCGATACACATGCGTACCGAACCGAAAGCACTGTATCGAACGGTTCAATACCGATACGAGTATTGTTGCACCCCTAATAGATAGCTGTGGTTATGTGACTATAACTCATATTGTATTTTTTATAACATTGAAAATAAAGAGGAAAGCTTCTCTCTGTTATTGGTGCAGATCAAATAGCTGGGTGGCATCCTTCATTCAGCCCTCCTCTGTACATGCGTCTAATCACAGCTGTAAGCTGCTGCACAGCCAAAAGCACAGCCAGGTAATACAGGATGAGAGCTGCATGTGTGCCTCCCCTGTTTTTGATCCTTTTTCATCCCCACAGCAACTTTTTAATCCTCTTAGGATTCCACTCACTGCTGTAGAGTGACAAGATGTCAATAACTGGTAAAAAAAAAAAAAAGCAAAGCGGGCTCTATATCGTATCTACCACAGTGCGAATGTTTCCATTAAAGAGTCTGTGACATTCAACCAGAAATAGACCAGAAATCCTGATCAGTGTGACCCAACTGATTCCTGTACTTATTTACCTCTAACATTCAGACATGAAGCTGAGGGGAGATGTTGGCTTCTCTGGCTTTGTAACATGAAAGTATGCAAACTTCTCTCCAGCAGTTAAGAGTAAGAAACCTTTATGTTTCTTACTCTGTTTTATTTTTAGTTTATCGATAACATGATTTGAAAAATTTCTCTAAATGGAAATAGAAATGCACTTTAAAATGTTACAGCCGTTTTGTACCATTATTTTATAAGCCGGTGTAGCCCAGAGAGATCACTGTACAGCTTTGGTTTCTCTCAGCTGTAAAAATAGAAAAAATAAACCCATATAAACTGAGCTCAGAACACCAGAATAGTGCTAAAAATAATGATCAGTTATTGGGAAATGTCATTCAGACAAACTGGAAAAGCCAAAATAAAGAAAAATGATTGCCTGAGATGTTCCTAATGATCTGCACTTGTTGGCAGACAGACAATAAATTGTCCATCTGGTAATACAATTTACAATTATATTAGACCAGGGACTTGTCCATATAAAGCACCTTGAGCCAACTGTCTGTGGGACTGATGGGGGGGCTGTGAAGCTGCCAAACCTCTGTCTCTACTGCCTATTCCCGATCCTCTGGTAATGAGAGTGGTTTGCTTCCCGCTCAAGGAAAAGGGGCTCACAGCGGCAGAAAAAGGATTATGTGTTTGTGAGCTTCACTACATTTCTTCATCCTTTTCATGGGGCTTCTGAGCACAAGCTCGCCACCTCGTTGATGCAGTCCAACCCACCGGATACTCGGCTATCCAGCGCTTCAGAGGCATCTGCAGGCCCAGCTACACAGAGTTCATGGCGTTCTTCACCCCAGCTGAGGACCAGTCCGCCTCTGCACCCATACATGCTCCTTGGGTCGGGGCAGCTGGTATCCAGCAAGTCTCTGCAGCCGTGCTGAGCTCCCTACAAAGCCTCAGCCTGGGCCACCAGAGCCTGTGACTGGTCCTGCTCTGTCTGTCGTTCCATTTGAGCCAGTGGTCTCCACTCCACCTGGTCCTTTCCTTGTGTCTGCATCGCCGTCCCCTGCTAAGCCAAGTGTTTCTGTGGCCTCCACATCAGTCTCCAGAGTGCTTCACCAGCGCTGAGGGACCTGAGGAGTCCCATCACTGGCCACGCAGCTGACCTAAAAACCTCTTCTGTCTCTGGGATCACGACCGCCCCCCTGAGTAACTTCATCCCTGCTGAGTCTTTGAGCTCCTTTAAGTTTTGGACTCTTGTGTTCCAGATTTTCTTCTGTTCCTCTCTGTCTCTCGGCCTCATGTTAGTTATTCTCTTCCTGCGTCAGGTTTGTGTGTCTTGAGTCTCGGTCTCTGTGTTTGTCTGGTTTCCTGTCTTATTTTCGTAGTCATGTGTATTATGTTTAGTTTTGCTCCCCCTGTCTCGTGACTCCTGATGTGTCACTGCTGTCTTCCCAGCTGTTTCTTTACGCCCCTGATCTCCTTCTTGTATATGTACTGTTTGGGTCTTCCTTTGTCTCCTGTCGGAGCATCAAGGCGCTCTCCCTTGTATTTATGTTTTGCCAATTGTCGCCTCCCTGTCTCCAGACGGAAATAAAGGCTCACTCTTGCATGTCGGTGTCTGAGTCCTCTCTCTCTCCACAAAACCTGACAAACATGAGATTAGAGCAGTTATCTATAACTACATGATGGCTTATTTCATCTTATCAAAATACTCAGGATTACTATGACTGTTTCTACTACTAATAACAAAAATGCATTGTTGTTATTATGACTATTAATATCACTGTTGCAGGGTTTGTTTTTACATTATCTTGACTGTAATTTACTTAGTGTAGTGCACTGAAAGCATAATGCAGTGGAAGCATTCATTCCCTCGGTTTTCCTGGGTCATACATTTTCGTCTCTCGGTTGGAACAAATGCTATGCATACTACTCGTGCATCAATAATTAGCAGCTTCAAGAAGCTTTGAGTTGACATTAAATGAGACAGAGGGCACTATAAAGTAAACTGGAAATTCTGAGTCTTCTGTTATTTTACTTTTGGAATTGTCCTTTTGTTGTTTTAATGCTGAACATGTATTATTTCATCTTTTTGTTACATTTACAAAACAAAGACCTGAATCTGAACCAGAACATGTGAAAAGAACCCCTAAAATAAACAAATAACTCTGTTCTCAGTTTGAAAAAGCTGATAGTCACTGGTTGTTAGTGACTGGTTGTTAGTCACTGGTTGTTAGTCACTGGTTGTTAGTCACTGGTCGGGCTGCAAATTTTCCACCCACACAATGGGCTGACAAAGGCCACAGCTACTGGCTCCTTTACCACTGATTTGAATAGTATTTGACTCGGACGTTCAGCATGTGTGGTTATGGTCGCAGCTGGCCTGTAACTACTGAAAGAGAGAGGAGAACCAAAACCTGAAGTCTCTGGGCTCTCTGTGGATGTCAGAAGATAACTGGTAGGTTTACATTTTTAGACAATGCACACAAATTTATTAGCCCAGCATCCAGTGTGAGGTTTGTGCCACAGCTCCATATACTAACAGTAAGTTGAAAATAATGTTTTATGTTTCTGTAGTGGTTAAACCAACAGTACACAAAAGCTCTTTAATTTAAATGATATTGTTAATAGGAAAATCGATTTAAATAAGAAGAATTGAACATTTGTCACAGCTGTGATGTACTGAACAGATTAGCAGCTGAACACACAGGAAAGCAGGCAGATGAATGATTACAATCTAACCTTTGTAACACAGAATTATTAGCATCAGTATAGAATAGAATAGCCCTTTGTTGTATTCTACATGTACAACAAAACGTCTGGTTTTCACCAGAAGGGCTGATTACACAACAGAACCCCACAGAGGGCAGAGAGGGGATGAGAGCTTTAACGAAACAGAAATGTTTCCTCCAAACTTTCTTCGCTGCTGTACTTGATCGTCATCAGGATGAGCAGCTCAAAGGCATGTGTTAATGGTTTTCCACCGTTTGTTTTCCAGTTGGGAAAGGTGACGTTGACAACGCGGGACAGGACCTGTCACTGGGTGTATTAGTGGGCTGACATTAAGGAGACGAGTTTGGGCTTAGAAGGCAACCGTGGCCAAACCACTGACAGCCCACTCTCATCACCCACACACAAAAACCCTGAGACCAGGGCATACGTATCTCTGTATCTATCTATCTATCTATCTATCTATCTATCTATCTATCTATCTATCTATCTATCTATCTATCTATCTATCTATCTATCTATCTATCTATGTATCTATCTATCTATCTATCTATGTATCTATCTATCTATCTATCTATCTATCTATCTATCTATCTATCTATCTATCTATCTATCTATCTATCTATCTATCTAGCTATCTAGCTATCTGTCTGTCTCTTTGATATATCGATCGATCTGCAGACAGGCAGGCACACAGTCCTTCTCTAGCAGCCTAAGCAGTTTATTTTCCAACACTGAATAACTTTCAATAACATTTAAATATTAAACAGTTGTCATAAATAATCAGTGCATTCACTAACATATAAGATTAGAAATTTCACCTTTAGCACAGTAGCTACATTAGCTGTCTGTTACATTATCATTAGGGCAGCAACCAGCAGTTATGGCTGATAATAAAATGATAACCTAGACAGGCTTTGTTAACAGGATAAGGTTATTTGTGTGTCAGATTAAAGCTGAGAAACGTTTACCAGCAACCAGACAGAAAAAGGAACAAAGTAACTGCCACCAGTGAAACATGGCGCCAGGCCCCCAGAAGCACAGCACAGACATCCCCAAAATACCCTCGTCTTTTACGTTTCCTTGACTTTTGTGGCACTAACCAAAAGAACCTTAAGGTAATATAATCTTACAATGACATAACTGTATTGTTTCTGTTTTTTGCACTGTGAGAGAAGTGGTGTTAGTGTTTGTATTGTTCTAATCAATTTTCATGAACTGAAAATGGTATTTTCATGGTCAAGTCTGAAAGTCTTTTGCTGTGCTAACCATATTTGGTGCATATGCACACACTTGAAAATAAATAATAATGCATTTTGGGGAAGGCTTGTGTCTTTCTCCTTACAGCAGTGACAATATTGTAAACCTATAGTTGCAAAACCTCATCTTAGTGTCTGAAAAATGTGCTAAATGTCAGTGACTTTTGTAAAAATGTTGCCACTCTGTGCCTATTTGATCAAATTGCTGCATATCGAGCAGATTAGAAATAGGTCACTGTTTGATACCAGTATCTGATTTCCCATTGTTTTCCAGTAGAGCTCTAGTCCTCTTCAGCTACAGCATCACTGACTGAGAGCCACAGACATCTGCAGCATCGCTGAGGATGGTTGTCAGTGGACTGACTAATTGTGTCCTCAGCCGCTCATTTCCTCTGTCTGAGCAGAAGGCTCAGTTTAAATTAGTGGTCTTATTTTACTGTTTCTGTATTCATGAACTGCTCCAATCAGAACAGTTCTGCTTGGTGGCTGTTACTTTAAAGTCTTTCCACTCGCAAGTCACCAGTTTTATCACAACTGAACTATGAAGCGATATTCACCCATCACATGTAATGTTTCAGTTTGCTGAAGACATTCTCACATACAAACACAAAGGGTTTGTCTTAGCATGCTAACCACTCACAACACTGAAGAACAGAAAGGCCAGATTTGGCTTAGCAAGAAAACCTGTGTATAAATGTGTAGAATGAGATGCTCTGGACAGATGGGACCAACGAGAAGGAGAACTGTGGGATGAGCAGGACTGACCTCAAGTTAACAGATCACTGCCAACATGGTGGAAGCAGTGCTGTGGATGGCTATGGTGGCCAGTGAAACTCAGTTTATTGATCATGTTGGAGCAGAATGGAGTATGACGTATATATGTTGTTCTCACATTCAGACAAAGGCTGCAGAGCTCAAAGGGAGTTAGGAAACTGTAAGTTATCAGTGATGTTTGTTTTGTTATTTCATGATAAGTTGAATAGATTTCCAGCCAACACTTAATCAAAGACTATCATTGTGTCGCTTTAAATAGTGCTGAAAGCTGAATATTAATAACAATGTAGGCAGTAGTTATTTTATTAATAAAAGGTAACTGAGCTGACCTGTGATCTGGTCGGATGTGTTAGCATGACCGGGTTTATGGGCATGTCAGAGCAGCCGTGGGTACACGTGTGCACTTGGTGTGTAACAGTATGATGTCACCGCCGTGTTTGAAGAGTTCTCAGGAGAGCGTCTGCTGCTTTTACACTGAATCATTTCTGCACTTCACTTTCTGCCTCTTGTGGGAAACGATCCTCTGGGATTGTGTCCTAATGTAGAGCACAATCCAATCTCCTCTCAGCTTTTTCCAGTGGATTAATTTCCTTCATTTACTCTGTTCCTCTTCAGCAGTCGCTCTGCTCCTGTTGACTTGTGCACTGCTACATTTACCCTGGGTTGTTTTGAATCCTGAATGACAATTAGTCCTTGGTCAATCTGCAGTACACCTCAGCCAGTGCTTTGGATTTGAGTTCATTCCTTGTGTAATTTAAAGTAGGGTTTAAAATGCTAAAGCTATCCCGAGGATTGAGGCTTTAAGACTCGTCAAATGACCTTGGATAATATAGAGCTTAAATCTATCTGTACAGTTACTGCTCAACGAGCCACCAGAAGGACTCTGATTTGCAGTAAAAAAAAAGAAAACAGGTTTTTGTTCTTTGATGTTGATTATTTCAAATTAAATCTGTCTTTCTCCCACAGTGTGAAAATCCAGTATTATATTTTTCACCTACTCTTAGAAGAAATAGAAACTGTGTGCATGAGGGTTGGCCAGTCATCACACCAAAGGTTGCTTTCTGGGCGCAAACATACTGACAGCTGTGCAGGATCCTTGTTCTGTGACCCATGAACACTCTTCAGGCAGAGACCACAGCCATGACGTGGAGTACTCTTTATTTTTGGTCGCCGTGACTTTTAAAGTAGACGTGAGTCTTGAAAATGTGTTTTTTCATGGTAATTATCTTTCACTGATTTTTATGCCAGTCATAAATATAAGTTTGGTGACTAAACAAAAATGTTTGTGTCAGATGTTTTTGTAAACCCGACCAAGTAAGTGAACGCACACTTTGTGTGGAAAAGGAATATTAAGGATAATATTAATAAAGAAACTGGACATGGTAAATGGCCTGTATTTGTATAGCGCTTTACTAGTCCCTAAGGACCCCAAAGCACTTTACACATCCATCCATCCATCCAGCCACACACACACATTCACACACTGGTGATGGCAGCTACATCGTAGCCACAGCCACCCTGGGGCGTACTGACAGAGGCGAGGCCGCCGGACGCTGGCGCCACCGGGCCCTCTGACCACCACCAGTGTTGCAGTTTGGTGAAATCATGGAAAATGAGCGTTCAGCAAACACTTGGGGAAGTTTTGACATTTGTGTGCTGCCTTCATCTTACTGCCATCAACACAAACAGAGCGTTTATAGATGTTGCAACCGTAAGAAAATCTGCAGATCAAAACTTATTAGAATATTTGTTTTTACATTTGCACCAGAAAGCTGCGGATTTCTGTCAGAATACTAACACAGGTACTAATAATTAGTATGCAACTTCTGTGCTTATAGGTGACATTACAAAAATGACGCGTAATCTGGAAAACATTGATTTTATTTTAGTTAAGAAAATTGCATTACATTACATTTTAATGACATTACATCAGAAAGTAATTTATTACAGTGCTCTTTATAGTACTCATGCAATACTCTGTAACATAGAATGAAATGCATTTTCACATAATCATTAGTTAACAACATAAACCTCACAGCGTGCTAACACTGACTCAGGTTTGCTTCCTGCTGCTGTCAGACTGTCAGCTGACCAAACATCCACACATGTGCAACAACACTATGTGCAATTCTCTTTTTCTGACAACGTTGCATTTTATTCTGTTGTGTACAGCATCTTATTTGCATTCTTATCCTATTGCAGTGTTTTTCTTGATTTTTGCTACTGTAACTTTGCACTGTCCACTTTCTGCTGTGACTAATAAAGCTAATCTCATCTTATCATCAGTATTGATGTCTGAAATTATTTCTTCCTCTGGTTTGTGGAGCGTTGGCTCCTTCGTGGGTACAATGTAAACTCAGAGGAACTCTTTGGGATAAAAATGGGATCAGCTCTGAGGTTTCTCGCATCCAGGCCAATTCCAGGTCAAGGGCTATTTCCATATTATTCATGTAAATAGAAAAAAACATTGTTAACAGCTGTTGTTCTGTTAAATGAAGAAATACAGACCATCTGAAATCAAAATTGTTTAATATGTGTGCTGGTGTAGTTCACCAGTCCAGACTGAGCTGGCGACGCATATATCCAGATTTAAGCTAAAATTGGAACAATCGAATGTTCTTTAATTTAAATGTAAAATGTTTTAATTTAAGAAAAATCTTGTGTATTTATGTTTACTGTTAAAAAGGTATCCTGACATAAAGTTAATGAATGGATCTTGATTGATCAAATATTAATCCTGCATAAAATCACATCATAGATATAAACATTGAAAGCATTGCAGTTAAAATGTTAGCTTTACTTTGTCTAAAAATGCAGTAATAACATAACAAAACCTGCTGCTGCTCCATTACTGCTTCAGCCCAACACCTCCTCAGCACTGCAGGCCTGTATCTCCGTCGACAGAGGTGATGACGATGGGTTTTTGTACATTTCCAGCCGTGCTTAAAGTAATTTGCAACTATTCAAAAGCTGCTACTCTCCATACCAGTGCACAACTTTCATGCAGCATTAGCACAGTTGGTCTGTTTTTGTTAGCATGTTGTTTCAGAGCAATCTGACTGTCGCGCTCTAACACAGCTGACATTAGTGTCAGCGAACCTTGGTTTGTAACACTGCTGTAGCAGGTTGTACTTCTGTGCTGATAGAGGCCAAAACGCTGTTCAGCAAACTGAATCACTGGCGGGGGATGTGAAACACATGCGTGCCCTACCTCAGCTAAAGTTTGTGATAATTACTGAAATCTGCTTCTAAACTCTCGACATGCCAAACTCTACTTTGCATTTTTTGGCAAGTTAGTTCAAGTATAAATTTTACTACTTTTTTTATAGCGTGCAACATTTGATTATGTTCATGAAGGTTTCACAGGGATACGTATTTTTATTTATTTATTTATTTAGGACAGTGCATGTTAATGAACATAAATGTAAAAAAAGAATTACATGAATGTAAACATACCAGATTATAGCCAAGGGCTAATTTCCATCTGTTGTCCTTAAGCATAAAAATAGACATAATAATTCATAAAAATTCATCATTCATTCATAATAAAAACTCCATCACCAAACTTACACATACACACCATTCTGTTCCCAAATAAAACATTAAAACTATACAACTCATACATGATCACACACTTGATTTGTCCATAACCAGTTTTTAACCTTTGCCTTAAACAAATTGAATGTCGAGCATTCTCTAATGGGTTGAGGAAGACTGTTCCACAGATGGCCACCCTGGACAGAAAGGACGTTCTGCCCAAATGCTGTCCGTCTGTGGGGTATAAACAAGTCTCCTCGGATTGTAGCTCGAGTGGTCCTGTCTGAGCTTTCTTTATGCCTAATGAACTGCTTTAGTGGTGGTGGAGCAAGGGAGTGTAAGACTTTATATATTAAACTCACTCTTTTAAGTTTCACTAAGTTATTGAAGTTCAGTAATTTATGTTTTTTTAACACATGACAGTGGTGGTGGGAAGTCGGTTTTTTGTCAAGTAGTTTTAAACTTCTTTTATAAATGTTTTCAATAGTTTTAAGTGTTGTTGGACAAGCAAGTGACCAGGACGTCAAACAATAGTCCATACGAGAGATGATCATTGAGTAAAAATAAGTTTTTGCAACGTTCATATTTAAATTATTACGTATATGATTAAAATTTCGATTATTAAATTTAAGTACCTGGGACACTTTATTTATGTGACTCTTGAAGGATAATGTTGGGTCTAGAATGACCCCAAGATATTTAAATTCTGGAGCTAATTCAAGCTCTACTCCATCCAGGAATATGTTTGACTGCTTCAAGTTTAAGGGGCGTTTTGAAAAATACACACCGACAGTTTTTGAGGTGTTCAACATTAGGCATGAGTCCTCCAGCCAGCTATGCATTAATGCTAAAGCAGCTGTAAGATCTTTTGCCACCTGCTGGACACTATTTGCTTGCGTATATATAACTGCATCATCTGCATACATTTGAGTAAATATATTTGGACAGACTTCAGGTAAGTTATTGATAAAAAGAGAGAACAATAAGGGCCCAAGAACAGATCCTTGAGGAACCCCTGTATCACAGTCTAAATATGGAGATTTAACCCCATCCAACACCACACACTGTTTCCTGTGTGAGAGATATGAGGCAAACCACTGAAGAGCCTGACTGGAGATATTAGACCGAGTCAATTACATAAACACATCTTGTAGTATTTTCTGTGTCCACACTGTTACAGCTATCTTTATGCATTTAGTTTGTCTTCGACCCACACTGGTCCTAAACCTTGTTCTGTATATTAGATATGGATCATAGGTTTCTGTTTTACCTTACTGCTTGATTATTCTGGAGGGGAACTACACAGTGCTGCACTTGGTTTTTTTTCCTTTTTCATTTGCTATGAAGCATTTTTTAATTCCTTTTACATGTCAGATCTTCGAGGGTGAAACTGGATTGAACTACTAGAAAAAGAGATTTGGAAGATGTATGTCGACCCTCTGCTGCCAAATGTTTGATACTGACAGCCCTCATAGAGATGGTTTACAAATTTTTATATTAAAACATCCATGGTAGAGAACTAGTCACTGTCTTTAGGTTTCAGCTTTTCCACATCAAAACTGTACTGTTTCTAACTGAATACAATAGATGGTACTATTACAAAGTAAAACAAACCAGACACTGCTGTTGTTCTGTGGTTTTAATTTATGATAAGTTTCTAGTTGGTCAAATGTAGCAATTTAAATGTCTTTGACTTAAGTATGTGAAGAGTTCAGAGGAGAAATCTTAAGTTTAAGACATGTAAGATAACACTATGACTAAATGTCTAAACCTAAGTTGATGCAACACCTCAGCTGAGTAAACCCTGAATGTTTTGCATCTGGTTGCTTTACTTTTTAAAGTTTTCCCTTCACTGGTGCTGCAGTGTTGTTCCTGGTGTAGGAAGTGGGCTTCCCAGTGATGTCCAGTGACACTTGCTTCATTGGAGGTACCTGTTATAACAACCCTAAATACTAATGTGTCACATTTAAAACTGTTTGTTTTTGAAACATTTAATCCGAGTAGGAAAAGGTTTTACTGTGAAAACCACAGACATGTTTAACAAAACGTTTTCATGATTTTATGCAAATATAAATAGTAAATTTCAAAAATCCATGTACAAATTCTGCAAACAGCAAAGGTATATGCAGCTATTGGCATATAAATTCAGACAATGCCTCAGGCGTTTTGTTTGTACAGCTATTTAAAAGTCTTTACAAAAAAATCTGAAATAGAATAGAATAGAATAGATTAGAATAGAATAAATCATTATTATCCCATGAATGAGAAATTTGGGTGTTACACAGCTCATACACAGCTTATAGCAAGAGGAATATAGACATAAAGTAGCCCTATATACATAAGCAACTGAAAATCATATACACAGATAAAATGTACAGTGATGTGCACACAGGTGTGGGGGTGTATGAATGTTCCTGGTGAAATATACTGTGTACAAACAAGCTGCAAATGAGTAACAGCAACTGAAAACATATGATATGTCAGTTAAAGCGCTGATGAGTAGGATGACCATGTTATACTGTGTTACAGAGTCTGACAGCTGCTGTAAGAATGACCTGTGGTAGCGCTCCTCCTACACTGTGGGTGTAAAAGTCCACTGCTGAACGAGCTGCTCGGTGTTCAGTCTCATGCAGGGGTGGGAGGAGTTGTCCGATGGATGTTAGCTTAGACAACATCCTCTCCTCTCCAACCTGCTCGATGGACTTCAGCGGACAGTCCAGGACAGAGCTGGTCCTCCTGACCAGTTTGTTGAGTCTCCCCCGTCCCTCTCTGCCAGTCCACCACTCCAGCAGACACAGCATAGAAAATAGCAGACGCATGAGGGTGGGAATGGATGTTTGTGTCTGTGTGTGCCTGTATGTCTGTGTCTATATGTCAGGTTGGGTATCAGACGCCACCTCGCTGGGGACAACTTACGTCCTCCAAGGTATGGAGGCCTATCTCCACCCACCACTTCCCCTGCCAGTGGCGGACTCCCTCAGGTGTCGGTGCGTTGGTGGTTCTTTGTGTCTGGGGATGGGCGTCCAGGTACACACTGGCTCACTCCTTGGCGGCCGCTTATCGGGGCCTGGAGCCTAGGGCTCGCTCGGGCCACTTCGGAGGTGGGGTGCCCCCGGCCTCTCGGCCTGGGGCTCGGTCACTCTGGCACGGCTGGCTGCCGGCGGAGCTCACGGGCGCGTCACTGCAACCCCCCCTGGCTTCTGCTCCGCGGCTGCTGAGTGAGCCCTCATCTGGGACTCTCCTCAGCTCTTTCTGGGACAGTGGCGCGGCTGCCCCTCTGTTGGTCTTCCTTGGTCTCTTGTGTTCTGGGGGCCTCTGGATGTCTGGAGTTTTGATCTCCTCCATACCTGCTTCATGCCCTGGAGGACGGGGCTGTGGCCCCCCCACACCCTCTAGCAGATCATTACATGAAGGAACCTTTTAAAAAATAAGCGCGTCCATGCTCACAGGTGTACACACGGGTGATCACACCCACAAACTACACCCTTTTTGGCTCCTACCTCAAAGCACACTGTGTTCTGTTGATCTTATGTGCTGCACAATAATGTTTAATATTTAGTATTTACAGTTATAGATCATCGTGATGTTGTTTATTATGTTGCTCTCGTTTTCTTCTGCTTGTTTTCTTTTTTCATTCTCAACAGGTGAAATTAAAAAAGTATCTACTGTTATTTAGTTTATTGTGATGTTGTTGTTTTTATTATGTTGCTCTTTGTTGTTTGTTTTCTCTTCTGGGTTTTTTTCTCCATACAGGTGATCCAGGTGTTTTGTTTGTTTTTCTTCTTTTTTCTTCCCCCCTTTCTCACCATCTCTCCCCTCCTCTATTTTTCTCTCTCTCCCTCTCTTTCTTTCATTCTTTCTCCCTGTCCTATCCCCCAGTCATGTCTGTCCCGTCTTTAAAAAACGAAAATAAAATAAATACATAATTATAATAAAGGTCAATCAAATGGACCAATATGGTAAGGCCATGATGATCCACTTGGCATCTTTCTTGGCCTTCAGACAACAATTCTGATGGCTAAAGATCCAAACAAAAAAAAGAAAATAGCAGACACCACCACAGTGTCGTAAAATGTCCTCAGGAGTGTCCTGTTCACCCCAAAGGAGATCAGCCGCCGTAGCAGATGGAGACGACTTAGACCCTTTTTGTAGACTGCATTTGTGCTTGTGGACCAGTCCACCCCGATGTTCGGCTGGTAGGCAAACTGCAGAGGGTCTAGATCTCTCCCGACTAGTGGTCGAAGGTGGTGTAGCATGATCCTCTCCATGGTCTTCATCAGGTGTGAAGTCAGGGCAACGGGTCTGAAGTGGCTCCTTGGGGTGCGTTGTCTTTGGGACTGGCACCAAGCAGGAGGTCTTCCACAGAATGGGGACCCTCTCCAGACTGAGACTGAGGTTAAAGATGTGATAACCTCACAGAGTTGATCTGCACAGTCCCTCAAAAGTCTGGAGCTGATTCCATCCAGACCCACGGCCTTCCTGGTTTTCATCTTCAGCTGACTTCACACCTTGTCAGTTGTGATGAAGAGGCTGCAGTGTGGGGTGGGTGGCTCCTGATGACCGGCATGGGGGGAGGAGGCAGAAGAGTCGTTGAAGGAAAAAGGGGACAGATGAGGTGCATCTGATGTCCCCGGTGCTGGGGGATTGCAGAGAGGTGTGATGAGCTGAGGATGGGCAGGGCTCTGGGGTGAAACCTCTAAAGAACTTCTTGATGCATTCTCAGTCATCCAGGTAAGTAAATCTCCAAAGGTTGATTCTGTTCATCTGGACGCTTTCAGTGGGAGAAACGTTTCATCCAGGTGACTTCTTCAGTCTCAGCTATTAGCCCAAACCTGGTCTCCAGACTCGGGGCCCCCTCTGCTCGCTGTACTCAGTATGTTGATGCTATTCAGTTTGTATCTACAATGTTGTAAGTAGTAAAAATAAAGACAAACCATTAAGTGAGGTCTGTCCAAACCTTGACTGGTACTGTATATAATTTATTTTAAAAACATTGATTTATTGAAAACCTTCACAGTTACAAACTATATCTGTTAGTTACTTAAAATGACCAAAATTATACTTTTTTGCTATATTTTGTGTCATTAAATTGTATCTATGCATTTATTGTATTACATTAGAACAGTTTTATGTATTAGATATGCATTTCAGTTTTAAGAAATCATTTAACATTTCTGACAGTATTTCACAGACGTGGAAAAAATGAGTAAAAAATCACCAATAATTTAATTAGAAATTAACATTCATATTTATACACAGAAGTTTTTCATGTTATTCATTAGTTGACTGTTGTGTATAATTGTTAATGTTTTTAAACAAGCTACATGTTATTATTACAAAGAAGAGCAAATGCTGCAACTGTCGTGATATATTATTGATATATATTCATATATTACTATCATTATTTAGCATTAAAAGCACTTTAGAGTGCATATTACATTTTAATGATACAGGGCTTCAAGCATTTTAGAAGACTTTAGAGAAGAAGGCTTTAGCTGGGGTTCAAATCAGGAACTTCCTTCCTGTGAGGCAACACTGCAAAGCTATGCCACTATTCAGCCCATCTTACTTTATGACTTTAGGCTTTTTAATCTGTGATTCATTGAAATCGACTATTCTGAGTTGAAACGTTTAAAGAAAAGGAAGATAAAGCTAGAGAGGAAATAAGAGTGACAAGGAAAAACAGAAGAGGAGCTTCAAAGAGAAAAGGATCGACAAAATGAAAGGTGAAATAAGACAAAAATCCCTTTGCCTGCCTGTTGCCCTTTTTTTATTTTTCTCTTTCATTGCCAACAAACTGAGCCGTGCAGGAGGCACAGGCAGACTGATGGCTTTTTTATCTCAACTTTACACACCTATATAAAGCAGACTGGTAAAAGACACACACGTATATAAACACAAACACTTTCACACAGAGACACACACACCATTAATTCCTTTTAGCTACGATTAATTAGATCCGTTTAACCCGTGTGCTGAGTGTGGCAAAGAAAGAAAAAGCTGCAGGGACTGGACTGGCTCCCAGCACCAAACACACATGCAAAAACAATCACCAAATCAGCAGCACGGGTGTCCAGAAATTGCCTCTTTTTTCTTATCTGTTGTCCGAGGAAGGTGACCTGTTGCTGGGACTAAGGATGGCCACTTTCTGCCATCATAGCTGCAGTTTCTAGTGAGAATAAAATCTAATAGAAGTCTCAAAGTAAAATAAAAAGTAAAATAGAACAAAGATAGTCGATTTTTGGGTTAAGAAATACCCAGTAATCTACTATTCACTCTTGTAAAGCAACAGCAGTACTTCTAGCACTACAAGAAGGTCCTGGATCAAATCACAACTGACAGTTGATGTGACCTGGTGCTGTTTAAATAAAACTGACTTGTGTGTTGTCCTGTGCCTGCCTCAGTTTCCTCTGGATGCTCCAGCTTCCCAACAGTTGAATAACATGTATTTTATTAAGTTATTTGGTGATTTATAAAAGACTACTTGCTAATGTTAAAACTTTTCTATGAATGGGGGCTACGTGATGAGTTTAAGGCAATGACCTCAGATCATTTTGGTTCAGTGTGTTTTAGGCTCAGATGGAAGCTTCTAGCTCAGTAAAGATTGTGGAGTCCTGTGCAAAGTGTGGAAAACACAGCATTGATCTGAACTGGAGTTTGTGATGACTTTGTGTCTAACACTGCAAAGGTCTGAATGCTCCTTCTGGTGCAATTCACATTCATAGTGTGAATCAAAGACCTGTCTTCAGCTCTTTAAGCTGAATGTTCTGTGGTGATACCGAGGTGACCTTAAGCAAATGTCTTGTGTTCAAGCCCGGAAAACCACCAGCCACTTTCATTTGCATGTGTGTGTATTTTCATTGCATGCAATTGCTTCATTGTGCTTTCCAAAGCATAAGGAGCTTATAAAACAAAGCCAAATGTGTTTAAACAGTATTCTTACAGACATGTTTTAGCACTTTAAAAGCTCTGAACACCCATCACTGTCCCAGCAGGGGCCAGATACAGGCGTGTCATTAGTATACCTACATGGAACAAATGACAACGAACATTTGCAAAATAATTAAATGTCACAAGAAAAAGTGTCATTCATGTAGTATTAATAATTTAGTATTAATACGTTTATATTAACTTATCCATCCACCTGTTACCCAGGTTCAGGTTACAGAGGCAGCAGTCTAAGCAGAGAAGCCCAGAGTACCATCACCCCGTCACCTCTCTTAGCTCATCTGGGAGAACACCGAGTGGTTCCCAAGCTAGCTGACTCCTGGGTCTGCCCCTGAGCCTAATCCTGGTGGCACATGTCCAAAACAACTCACCCAGGAGGAGCCGAGGTGCAACTTAATAAGATACATAAAGCACCTTAACTGGAACTCATTTATAGTTTTATCCTCGACCTCATTGTTGAAGCCGCTGCCCAGAGCTCACGAGGACTGATGGCTGGAACATAGCTTGACCAATAAATCAGCAGCTTTGTTTTTATGCTCAACTCAACACATCAGATGAGTGTATCATCACTGTGTATGCAGCCCCAATCCATCTGATTATCTCACGCCCCACTTTCCCCTCACTCATGAATAAGACTCTGAAAAACGTAAACTCGTCCCAGACTGAAAATGGTCATTCCACCCTTTTCCTGCTGCACCGTGGCACTGGGAGGTTCTTATTCACCACCCACTGAAGCCAGCACAACCATGTCAGCCGCAGAAAGCAAAGATACCAGAGGGCACCAGAGTTAAGACCTTCCACTTAGGCTATGCCTTGACAGTCTGTACATAAAAACTATGAATAACATCAGTGACAAAGGGCAGCCCTGATGGAGTCCAAAACCCACCTGAAATGAGTAAAACTTACTGCCAGCAATATCGACCAAGCTCTTGCTGTGGGTGTGTGGGGACCAAACGGCCTGTAACAATGGGCCTGATATTAAATACTCCCAAACCAGGATACCCTGAGAGATGTGCTCAGTGCCTTCTTCACAAAACACACATAGATTACTTGGGCGAACACTCAAATATACTTAAGAGCATAAAGAGCTGGTGGTCAGGTGGTGTTCCACAACCAGTGTGAAAACTGCACTATTTTCATCAATGCTGCGAGGGTTGATTAATGGACAGAATACCTCTCCAATAATGCAGCCTAGATCATCCCGGGGAGCAATGGAGGTGCAAAACACAGTCCACTCACACTCAGTGTCCCCAGCCACCCTTGAAACAAAATCAAAGCTTTGCCAGTGGTGGAAATTTAAGATCTGGAGGACTGGGGCCTCTGCCAGGTGCACCCATTGCACCCTCAACTCCAGCTGGAATGTGTTTTGGTACATCAGGTGTGTTCAGCATCATTCCTCACCACCTGACCATCAGGTGGTGATCAGTTCTGCTCCTGTCTTAACCCAACATCCAAGAAATACAGCTCAGAGCTGATGATACGACAATGACATTCCTCGACCTGCGACCTATGCTGTCCTGATGTCTAATGCCCCTGTCAGTGCCTTGTGGCATTGCCCCTTCATGTGAGTGAAGTTGCCCCCCCACCTTCTTCAAATCCAACAAAAGTGGTGTCACATGTTTGTGCTGCAAACATTTTTGTTTGTGCCGCTATCACTTTAAAAATATTAATAAAATAATATCTTGATGCATGCTCAATCATCCAGGTAAGTAAATCCTAAAAAGTTGATTTGTTCATCTGGATGTTTTCAGTGGGAGAAACGTTTCATCATCATCAGGTGACTTCTTCAGTCTCAGCTGACTGCAGCTTTCCCCAATCTTATAAACAGGACATGTACAGTGATAATGTACAACTCCTGCCTGGGTCTACAACCCAGTGTTTTGTGTGCTTTAGTTTTATTCTTTGATTATTTTTACTTTCTCAGTGTTTCCTGGTTTATTTTGAAAGAGTCTTGTGTGTCTTTTCATTGTGTAAGTTTTTCTTTCCCTGTGGTGTCATTATGTTCATTTGTGTCATTGTTTTTTGGACAATGTTTTCACCACCCAGAGAGGAGATTACAAAGGCCTCTCCCTCCCCCACCTTGGTGCCTCTGATCACATCACTGTTATGCTAATGCCAGCATACAGGCTCCTGGTCAAAGTCACCAAACCAGTTTGTAAGCAGGTACGTGTGGCCGGAAGGGTACACGTACCACCACAGACTGGGAGATCTTTAAACAGGCTGCCACACGCGACAACACCACAGACTTTCAGGACTATACAGAAACTGTCACTGCCTAAAACCCAAAATGCATCAATGATGTCACAGAGACCAGGACTATCACTGTCCGGGCCAATCAGAAACCATGGCTCACAGGTGAGGTCTAAAGACTCCATAGGTTGTGAAATGCAGCCTTCAGAGCCGGGGATGAGGTGAGCCTAAGAACAGCAAGGGCAAACCTGTCATGTGCCATCAGAGGTTAAAAGGCAGTACTCCAGGAGGATTTCGCAAAGCTTCAGCGACAGCAGAGATACAGGAATACAAACCATCACAGACTACAAGCCCACTCTACAGACCGTGGTGACACAATCCCCAGACAGTGTGTGGGTCCTTTGCCAAAATCAATACACGCAAAGCCCCAGGTCCTGATAACATCCCTGGACGAGCACTGATAGACTATGCTGTGGAACTCACAAATGTCTTCACAGACATCTTTAACACATCACTAGGGTCAGGCCGTCGTTCCCACATGCCTCAAAGCCTCCACCATCATTACTGTACCCAAGAAGTCATCTACTTCCTGCTTTAAGGACTACTGTCCGGTCACACCCCCATCATTATGAAGTGCTTTGAACGGTTAGTCATGCATCAAATCAAATTATCTCTTCCCTCCAACCTGGATCCCTTCAAGTTCACATACCCGTCAACGCTCAACCAATGATGCAGTTTCAACTGCCCCTCACTCAGCCCTCACACATCTGGACACTAGAGGCTCATATGTCAGAGTGCTGTTCATAGACTTCAGTTCAGCCTTCAACACCATCATTCCCCAGCAACTCATTCACAAACTGGATCTGCTGGGATCAGCACCTTGCTGTGTAACTGGCTGCTGGATTTCCTGACAGGAAGACAGCAGACAGTACGGGTCGGCAGCAACACCATCATCACAAGAAAACTGAATACGGGGGCTCCCCAAGGATGTGTGTTGAGGGCCCTTCTTTTCACTCTGCTGACCCACGACTGCACACCATCACACAGCTCCAACCTTTTCATCAAGTTTGCAGGCGAAACAACTGTGGTAGGTCACATCAGCAACAATGTTGAGATCTACTACAGGGGTGAAGTTAGCCATCTGGCAGAGTGGTAGTGCAACGGGTAGTGACCTCCCAGCCCATTGTTCATGCAGCGGTGCTTGTTCCAGTCACTGTACATGTCCTGTTTATAAGATGGGGAAAGCTGCAGTCAGCTGAGACTGAATACATCACCTGGATGATGATGAAACGTTTCTCCCACTGAAAACGTCCAGATGAACAGAATCAACCTTTTGGGATTTACTTACCTGGATGATTGAGCATCAAGACAGTCTTTTATTAATATCTTTAAAGTGATAGTGGTACAAACGGAAATTTTTGCAGCACAAACGTAGCACAAACATGTGACACTATTGTTGAATTTGAAGAAGGTGGGGGGGCCAACTTTCTCCTGTGGGGTGGTAAGCCAAGAGGAGGGCGGAGCCATGTAGCTTCTTTAGAGCCAGGAGTCGGCATGACTCTAACAAATAAAACATCCCTGATAGAAAATAAAATGAACTTACCTGACTCCAAAGACAACAAAATATACAACCTACAACAATATCCTACCTAACCAGCACATAAACAGGAGAAAACAAGGGATCGCAAAACAAAGCCAGCTCTCCCCTACAGGCAGTCTGAACACAGACACATAACAGTTCCAAAGGCATGTAAGCCTGCACAAGTATGGCAGTCGAAGTGGCCGGAGGGCCCAGAAACACAGCTCCACAGGCATTATATAGGGCTCTGCCAATTGGCAGTTAGGGTTAGGGTTGATTCAGGTACCAGCACCCAATCAGAACAAGAGATGGAGCCTAGACAGAAGACAAGGTATTATTTCACCAGAGAAAACCAGCATCCTCCTGGGGGATGTAACACATCCAAAAGGCTTCTTTATTTCTAAAGAAAGAAAAATGGTATGGAAAGTCTCAGGTATTTCACGTCTAATAGATGTTGTCCCCTTTGGAAGTAGTTCTGACAGTTCCCAAAAGCTTGATTCTGTTCATCTGGACGTAGCGTTGCTGACGGTTGTCAGGATTTTCAGATTCACTCTTTGCCTGACCCTCACCTCGATTCACATTAGTGCTATCAATGCACTTGGTTTCAAATATATACTTTTCAAAGCAGTGCCTGCTCACATTTGGAATCTTGCATTTGTTCTAAGGCAGGAGAGGAAAGATGCACACAGACAGAGATCCTCTGATGTATTTGTGAGATTACTAAGATGTTGGCTTCTTTTACAAATTAACACCTAGAGTTGGTCAACTCCTGTGTAAAAATGGCCACATCTACAACATGTTGTATACCCTGGTACAAAACCATATTTGGTCTCTATTTTTTTTATTATTTTATCCCACTGTGGATGTGGTTTGTGGCTCAGCTGCAGAGGAGTGTGGAGCAGTAGGTTCAGGGTGTGGTGTCAGGGAGGTTGTCTAGAACAGCCGATGCATCGCAGCTCAGATTTCACAGAGAACACCAGCGTCCAGGTAAATGTGAGTGTTGCAGGTGAGTAGATGATCCGAGAAATTACTAGAACACAAAGATACCCCAAGATAAGTAAGACAAGCACAATGGTTCACTAGAAACACTCACGGCCAAATGCTAACATAGGTTAGCAGATGATCTGGCGAAGATTGCTGTGTGCACTGGTCTGAAGTACAGCTGGTTGAATCACCACCAGGTGTGGACAATGGGTAAGATGATGAGAACTGTGGAAGTGGAGACCACAGCACTGTGGAAAAATACAGCCACTCACCCGGACCACGACAAAAGGTTTCTCCTAAGCATTCTTCCCGCCGTAATCCTGTTCCTAGGGCCGCTCATGAATGCTTTTATTGCCGTACAACCAGACATCTTTTTGCTAACTGTCCGTCGCTTCAGCACAAAGCGCAAACTCTAAACTCTAAACCCCCCAAAAGTGTCTCTACTCCTGATCCAGGGAGACAGGGACGTAAAACTGCACGAGCAAAAATCAAACTACACTGTAAATAAAAACATTCACGTGACTGCTACGCTGTGTGCCTTTGGTCCTTTCTACCACCACCTATAAGCCTGAGAGCTTAGAGACAGGTGAATTCAATTTAGTTTTCCCAGCTCTATTACAAGGTTCTAGTAGTCAAATGTTCAAAAGTGTAGTTTAAATTTGTGCTCATATTTGTGCTTATGTTTTAAATTTGTACTTACTTACAGCTCATAAGTAGACTTTGCTTTGAACCTGTGAGCCTTTACCATTGAGAGCTGAGCGGTGCCCATGTAATGTGCTGCCAATTCAAGGTCATTAAAGCTATCAAACCAATGTGGAATTCAATTTAGTTATTGATATAGTGCAAATCAAAACAGTGGCCTCAATGTGCTTTACATATTATTATAAACAAGGACCCTACAATAATACTGAGAAAACCACATTTAGCTAACTAGCCAAGTCAAAGTTTTTTGGGTTTTTTTTAAGAAAGCGCCATCTCTTGGTGGAAGGGTGTGTTTACACTGGAAAGTAGTCAGGCCCCAAGGGAAAGACGGGGACACCTGACAGCTGACCTCTGGCTGAAAGCTGCAATTTTGAGGGGCTGTATTTGTTGTACACCATTTGTACTTAATACATACACATCTATGGGATCGGTCAATATTCTGTCTGCTTATCAGGCATTTAATTACACTTGTTCATTATTCATCTTATCAGTTAAAGTTATACGTTTTGAATGCATTACAAAAAAAATCAAAGGGATCATATGATCGTATCAATCTGATGTTTGATTGTGTTTTTCTTATAACTGCATTTACCTAAACCAGAATAACAGGTGCACTCACAGATGTCCACACTGTCAATACTTTAGATCATTTTGTTGCTCTTTTAATTAAAATACTGCTGTGATGTGGAAATACTATGTGACTGGATTCAGTCTATCTAGCCAAAGTGTCTCGTCTCCCATGTTTATCACTTCCCAGTCTGAATCTAAAAATTATCTGCCATCATTATGTTGCTCCAAAGAAAGAAGCAATGGGAAGGAACTTTCAGTCTGCTCACCTCTGACTTTGTAATGAGCCTCAGCCGGAGGATATCCAGGGACATCTTCAGTGCAGAGTTAATGAGAAAGACTATGATTGATGTGCCAAAAAATGAAAATATAACACTGTGCTCGAAAGGTCCAAAAGGCTGAACTGTGCATTACAATACACCACGGGGATACAATATCATCTTTGGTGGGGAACATATTCTGTTTTAATGAAAACAGGAAAAAAATGGCCTAAAAATCTCCATCATATCTTAGTTAAAGACCTCATAGTATCAGATTATTTTTACATGTGGTACTTTCCAAAAAGCATAACGTGAGGCAGCGCTATCAGGCAGCTCTCCTGTGGGAGACAGACACGTTCACTACTTTTAAGATTAGGTTTCAAATCTCTCTTCTTAAAATAAATTTAAGCCTATAGTTAAGGTTGGATCTGGTTACCCTGAACCATCCGATAGCTGTGCTGCTATAGGCTCAGAGCAATGGGGACTTCTCTCCCGCACTCCGCACTTTCATTTCAGTAAGACTTTTCAGTATATATAGATAGATAGATAGATAGATAGATAGATAGATAGATAGATAGATAGATAGATAGATAGATAGATAGATAGATAGATAGATAGATAGATAGATATATCAGGACTGTAGAGTGCAACCAATTTGGTCGCAAATGCAAACAAACTTTTCAATGGTGCGCAGTAGCGGTTTTTGATACGGGCGACACGGGCGGTTGCCCGGGGCGGCATCACGGGCATCGGCAAAAAAATAAAAAATTACTCGTACCCATGCTGCCCCAACATCATGCGAATTATGATGGCTGTTTGGTAGTCGTTTGCATAGTATGCATACTCTCTCTCTTTTCATGTATGTGTGTGTTTCTCTGGGGAAACTCAGTCTGGTTCCAACAAGTTTTATGTTAATGTACAACCCACAATCTGTTTTATGTGTGTGCACCAGTGCGACCAACTTTTCGAGTAAAATAAATAAAATAAAATTCTCTGCAACTCTGAAAGTCTCGGTGTGGTCAACAGCAGACACACATTGGTCGTGTCCAAATTCATGGGCTGCATCCTCCTGAGGCCCGGCCTTCGCGGTCTACGTGGGCCGGGTCCTCAGAAGGTCGGGTAGGCCGGAAGTAAACGGCCGTGAAATGTGACGGTCTAGCCTTCAGATTAGCGTCACCGCTGTCTCGGTGGAGTTTAATAAACTCAGCCGTCTGCTCCTTGCTATCTAAAATATAACAGGACACTGGTGTAAATTCTCGACTGTCTCACACTTCTGTTTAATCAGTTTTCTGTTTGACGTTTAGTCAGCTGTGTAAAAACCAAGGAGGAACCCACCCAGGGGATTAATAACGTTTTATTTTATCTAATCGAATAACTTTAATCTCAGCCAAACCGATTTACTCACGAACAAACAAAACACTGAAAAAAGCCCAACAATAACATTTTTAGGTTATCTAAGTGAATTATATATTACGTTTAACCCAAAGAGCGAAAGTCCGCGGTGATCTGAAAATGATGTGCCGGGAGTTGTGCCGTTCTCGGCCGCATCAGTAACCCTCGAGCTCCCGGCTAGCTATCGAGCTGGTGGGTAACAGACGCCTCCGAAAACGTCGAAGCACTTTTGCAAATATGCGATATCTTGATAACCCGAGCAGATATTTGATGTTTGCACAGCTACTTTCTCGCCTGAAAATATGTTAAAAGTTTATTTTGTGACCCAGAAAGATTAGTATGAGTAATTTTAAAACTTAGTAGCGGCCGCCATTGTTGGAAACTGGAGTTTGGCTGGGCCGCGCTATGAATTCTGGCATACGGTAGGCCACGAAGGACACACCCAACCCATCCTTCAAATTCGGGGAAAAGGAGGACGCATTTGTCGGCTGCATTCGGAGGAGTCTACGAATTTGGACAGCCTTCGGCGCGTCGCTGTGATGTAATCGGTCTACAAATGCGGCCTCAGGAGGATGCAGCCCATGAATTTGGACACGACCATAATGTCCCTATCGTGGTCTAAACTAATCAGAGATAGTCAGGGGCAGGACCTCTCTGATTGGCCGTGGTCCAGATATTTCTGTAGTGATTCGTCTAAGTTTGAAAGTTCAGGCAGATAGAGAGAGGTGAGTAGCGTGAATAAAGTGATATTTATTCATGAAATCCTGAATCGACTTTTAAATATAACTGTGTTTTGCCAGAAACGCCAGAATCTCAGGTTAAAGCTCACAAAATTATTTCAACAACCACCAAACAGCAAATGAGAGCAGGTACACGGACTCCACACAAAGACGTAAACACAGAGCCGACGCATCAGAATCAGCTTTCTCTTTCTTGGCTTTCAGCCCCGACGGCCCGTAGACGGACACGCCGTCGGGGCTGAAAGCCGACAGCAGGGGCGATTTTAGCCCATTTTGGGGGGTGCTTCAGCACCCCCAAAGATTTCTTACTTTTTTTGGACAATATTTGCTGTTTGTGTGACACACTGCTGAAAATATAAAAACTATACAGTACTTGGTTGAGACGTAATATTTTAACAACAAAAGTATAGATACCCCCCCCTCCCAAAATGGTTTGTTCCAGCTCGCCTCTCCCCTACTCTGGCTCTAGGGCACAGGTGTCGAACTCCAGGCTTCGAGGGCCGGTGTCCTGCAGGTTTTAGATGTGTCCTTAATCCAACACAGCTGATTTAAATGGCTAAATGACCTCCTCAACATGTGTTGAAGTTCTCCAGAGGCCTGGTAATGAACTAATCGTGTGATTCAGGTGTGTTGACCCAGGGTGAGATCTAAAACCTGCAGGACACCGGCCCTCGAGGCCTGGAGTTGGACACCCCTGCTCTAGGGCTCTTGCTGCCAGAGCGATGGTGGCTGAGACGCAGCAGAGCGGAGGTGTAAGTGCCTGGCTTAAAACAGGACATATTAGCTGCATTTAACCTTCAGTTACTCTTTACTGCAGTAAAGATTTTTTCATACACTGTATACATTCTACCACAGGCAAAGTTGCCTCCATTTTTATATATATTTTTTAAATATTTTGTAATAATTTATTTGTAGTAAATTCTGTTTTGGGAGTGTTTTTTATGCATCTGTAGTATATTATACACACACATTAAAAGTGAATCTCTGTCCAAACAAATGCAGTCAGTTTACTTTTTACTCACTGTGAGCATCATTCATTATTCTCCCAGTAATTAAGGTTAGGATATGTATTTTTTTTTTTATTCCAATCCATTCTTCTTTTGCAGCATTTAAATAACCTTGATCTGATTTGATGGTTTTGTTACAGACTTTTCAAAAAAAGTGTTTTTCTTTTCTTTCTCAAATGTGGGATTAAATTGTGTTAAAATGTACAAAACAGTGATGTCATGTTTTGTGACGAGGACCCAGGCACAGAGAGACGTGATGAATTTAAGAATCTTATGATTTAATAAAGAAATTTGCAGACTTGCACAGAGATGGTAAAATTATGATGACTGATAACAGAGACGAGGACAACAGACGATGAGGACAGAGAGGAACAGGGGTTTAAATGCACCAAGGAGACAGTCAGAGGGAACTTGGGACAACTGGAGACATTTAAGGATGCAGGGACTGACAGAGACGGGGAAGAAGTCTCATTGTGACGTGTAAAGTTTATCTTGCCTGGCTGAGCAGCTCTCTGGGTGCTCAGCACCCCCAAAGCTCTGATCCTAGAATCGCCCCTGGCCGACAGCTCACCGATTCTGCTGTGTGGGCGGGTCCACGCTTTGTCTTTACGTCTTTTTTGCGCTGATTCTGAGCTGCAGGTTTTGTCTCTCTCCAGCCAAAACTCACGGAGCCAGCAGCAAAAGAAGATCCAAACTACGCTTCACATTTGATAAACATCGTCATTAATTCCCTCTGACTTTTGCTGTTTTGCTTCCACCACGATAAAAACTTCATGCACAGCTCTCTCTCTCTCTCTCTATTCATGCTTTTATCTCTTCTCGTTTGGATTATTGTAACGGTCTTTTTACGTGTCTCAACAAATCTTTACGCTGTCTAGACTCTGACTCCTTTAAAAAGCAGCTGAAGACATTTTTATACAAACAGGCTTTTAATTAATTTTAACTTGTATGTCTGATCTTATTGTGAAGCACTTTGTGATTTTTATCTGTGAAATGTGCTATATAAATAAATTTTACTTACTTACTTACTCTCTGTGTACTTCAAGAACAGTTTCTCAAATCTCTGTTTTTGGCATTATTCATTCGCTTATCACCCACCAGTCTGCCGTTGTTTACAGCGCTGTCAGACGCTTTTTTGTTGTTGTTTTTTTTACTTTACTTAAATGTCCTTGGACAAGAAAGCCTCATTTCTGCTGTTCAATACTGAAGACATTTAAACTTTTTTAAGTTAACATTTATATATATATATATAAATGTGTGTGTGTGTGTGTGTGTGTGTGTGTGTGTGTGTGTGTCTACCAGTGGAGAAACAGCTCAGTAGGTAATATTGAAGAAGTGTAGAAAAGGAAACTTGTGTGATGGTCTCACCTCTGAAATCAAAACTAGAACAACAAAACTACCGAAGGGAAAAAGTGACCAGTATTAACTGAAAAGTTCAGAATAAAGAGCCCAGGGAAACAACAACAAAGGAGAAACCAGATCACTGTGCATGGCAGGAACAATTTATCTTACAAAATCAGCTACCAGCTGTAATAGGAATAAACTGGTAAAGTTAATGCTGTAAATGGCCATGAGCTTCGTGAACTGTAAACAATAATATAGAAAGGGTTTTTCAGTTTACACATTCACTGTGTTGTCTCTATCTCCACTGTAACAGACGTGACTCTACATGATCCCTGTCCAGAGTGCACGTGAGGTGCTCATAATCTCATTTCGCAGTCTTTGTGAGAGAAGATGCATTGTTTATATGTCCATCCTCAGGCGTGTGTCCTGTTTTTCTGCATTGCTTGTTTGTTGTTTAGATTTTTCTTGTTGTTCAGAAATGTTTCAGAATGATCTGTAATGTTTACCGTCTGAAATCAGGGATTATTCCCTCGTGCTTTTTGAGACTTTGCATTTTTGGTGAAACTCGTTACCTGCCTTATCTTCTGATTATAGTGTTTGCAAAGCTGATCTCTGAGCTGCTGGCTGTATCCCCCCATGTCTGAGGCTTCTGTCTTTGTTTTCACATGTTCCCCAATTCCCCACCCACTACTTCCTTCCCCTCTGCCCCAATCTCCCCTCCCCCAAATCTCCTCCATCCCTTAAGTCATGTGAATCCCTGCTCTATCCGTCCGTTTTCTCTGCTGAGGGAGAATGAGGGTAACATTTAGACTGATTCAGACTGTATATCTGAGAAAAGGCCAGGCTGGCATTTTGCACAGCTGTTACATTTTATTACAATGCTTCTCAGCATGTGTGGCTGTGTGACAGGTCTGGAGAGAAAAGCATGCAAAATGACATAGAGGAAGAACAGATGAAGACACATGGAGTGAAATATTCCCTCCCTTCCTCTTTATTTCTGTATCTTGCTTCTCTACTAACCTCTTTCCTTCTTTCCTTCCCTCATCCTTTTAGCTACTGTACCTTTTTCCATTGTCCTGTTGTCTTGAGCAATATTGATTTGCACCGAGAAAGTCAGACTTCATGTCTGCAGAACGTTCACTCCTTTAATGTGTGTTATCTCTGTCTCAAATTCGAACTGAAAATTCAGTATTGGCAGTATTCTTACAGAATAAAATATATAATAAAGTAAAGAAAAAACACATAAAATAGCCAGATTGATACGTATATCAATCAAATGCATTTAACTAAGTAATGCTGTAGAGACTCCCTTGCAGAGAAAGGCACAGATGCACTCAGTGGGGGTGGAATTTGTATCAGTTCAGTCCTGACTCTACGTAGGTCACCTTGACAAAAAGAAGTCAGAACCAGAAGCCTTTGTCGAGTGTTTGGTTACAATGTCTTTCCACAAACTCTCTAGTTTTAAACTGCTCCAACATCTCCCTCTGTGTATCTGCAGATTATAGTGAAATATCATTAAAATGGTGGAAAAAACTGACATGATCGTACACTTGTGTGTTAAACTGGGCTGTGGCGACCGCGGCGCAACGCACCAGGTTACAAAAATCGAGACGCACACGATCGGTCGATGTCAAATGTGGCGCATGACACAGGCGGCACTGGAGGCCTAATGGGGTGATTAGAAGGAGCACTCCAGCCTTTGAGAGATCGAACACAAAGGCAAATATCTCAGAGGGACCGCAGGGTTTAGACGCTCGCTTAAGCTTTAAGAAGAATAAAGGGGGGGAGCTCTGAAGAAGAACTCTGTGTTATGGCAGAGGGAGAGTCCAACCTTGGCAGTGTGCTAATGAAATTTACTGCCTTGTTGTCGCCAAATGTGGGGATATCCAGCCTCCACAGCTGATGCCAGTGAGGGACATCTGCTTTCTGACGAGGATGATATCCAGTATACTGACGTCTGTTTTCTGCTGAAGGGAATTCCTGAATCATACTGATTACTCAAGTAGTTAAAAGGTTTTCTACGTTGATGAAGACGACAAGGGTGTGAGATGTGCTGCCCTTTCCAGCCTACAGCTGCGCTTCCTCTAGTTTCCTTGTGAGGAGCAGAAACACCATCTGAAGATTCAGCCTGGGAGTCCACAGGTGGAAATTTAAAATCTTGTTGTTATTTATATATTTAATTTAATTTAAAAGGTACCTCAGCACAGTTACCAGACTGTATGAGTGTGCAGGTGTTTAAGTGCATTTTTCAGTGAGACTGGACGAGACCTACATGGAGGCAGGAAGGAAAACACGATGAATGTCTGAGCTGAAAGACTTCAATCACTGTTCCATCATTATGTCGATATTATTACTATTTATATTTCATATGTGCACAGTTGATGTGGAGCACCCACAATTTCATTTTACATGTATAATGACAAAGGGTGGAGTGCCCAGTCTGGGTCAGGGACGAGTTCCTGCCCCAAGTGGAGGCGTTTAAGTATCTTAGGGTTTTGTTCACGAGTGAGTAGGGAGCGACAGATGCATTGGTGCTGCGGCTGCAGTGACGCTGATGCTGTACCAGTCTGTCGTGGTGAAGTAGAGCTCAGAGTAGAGCCGCTGCTCCTCCACATCAAAAGGAGTCAGTTGAGGTGGTTCAGGCATCTGACAAGGATTCCTCCTGGATGAGGTGTGGGCATGTCCCACCGGGAGGATGCCCTGGGGCAGACCCAGGACACACTGGAGAGATTAAGGGCCTTTCTCAATATGCGTACTTGCGTTCTCGTGTACTTGTGATACGTCATCAGTCAGAGACCAAGTACTGTTCCAATTCGAAGTACGCATCAAGCCGAGAACGCGAAAAAGTCCCGGATGTGTTCTCGCTCCGCCCGTTTTATCGAGCATGCATCGGTGGTGGCTTGTGTGGACTTGGTACAGCTAAATATCCCAGAATGCATTTCGCCCAAAACTCAAACGCGGCAATGGCGGACGAGCGGGGCTAAAAACTTTTAAATATTACTCTTTCTGGGTCACAAAATAAACTTTTAAGTTATTTTCAAGCGAGAAAGTAGCTGTGTAAACTTCAAACATCTGCTCGATTTATCAAGACATCATATATTTCCAAACGCGCTCCGACGTTTTCGGAGACGTCTGTGACCCGCCAGCTCCACAGCAGACAGCGAGGTCGAGGATTAGGAGAACGGCGGACTCCCAGCACATCGTTTTCAACCCCCCCGCGGTCTTTTCGCTACTCAGGTTAAACAAACCCCAGCAGCCGTCTATTGTATTGAGTGTCCACTACAATAAAAATAAAAGCGTTCTAACATCTCACCTGCTTGTTTTTATTAAGGCATGTACACGTATGTACATGTACACTATTTTTATTAATAGAGATTTCACTACTGAGGTTAAACATGATATATAAGTCACTTAGATCACTTCTAAATGTTAATGTTTGGTTTATTTCAGTGTTTTATTTGTTCCTGAGTAAACCGGTTTGGCTGTGATTAAAGTTAAGCTTCATAACATATTACTCACAGTTAAATTAAGAGAGTACATCAAGTACGCTGGTGTTCCAATTGTACAAATCGCGAGTCCGTGCTCGCGTTCTCGGTGAGTCCGTACTCGCCGAGAACGCGAGCACGGACTCGCGTACTTGAGAATTGAGAAAGGGCCTAAATCTCTCTGCTGGCCTTGGATAAGCGGAAGAAGATGGAATATAATAACAATAAAGGACTATTCTATTCTATTCTATTCTATGGCAGTCTACCCTGGTAGTAAGTGATCCACTTTTGTAGTACAGAAAACCCAGGGCTACCTTGAAGTCACCTGGATTAGATGAAATCTTACTTCATTGTACAGGCCTCACGTACCACATGATGAGTTAACATGTAGAATTTAAAACATGATGTTTCAGTCATGCACAGTATCTCACAAAAGTGAGTACACCCCTATAATTTTAAAAATATTTTGTTATATTTTAAATATTTTGTTGCCAGCTGTTTAGATGTTAATGGCTGTATGTTGAGTTATTTTGAGGTGACAGCAGATTTACACTGTTGTACAAGCTGTACACTGACTACTTTACATCGTGTCAAAGTGTCGTGTTCTCAGTGTTCTTCCATGAAAAAAAGAATAAAATATTTGCAAAAATGTGAGGGGTGCACTCACTTCTGTGAGATACTGGAGCTGTTATGCTTTTGCTTTGGGAAAATCCAGGTCATGGCATCTTCATACAGATTTCTATATCAGTGCCTTTATCAGGCATCTGTTGTGTTATTTGGAGTAGATTTCCAGTCCTGCATGCAAAGAAAATGTCACTGCTGGAAGTCTAAGCTGGAGTGTGAGATCACAATCAGAGCGTACAGATGCCATAATAAGACACTGCAAATGGAAGCTAACAGGCCATGCAGGCAGGAGGCCACATTCTGAATTGTAGAACAGTCCAATTCTGTTGGGAGAGGAAGACATCATTATGAAGAAGAAATGCCATGATTTCTCCAGACAGAACAAAGCATAAAAGACTTTCTTTGTGTGTGAGTATGGAAATAGGGCAGTGCAGAGCAAGGGTCCTCAGAGACACTTTAATTATGAATAGAAAATGAGAGACACAGACCAGAGAGGAGGACGTTTTTCTCTTTTCCTCTCACTGATCTCTGTGACAATGACACAAGGACATGTTTCGGTAGGAAATGAAAGTGATATGCTTTGGTATGTCTAATGAAAATTGATTGAAGAGTGGAACTCTTTATGCCATGGCTATGAGAATTCATACACTTTCCACTCAGCACATCTTTGCTGCAGATGAGTGAGAGAGAACAGTAAGTAGCTTGTTTCACTGTAGGACAGATAGAGGAAAACACATTAGCATCAGAACATTTATTACCTGCTTGATTATTTACTTTTCTTTTGTGTCCTTTGTTTACTTGCTTTAAACACAAAAATCTAAAAACACCACAATTCACATTTGATCATAAATTCAGATTAAATCAAACGAGGAAATCATTATGGAAAAACCCTCAGCAGCACACACAAGTGATATTGTAAAAAATAACATATGTACATATTACATATATTGTCATTGTCATCATTTAATTCATTAAATATAAATGCTTTGAGTTACTAGACAATGTTGGACATGTAAAAATACCAGGTGGAAAACATTAAGTGAAACCAGTAAGAACAAATGTTTTTTCCATCTTTCCTTTCTTCTGTTGAAGGAGAAGTAAATACTTCCCTGACACTAATGAGGTGACCTTCAAGTAAAATTCAACATTAGATAAATCTTTATTGTTTATTATTAGTAGAAAAAATGAAAACAGTGGGGTCGGGGTCATGATCTCTTTCGGAAATGGGGCATGCAGGAAAAGTTCTCACAAAAATTGTGTTCTTGTTTTTTTGGTTGCACTTTTTATTACAGCTCGGTAATAAAGGGGTAATAGTAGAGTAACAAGGAGGAAACAAGAAAGTAATAACGTGGTCATTTTAATATGGTAAAAAATGCTAAACTGTCTGTTTCTATTTAATAACATATTAACCCTTTAAAGCCTGTCGGAGTGGGCACGCTCCGTTGTAACTATTTTTAAATCCCGGTAGCTCTGCAACCACGTAAGCTAGCGCAATAATTTTTTTTGCATATGAAACCGGAGGAGTTGTACTTACATCTTATGCCATCAGCTTGTCCTAAGTCACAGTTTCCTTCCACATATAGCTTTGCAAAAACTGCATAAAACGCTCTTGCAGCAACAAAAACATAATATTCCAGAAAATATTCCAGAAAATATTCCAGAAAATATTCCATCAGCATGAACTATCGCATGTCCGCCATGACCTGCCCGAAACCGGAAGTGACGTCATTTTCGCAGAAATGTAGTTTTTCAAGGCCTCATGAGCTTATACTGATGTTTTTAAAAGTTATGTTTGACTTTATGACTTTCTGTGTCGTTTCTGGGATGCTTAGGACTCATATTGCACTGCTGGAAATAGTTTATTTTGATGCATATGCTGCTTTTTTGCAAATTTGCATTATAATTTTTTTTTTTTTTTCCTGCAGTGTATAGAAATTGGTGTATTTCAAAAATAAAACTATGAAGACACTCAAAATAAATTTCCTGTGGTAGGAAACTATTTTGTGCAACTTTTTTGTATTTACAGTTTTGAGGGATAAGCCTCTTAAATTTCTCTAACTAGAAATATATGTTAAAAAACAAAAACGATTTTCAATTTTTTTGTAGTTTATTGCACTTTTTTGCAATTTATGTAATTACTATGCACTTAATGCATACATATTATTAAAATTTAGGCTGTAATGGTTGTATTGATGTATAGCAACTTGAAATGCTCCCAAAAATGGCTCCACAACATGTAAAAATATAATATAAGCTCTGGCGGACTTGGTTCTATGGTAGGTCTTAAAGGGTTAATAAAGCAAACTTAGAAAGTGTGTGATTATCTCCTGGAAACACCTGTGGTAGTTTCCGTGTAATAAGCATAAATAGGTCCAGTCTGCAAAGAGCTGGCTGCCAGTAGGTGGCAGACTGCTGCGTGCACTGGATAAAGACAAAGAGGAAGTGGGGCACCAACTGCTAACTTTAGCCACCCTTTGCTGCCTTTTGGCTCGCCTCGTAAACCAACAGATTGTAACAACACATTTGGAATCAACCCACTGTTGTGAAATAAGCTAAACACTGTTATTGTAAATATGGATGGAGAACTTGATCAGTTATACTTTCAAATAAGTCACACAAACACACAAACACACATATATATGTAAATGAGCCCTTGGTACTTCTCCAGCTTCTTGTGTTCCTTCTTTCTGATGTTGCTGTCATTCAGCATCACTACATCTATCCCTACGGCCATCTTCGTCAGAGGGAAGGACGGAGGGAAAAACACAACACTGTGAGGGTATGATGCGACAAAGACAGATGAAAACACAGGGCTTAAATCCACAAGAGAGTAACGAGGGAATGGGAAACAGGAGGGAAACACAGCTGGGACTAATCAGACATAATGAGACAAGTGGAAGCAAAACCCAAAATACTTCACACAGGACACGAGACTACCAAAGTAAAACAGGAAACACAAGACAGACATGGAGACGCAAACTTGACCAGGAGGCTGACACAGGAGAAACACTGACATAGAGACTAGACAAGGAATGTGCAACACAGGAGAGGCAAAGAAACTAAACCCAAGATCTAAAAATCATTCAAATAAAACAGAAACAAACAATATTAATAATCAAAAAAACAATCACTGAGTCACTACACTCAGGATCGTGGCAAACATTAGACAAATCTTTCCAGTATGGTACGGTGTTATACAAAGTTTTAAATACACTCAGGAAGCAGCTACATCACTACGTGACTGAGCTACAACTATGTGAAGGGGGTGGGAGTAGATCAGTGTTACTTCTTCCCACTGTTTTTGAGCACCTGTTGTACTAGAGGACAATGCTTTATTTTGCATATATGCTCAATAATCAATCAAACAAACTCATGAGCAGGGTAGGCTTCTGCTCATTGTGTTGTTGGGATGAAACGTGTGCACCTCTGTTCATGAGGAGATCTAGAAGCTCACTGGAATCTCACTCATCAAAAACACTTGTTTGTCTGTCGCAACAACCTCGCACAAACCTTTTCTTCCTGAATAACAAAACCTGAATAAGATCATAAAACCTTTGTGTTTATGTTGTATTGTTGCATTGTTAACTGCAGCCCTTTAGCAGGCTCTGTTTTCAGAGGGAGTCCGAGGATTGATCACTCCATTCAGCAGGGCTCTGGATGGGTAGAAGGACGACTCCAGCAGCACACTGGTCACTCATGTCACGATCTCTGTCCTGTAAGTGGGACAGGACTGTGTTTTACAAAACTTTACGTCTTATTACAGAACATTTGTTCTTCAAAGAACAGGTACACAAATGAAAGTCTATTTTAAGATACACTAAACAAGGTAAAGTTGTATTAACTACGTTGTGTTATGTTCAACTTTTTATTTATAGTTTTTTACATTCAACTATTTCATAAAATTTAAATAGAACCTAAATCAAAGTGTCATATATTTTGTATTTCTTTTATTATCCATTTACAATGTAACTGATGAAAAGAAAAAACATGAAAAACAAAGTGCTGCAGTTTCAATTCGTTCTGAAGCCTGATCAGTCTTTATCAACTGCATCTCAGTCAAATTGGCTGAAAAGAAGCATTACGTGGCACATTTTTCACATATTTAATGACGCAGTGATCTGTGCTGCATATTTATATATTGCACATATGTTAAACCCAGGGGTTAAAAATATTAATGTCGACACTATAGAGTCAAAGATGAGTGTTCAGCAGGTGCAATTTTATAGACTGGAAATTTAAAGCTCACATGTAATGTCCTAATTAATTTTAGAAATTTAAAATCAGATATTGAATTTATAAGATGGTGTTTTTCTTGCTTATTTTTGTGACGCTTCTTGCAGAAAAAAGCTGAAGTAGACAAATATTTATTTATTCACAGGTAGTTTAGTACAGCATAAACTGGCTAGTTCATTGTGATAAAATTTACAGTGATGTCTTACATTTGACTGTCTAAATGTTGATTACATTAGGATTAGCAGACATTAACTCCAAGGATTCATGTTTTCAAATGATATTGAAATTACATCCAGGACTCAGGAATAAAGCCACACCCCCGACTCCACCTCTCAGCCTCTCATGCAGAGAAAAAAGTGAAAAAAATCTGTAAGCGTGAAAAGAAAGAAACATGTAAAAGCAAAAGAACCATTAGTCTAAACAATTTTATCACAAAAAAAACGCAACGTTTCCTTTTTTAGTTTCAGTTTTTACTCTTAATGGCATTTTTTTAATAGCAAAGCCAAGAGTTGCTGTTCTGGCACCGTGCAAAGCTGACACCATGCCACAAACGCCATAGAAACTGTGCATTGAATTTTGAGATGGATCTTCAGGAAGAATTGAACATAAAGTAAAGTTTGTAAATCACTGATCTATAGCATCCAACCAAGCAACCCTTCAAGGACCTCCTTAATCCCACCTGCAAGTCTTCCATGGAGGAAGCAGAGTCTGGGGACGAGGGGGACAACCGTCTATCTGCTGGGATGAGGTCACTGAGGCAGTTAAACAACTCCTTGGCGGCAGAGCCTCTGAGGTGGATGAAGTCTGCCCCGAGTTCCTGAAGGCTCTGGATGTTGTAGGGCTGTCTTGGTTGATACGCCTCTACAATGTTGCGTGGAGATCAGGGCCAGTACCTCTGGATTGGCAGACCGGGGTGGTGGTCCCCATCTTTAAGAAAGGGGACCAGAGGGTGTGTTCCAACTATAGGGGGTCACACTCCTTAGCCTCCCTGGGAAAGTCTATGCCAGGGTGCTGGAAAGGAGAGTCTGTCCGTCAAACTTCAGATACAGGAGGAACAATGTGGTTTTTGTCCTGGTCGTGGAACACTAGACCAGCTTAGGCTGCTGCCCCCGCCACCTGCCTTCGGATAAGCGGAAGAAGATGAATGGATGGCTGGATTACTTAATATTTCCATATATATACTTTTAAATCACTTTGCAAAGAGTTTAGTTGGGTTTAGGTTCAGGGTCTAAACTTCAAAAATTAATGTAAAAACCAGTGATCCCTAAAATTTGTAAGATTTATATTTCAAAAAGAATTACTGAACATTTTGTGGACTATTTGTTTGGGTTTTATTTTTCTAAAGATGTTAGGGATTACAAAACTAGAATCTTTGGCAATCTTTGACATGTTTTGAAATGAAAAATTTCTCTATTTCATGTCTTTCCATGAATAAAGATGAAAGGTTCACTAGAAGAAGGGAAAAGTTTTCTGTTATTTCAGTGTGAAGCCTTTATATATACTGGCAGGTTCTTATTAGAACACCCTTGTTGATAAAGGAAAGAAGAACAGATGTGTAAACAAACTTTAAAGTCTTCTGACGCTCTGATTGGGGTTGGATATGAAATATTCACCAATAGGTGTGGATAGTCCTATTTTTGGCTCTCAGTCAGGACGCTCCATTTTTTTGTTTTCATTCACAATGCTGCACTTCTTTCCATAAAAAAGCATTAGATGAGCCAGATGGCCGTAGCTTCCAACTACGCCGACTCACATGAAATATTCAGCCAGGATCTTTATGATTTTTTAAAAAACAGGTTACCGGATACATAAGCACCTGTTTATGAGTTTAGCTGGCCTCCCCCAAAACACAAGCATCCTATTTCCTTTGCTCTTTTTCTTCAATTGAAAATGGTTTTAAAGACACTTCATGTTAGGCAGCTATAACATTTTATCCACATTGCCATGGCTGACTTTGGCTTCTCAAAGTAAATATAAGCTACCATCGTAAATTCATAATTGAATTGAATTTTGCATTGAATTATCTTAAAGGCCTCATAGTACCGTATAACCCCAACAAGCACTGTGCTCTCAGACCGTTGGCTTGTTGGGGTTCCTAGGATGTTTCAAAGTATTATGGGAGGCAGAGCCTTCAGCTTTTAAGCCCCTCTCCTGTGGAACCAGCTCTCAGTTTTTCATTTGGGAGACATGCTCTCTACATTTAATATTATCCTTAAGACTTTTATTTTATTTTATTTTTTTATTTTTTATTTTTTTTATTTTTTTTGCCTGTCCCGTTTGGCTCTTTTGCATCAGAATTATTGTCTAAAGGCAAAGAAAGATGCCCAACGGATTTACTTTACCAAATTGACCATCCCAGCCTTGCCGTAATGGTCCATTTGATTCACCTTTTATTGTTTATTTTATTTTCACTTGCTGAATACGGGGCAGACTTGACTGGAGGAAAGAAGGGGAGAAAGAAAGAGGGAAAGAGAAACAGCTGAGAAGAGGGACGGGGGAGAAGGGCAAAAGACAAAAACCAACAGAATGGGCAGGAAAAAAAAAAAAGCATATATCAGTCACCTGGGTCACCTGCTGAGAAAGAAAAAGAAAACAAGCAGAAGAGAACAAGAGTAATAGAATAAACAGCATCACAATGATATATGGTAAATACTAAATACTAAACATTATTGTGCAGCACATAAGATCAACAGAACACAGTGTGCTTTGAGGTAGGAGCCAAAAAGGGTGTAGTTTGTGGGTGTGAGCACCCGTGTGTACACCTGTGAGCATGGACGCGCTTATTTTTTTAAAAGGTTCCTTCATGTAATGATCTGCTAGAGGGTGTGGGGGGGCCACAGCCCCGTCCTCCAGGGCATGAAGCAGGTATGGAGGAGATCAAAACTCCAGACATCCAGAGGCCCCCAGAACACAAGAGACCAAGGAAGACCAACAGAGGGGCAGCCGCGCCACTGTCCCAGAAAGAGCTGAGGAGAGTCCCAGATGAGGGCTCACTCAGCAGCCGTGGAGCAGAAGCCAGGGGGGGTTGCAGTGACGCGCCCGTGAGCTCCACCGGCAGCCAGCTGTGCCTGAGTGACCGAGCCCCAGGCCGAGAGGCCGGGGGCACCCCACCTCCCAAGTGGCCCGAGCGAGCTTAATTTGGCAAAGCATATAGTTAGCACTGGATCAGATGACCCTAAGTCCTCCCTTAGTTATGCTGCAATAGACTTAGTGCATCATAGGAAGCTCCGAGCAGTTTGAGTATCTCTCCTTCTCTCACACCTTTTTACTCCCTGAGTGTTTATACACCAATCTGCATTTAATTATGAAGTAATATTAATCACTGGCTCTCTTCCATGGCATGTCTTTTGTCCTGTCTCCCTCATCCTCATGAGACAGAGTACCGGGCTGTGGTCGACTCCTTTGTCACGTGGTGTGAGCAGAATCATCTGCAGCTCAACGTGGCAAAGACCAAGGAACTGATCGTGGACTTCAGGAAGACCAGGAAACACTTGACCCCTGTTTCAATCCAGGGGGTCAGTGTTGACATCGTGGAGGACTATAAATACCTTGGAGTACACATTGACAATAAACTGGACTGGGCTAAAAACACCACAGCACTTTACAGGAAGGGCCAGAGTCGTCTCTATTTTTTGAGGCGACTGAGGTCCTTCAACATATGCCAGAAAATGCTGAGGATTTTCTATGAGTCTGTTGTGGCCAGTGCGATCCTCTATGCTGTTGCATGCTGGGGGAGCAGGCTGAGGGTCGCAGATGCCAACAGACTCAATAAACTAATCCGTAAGGCCAGTAATGTTGTGGGGATGGAGCTTGACACCCTCAAGGTGGTGTCGGAGAGGCGGATGCTGTCCAAGATAAAGACAATGTTGGATAACACCTCCCACCCACTCCATGACATGCTGGTCAGTCACAGGAGCACGTTCAGTGAGAGACTGAGATTACCGAAAAGCACCACTGAACGACACAGGAAATCATTCCTGCCTGTGGCTCCCTGTATAACGCATCCACTTAACACACTGTTTGCTGCTACAACTACACATGTTTCTTTTCCAACTATTTATTTATGAGTGAAGTATGTATGTGTATATATGTATATATTGTACTATTCTTAGTTAGTGTATTGTCTGTCTTGTCTTAATGTTGGTTTAAAATGGAGCACTGTAACAAAAAATAATTTCCCCCAGGGATTAATAAAGTATTCTGATTCTGATTCTGATTCTGATCCTCAACCAGTCGCGGGTGACGTCTGCCCCTCCCTGAGCCTGGTTGTGCTGGAGGTTTCTTCCTGCTAAATGTGAATTTTTCCAACCACACACTTCTTTGGGTTGGCTGTGAGCCCTGCCTCAGGGACTCCAGGACCCCAGCCACATGCTGCATATGCTCCTACCAGGTGTCACTGTGGATGATGACATCATCCAGGTAGGTGGAACTATCTGCAGTACCTTTTCCTTAGACTCTGGAGAATACAAAATCTGCCAGTAGCCCTTGGTTAAATCCATTGTCGTGAAAAAACAACCAGTGCCTAAGCAGTCGAGGAACTCACAGACCCGGGGCATGGGTTGGCCCTAACCCTAACCCTTTGCTCTTAGGTTCAGAACATACTTATTTCCATATTTAGCTAAGCTTGGACCTTCCTCTCAGTTTTCTTTAATTAGGCCCAAGAACAACACCTTTCTGCCAAACAGCAACTCAAGGGGAGAAAATTGTGCGGAGGCCTGGGACACCTAATGCACCGCAAACAACAAAGGATCTAACCAGCGACCCCAAGTGTGCTCATCCTCATCTTCGCTATCATCCATCAGTTTTCATCACGTGGTTAAAGGCTAAGCGTAGGATGCTCTCACGAGTAGGGATGGGTATCGAAACCCAGTTCTTGTTGAGAACCGGTTCCCACCGTTTCAATTCCTTGGGATTGTTTGCCATTTTTGCAAACGATTCCCTTATCGATTCCAGTCGCCCCGAATGACGTCACCACGTTGCGGAGCGTCATTTACCTGACAGGAAACACGGCGCCTAAGCGGCTCAAATGCTCAAACGTTTGGTTATACTTTACGAGAACGGATGACAACAGGGCAACTTGCAATACTTGCAAAGTAGATATTTCATTTAAGGGAGGAAACACTACGAATATGCAAAAGCATTTGCTCACAAAACACACGATAACCTTAAATGAATGTCGTGTTTTTAATTCGCTCCGGACTCGTGAGTCTCAACCCAGCAGCAGCGGTAGCGTTTGCACGTCCTCTCCCGTTAATGCGGCAGGTAAATAATCAACTAACAGTGCATATTATGTTAGCGCGATCTGCCTTATTACAAAACCTGCCATTACTGTGCATTTAGGTGACCATGATGACATTTCCCACCGCAGGGAAAAGGGTAACACCACCTGGGTCTGGGTGCAGTTCCCCCCTCCAGGGGCAAGGGTACCTAGACCTGGGGTATAGAGTACGCTTGGGGAGTGTGATCGTGTGTACAGCGTCTCTTTATGTCTGTCTCCACGTTGGTTGAGTGTGGAGTAAGTGCATATGAGAGCATGAGGGTGGGAACGGATGTTTGTATATGTGTGTGCCTGTATGTCTGTGTCTATATGTCAGGTTGAGTGTCAGGCGCCACCTCTCTGGGGACATCTCAGGCCCTCCAAGGTATGGAGGCCTATCTCCCCCTACCACCACTTCCCCTGCCGGTGGCGGACTCCCTCAGGTGTCGGTGCGTTGGTGGTTCTTTGTGTCCGGGGGTGGGCGTCCAGGTACACACCGGCTCACTCCTTGGCGGCCGCTTATCGGGGCCTGGAGCCTGGGGCTCGCTCGGGCCACTTCGGAGGCGGGGTGCCCCCGGCCTCTCGGCCTGGGGCTCGGTCACTCAGGCACGGCTGACTGCCGGCGGAGCTCACGGGCGCGTCACTGCAACCCCCCCTGGCTTCTGCTCCGCGGCTGCTGAGTGAGCCCTCATCTGGGACTCTCCTCAGCTCTTTCTGGGACAGTGGCGCGGCTGCCCCTCTGTTGGTCTTCCTTGGTCTCTTGTGTTCTGGGGGCCTCTGGATGTCTGGAGTTTTGATCTCCTCCATACCTGCTTCATGCCCTGGAGGACGGGGCTGTGGCCCCCCCACACCCTCTAGCAGATCATTACATGAAGGAACCTTTTTTAAAAAAAACAAGCGCGTCCATGCTCACAGGTGTACACACGGGTGATCACACCCACAAACTACACCCTTTTTGGCTCCTACCTCAAAGCACACTGTGCGCTGTTGATCTTATGTGCTGCACAATAATGTTTAGTATTTAGTATTTACTGTCATATTCCCATATATCATTGTGATGTTGTTTATTCTATTACTCTTGTTCTCTTCTGCTTGTTTTCTTTTTTCTTTCTCAGCAGGTGATCCAGGTGATCGATAGATGCATTTATTTTTTTCTGCTCATTCTGTTGGTTTTTGTCTTTTGCCCTTCTCCCCCGTCCCTCTTCTCAGCTGTTTCTCTTTCCCTCTTTCTTTCTCCCCTTCTTTCCTCCAGTCAAGTCTGTCCCGTATTCAGTAAGTGAAAATAAAATAAACAATAAAAGGTGAATCAAATGGACCATTACGGCAAGGCTGGGATGGTCAATTTGGTAAAGTAAATCCGTTGGGCATCTTTCTTTGCCTTTAGACAATAATTCTGATGCAAAAGAGCCAAACGGGACAGGCAAAAAAAAAAAAAAAAAAAAAAGGTGACCATGATGAGAGAGACAGAGTCTGGCTCAGATGCTGGCATTTCTTGCTGCAGTCTACCGGTAGCGTCTCCTTTCAGGCAGGATAGACAAATGTCACCGAGCAGTGACTCAGTTTGTGGTCAAAGGCTTGCACCCGTTTGCCACAGCAGATGTAAGTGAATGTGTTTAATTGTAGGCAGGGACATTACTGGATATTCTTGTGTAATTGCTACAGAATAATTTATGTTATACTTTGTTATTGCTACAGAAGAATATTTATTTTATTATTTTACATTTACAATTTTTTTTCCCGGGGACCCTGTGACACCCCATTGAAGAGCCGTAGGCTGGATCTCTTAAGATCTCACTGTTGGGTTTGTAAGGCCATGTTACTCCTAAATTTCTATCTTGTTCAAAGAGAAGATAAAAAACAAAGTTTTAAGCTAATCGACCTTAGTGTTCTCCTTTTTTAAAAATAAGAATCGATAAAGAATCGATAAAGAATTGTTAAACAGAATCGAAAATGGAATCAGAATCGTGAAAATCTTATCAATACCCATCCCTACTCACGAGCCTTCTCTAGCGGAAAACCGTTCATGGAGTGAATTAACAGAATCGGTGGGACGTCCTGTGAAAGCCTGGAGTTTCCTCCTCCTCAGAGTCAGTGTCGGATGACCCCATATCACTCCTGAGCGCTGCACAGACACTGCATCTCCGTACCTGTCGTGAATGCATTCCTATAAACTGTTCCATTAACCTCCCAAATCCATCCCTGGAACTGGAGACAGAGATGGGGGCACACCAACACCTACATCTGGTGCTCAGTCTGGATCTGTAGAGTTAAATGATTGCTGGGATGCCACGACTGTTACTAGTGCATATTTAATTAAACAGTTTTTGATTTCAGTTGCCTAGGCAACCCAAAATGATCTAGTTATAGCCTTTTTTTTTTTTTTGTTTAAACTCAGTTAAAAGCTAAACCTCTTTTTCTGGGATCTTATATATCTTTCATTCTGGGACTATCATAAGGAAGACTGCTGCTGTTAATAAGGTTAGAGAGGTGTTTTTCTTTCTCTATCTTTTTCCAGGAGAGGAGCAGATGCTAGACGAGCTCAGACGTGGACGGAGTGGAGAAGAAGATCTGCGGCAGAGACGGCATGATAATACTTGTTTTTGTTGTGGTATAAAACTGTATTGCCTGCTTACAGAGGCGTCCTTTTTGTGAAGCAGACCGCTGGTTCACATCGAGGTCCAGCTCGCTGTAACTGTAATTTCAACTGCTGAAGCAAATTAAATCATTTTAAAGACAGTCGTTCTCCTGTACTAAAACGAACACAACAGATCTATTAAATAAACTTCAGGCCACACAAATCAGCATTTCAAAATGTCCCATAATCATGACTGTGCAGTCACTCAGTGTACTCATGCAGTTATGTGACTTGTATAAAACTCCTGCGCTTTATTTAAATTTAGGTTCCGGTAGTGTTTTAATCACTGTGATCACAATACTACATGTTTCACACCTATTTAAGAGTTTTTCATGCTAGCTGTATAAAAAGTCCACATACTGCTGGTTAAGAATGTGTCATAGTACTTAAATACACATCTTAATAGATTTGTACAGTGATGCTTTGTGTGGACACTCAAGTAAATGTAATCACAAAGGCTGTGTGTGTGTGTGTGTGTGTGTGTGTGTGTGTGTGTGTGTGTGTGTGTGTGTGTGTGTGTGTGTTTCCTTATATGCTGACTGACCCTGTTGAATGCAAACCTTTTTCTGTATTTCTAAAATAAACTATGACTTGTAAACGTAGCAGTATTTTATAATTTCTTGTTTTTGCTTATGAAAAGCTCTCCTGGGAGAGAGCTACTGAGAAATGGTTTAGCATTTGTATAGTTCATTGTTATCAGAGTGAGTACAGTAACCACAACATTATATTAGCCACAAGCATTTGATTTTAACTCTCTGGAGTCTAGGGCAGCGGTCCCCAACCCCCGGGCCTTCGACCGGTACCGGTCCATGAGTCGTTTGGTACCGGGCCGCGAGAGTTGAGGCTCAGGTGTGAAATGTGTGGTTTTCAGGGTTTTTATCGGTTTTCAGCGTTATTTTGTTATCGTTTTTATCATTAACTCGGTTTTCCTGGGTCTTTTCACGTGTGTTATGAATAAAGCTTCTTTTTTTCGGTACCGGTATTAGTTTTATTTTGTTGTATTTATCCGCGACACCTTAAAGGCCAGTCCGTGGCGCAAAAAAGGTTGGGGACCGCTGGTCTAGGGTACAATCCTTAGATTTCACCTTTAAAAACTGTTTACTGGATGGTTCTTCTGTCAAGGCTCCCTGTGTGGCAGACAATGTTGATCCCAAATGCAGAACTCAGCAGAGTTGACACAGAGTATCTTTAAGTACTGAATCATGAAGTACTGACTCCATTTTTTTATTCAAGTAAAAGTGAAAGAGTACAGGCTCTGAAATGTACTCAGAGTAAGAAACTGAAAAGCTGTTTGAGGGACATTTCTACCGGTTATCTTTGTGAATAATAAAATAATATTAATACATGAGATCACAAAGGGTTTTGTTTGTTAGTTTTCTGTACTTTGCCTCTATACCAAAACAGATAACGGGTCTAAAGTGGGCTGTCACAGGTGGGGAACCCTAGCATCAGGCTCAGTGTGGGGGAAAGAATCACAGTATTATATGTAGAGTGGCAGTAGATCATCTGAGAGCACATGCTGTGAGCAGCTGGCCTGCCTCTACTCCTGCTGCTGCTCTGAGGTTTACTGCTCTTTGACAATTTACAGCTGAATACAGCAGAAAGGTTATCTCAGCTGATTTCCTCTCCCCACACTGACAGTATACTCTTCATACTATCCAGCACAATGTTAGTTAACTACTACAGCTACTCTGCAGCAGTCCAACATAGAACGCTACCATTAATTACCAAAATACAGCAAGTTTTAACTGCTTTATGTGTTTCATAAACTGCAGAATATTTTCATGCAACCTAACAAAAACTACTCATTTTTAGAATACTTCTTTTTAGTTTGCTGTTTCACAAAACAAACTAAAAACCATCAACAAACAACTTAAACATAAACAATCACAAAGAAAGAACAATACAGTATCCACATCTGAACCAAAGAGTAAAACAGTGAAATGTGGATTATTAAATATTAGGTCTCTCTCCTCCAAGTCTCTGTTAGTACATGACTTAATAATTGATCAACAAATTGATTTACTCTGCCTTACAGAAACCTGGTTGCAGCAGGATGATTATGTTAGTTTAAATGAATCAACACCCCCGAGTCATTCTAACTACCAGAAACCTCGAAGGACAGGCCGAGGGGGCGGTGTGGCAGCAATTTTTCACACCAGCCTATTAATTAATGAAAGACCAAGACAGACTTTTAATTCATTTGAAAGCCTGATGCTTAACATTGTCCACCCCAGCTGTAAAACTCAGAAACCAGTCTTACTTGTTATCATCTATCGTCCACCTGGGCCTTACACAGAGTTTCTGTCTGATTTCTCAGACTTTATATCTAATTTAGTTCTGAGCTCAGATAAAATAATTATTGTGGGTGATTTTAACATCCATGTAGATGCTAAAAATGACAGCCTCAACATGGCATTTAATCTGTTATTAGACTCAATTGGCTTCTCTCAAAATGTAAAAGAACCCACCCACCACTTTAATCACACTCTAGATCTTGTTTTAACATATGGCATAGAAACTGAACATTTAACAGTGTTTCCTGAAAACCCTCTCCTGTATGATCATTTCCTGATAACATTTACTTTTACAATAACTGATTACACAGCAGTGGAGAGTAGACTTTATCACAGTAGATGTCTTTCTGAAAGCGCTGTAACTAAGTTTAAGAATATAATCCACCCGCTGTATCAACATAGAGCAGTATATAGTAGATATGAATAGCACCAAATAACTGAATCCACTTTTAGTTGTGACACGCTAACAATAGAAAAAACACAACTTTTTAAATGTTTTTATGTTTTATTTTATTTACTAGCAATTATCACACTGTATTCAGAGCATTTATTCATAATATTTGTCTATGTTCAAGAACAGCTGCATTAACTGAAGAAGAGCTGACTCGAAATTAGAATTATCTTAATAGATTTAGAGCTTTGGCATAATTAACAAATTAACAAATATGAAAAAGTGTCAAGCATGCAAATCATCATACCATGTATCATTATCAGCAGTTGTTTAGCCTCATTTGTAAATCTTTCAAACATTTAATAAAACACAGCTGAAGGTCATTTGGCATCTTTACAGCATCTCCATCTAAGTGAATATGTATGTTACACATATCAGAATTAAAGTTCTTTGTTTCCTCTGCATCGATGTGTGTGTGTGTGTGTGTGTGTGTGTGTGTCTGTGTTCGGCCTTAATAACACTCTCTTACTCCCCGGAGAATTATCTTTTCAGTACCAGTGGGGACTGAGATGGTTCTCTGTACCCTCCGGGAGGCGTGTTCCCCGGTGACTTGCTCTTCTTATCAAGATGAACATGCTATGATGAACAACAACATGTAAGTAGGCCACAAGTATCTACAATTAGTCCTCCTCCAGTCAGCGTTCGCTGAGGACGAATACAAGAAACAAGAAAAGAAAAGAAAACTGTGTGAAGCAGGAGTCAGTGTGAGAGGAAGAGCTGTATCTTTATTGGGTTAACCACAAAAACCTCATTTAAACTGCTGAACTACCCGTTTTCTTGCAGCCATCAGATAAAGACAGTAAGAACACTTAAACTGCAGCCTAGCGTCTTCTTTGCCACTTCCTATGGACCTGGACAGTAAATGAAGCCGAGAGAAAGAGTTTGATTTCTAACTGCACTACACTTATATATATTTTAGCACACATTATGACAAATCTTACATATTTATTTGTACCTCAGTTGGAACCAAATAATACTGCATTACTTTAAAAGTGCTTCAGTCAGACAGGTGGTATTTAGTCAGAGCAACAAGGGAAAGACTGCTTGTGCTCTGAAATCTGAAAACAGAGTTACAACCAAAGAGATCTTTCTTACATCTTAAATAGCTCATTGTAAACCTGTGCCATAAGAATGTCTTGGTTGCATTAAACATCAAATTGCTGCCACAGTTTGTTTTTAATCTCCAGAAGCAGGATTAACCTGGCTTCCCTTTGATTCCCCTGACATGTTGAGCAGGTCTAAATTTCATGAGTGTGTCTGTGTGCTCTTGTCACATCTCGTTTAGATTACTGTAACTCTGTTCTCTATGGTCTACCTCTCTCCATAAACTGCAGATAGTTTAAAATACAGCTGCTTGTATTGTGTACAGGATTATTAACTTCATAACCTCACTCGTCCATATGTATCTGATCTTCTCCATACGTACTCACTCCTCTCTTCTTCACCTGACTACCACGGGACTCAGAGCCTTTAGTTGTTCTGCCCGAGACATTGGATCCACTTCCACCAGATCTCCACACCTCAAACACTACTTTTAAATCATGTCTTAAAACCAGAACTGCATACGCTTCATCATGATTCTGTCTTAGTCTATTTTTACCTTGTTTAGCTTTTATACTTGTTTTATTTCTGTTTACCTTGTGTGTTTATTTTCTTGTACTAAGGTCTTTAAAGGCGCCTATAAATACATGTATTATTATTATTATTATTATTATTATTATTATTATTATTATTATTATTATAACAACATGTATACTTAAAGGGACTTAATAATGTTAATAAACTTAATAAGGGAGGTCAGCTCCTACCGTGTACCAATAATAAATCTGTGGAGTTGAGCAGGTGCAGTCTAATCCAGCATTTTCAGATTTGCATCTATGAGAAAATTCTGTTCAATGAATGTACTCCGTTAAACCACGTGTTTAAAAAACTCCCCCACTACTCCACACCTTTGATTCTGCTGTTTGTTTTTAAATAAAAACATTTATTATACTTTTTGAATTCATGTTTTTGAAGGGTAGAAATGAAAATTCAAGAGAACTGAAATTAAGGTATTCCATAGATTATATAGTCACTCATCAAAAAGACCAGATTTATGAATACATATGGTGAAATATGAGTTTGTGCTGTAGACATGGCTGAGGAAAAACAAGTGTTTAACCCAACACACGACCTGATGTATGATTCCTGATGTTGGAAGACAGGTGAATTAAAAGTGTAGTAACAACAACAGGGTTTCTCTTAGTATGTCGGGCTACTATACTGTGAAACGTGAAGACATCCCATAAAAACTGTGAGTAATATACAGTTTTTACTGATTTCCACTCTTGGTCTGACCTTGCCTTGAGATGAGCTGTTATTGGTTTCCTCATAATAACAATAGAAAGTGATATCTGTGGATGCTTCTTTGTTTGTCTGCTAACAAACAAACAAACAAACAAAACTGATTACATGCTCCCTCCCTTCAAGGGAGAATGAAGATGCAGACACTGATGATTGTGGATACAACTCTACTAAACTCTACTAAACTCTACTAAAGTCTGTTAAACCCACATTTTACACTTTATTGCCAAAGGTATCCGTTCATCTGCCTTCACAAGGATATGAATTTGTGTGACATCCCATTCTTTATCCATAGGATTTATTATCATTTCCAGCTTTGCATTGTATGATGTGCATGATGTGCGTGGTAGAAGTTGATCTTCGCTCTTCTCGTCGACAGGACAAAATTCAGATCAATTTGGGAACTTTTTCTGTAACATTTAGTCGCATAACAAAGAACCTGTGCCTAAATGAGCAAAATAGCATACAATGAAAGTATATCTGTGAGATGGAATTTCATGTTCCCTGTCTACCTCGTGTTGTGTGTTCGGAAAGTTTCCTGTCCGTGTTCATTTTCCATATTGAACATGTACACACTTAGTGCTTGTGTGTGCATGTTTGCTGGTGACCTTCTGAAGCTGAGCCCTGGGGCAGAGCAGCAGCCATCCTCTGACCTTAGCAGAGTTTGGAGAGCCACAGTCCCCTGGCTATAGACCACTGGTCTGCAGAGAGGCTGCTGTTGTTGTGGTGGCAGGGCTCTATCATTGATCCAAATGGCTGTTTTGTCCTCAGTCCAAATATGAATGCAGAGATGTAACCAAACACTGAGCTGAATCCCATCACACAACTGGCCTGTGGAAAAGGTCAGAGAGTATTTGGTTAAAGGCCAATTCAACCCTTAAAACAGCAGGAAAAGTAATGCTGGTTTGCTGCTATAGACTTCCCAACGTGTTTTATTTCAAGTCACACGATCAAGAAATTTGCTTCATTAAAAATGCCGTGTTACAATGTCACTGACAGTCAGGTGCCTGGAATGTGCTTTCGAATAATGAATCATTTACCACTTACTGATCGTAGGAATGATGTGTGAATGCTCCATGAACATCTCCGAGGACAGATGCATGCTTTGTGTTTTTCTATAATTCATTGTTTTGTTGTAAAGGGGGCGGACAACAGATATTCAATTTTTTGATAAGCATCAGGGAGGCAGAGGTGTGCAGAAGGGAAAGAGTATGTCCGCAGGCATGGGAACATTTAAAATTTAAAGGTAGTATGACGACATGAAAACAGGATTCACTTTGCATGAAAATGTAAACTGACAGTATTTCCAAGCCGTGATTCAAAGATACGCTTTGTTTTTCTTTAAATTGATCCACAAAGACTTTAGGATGACTTCCTCAGTATATACCAACCTCACACTCAGCCCACTCACACTACGAATTAACTGATGAACGTGTAACTGAACAGGAAGTCTGGCTGTCGACATCTCATTTGTGTTTGAATCACCGGCCCCTTCGGGGGATGGGAGTTTTGCCTGGTGCTGGGTATGCCAGACTGGAGAGCATGGCAGGAGGGAAAACACTGATTTTTAATTGATACATTAAACAGTCAAACAGATTGCACAACCTCAGGCAATGAACAAAACAGCGTGCATAACTCTAAGCCGTAGGCAAGTAGAAAAGGACTATCTCTCCCTCTGTCATGTGCCTGTCCTTATTCTAAGACTTATTTTCTATTCTGCAGGGGTGCGCTTTCATTGTGTCGTCTGATTCAGCTGCTGAACAGTGTGCACATAGACTCGCCCCGTTTGCAGAAGAACTGCTGCTCCTCTGATGCACGGCCACAGCACAGAAATGGGATCTGTTGAGCCTGTTGTCTGGAAATCGTCTTGTATTCAGTTTTCTGATCCCAGCGTGTGTGTGTGTTTCATAGGAAGTAATGTGCCTTAAATAGCAAAGTGCTTGTTGTTTGCCAGGACTTCTTAAAAATGACTTACTGTATGTGCAATTTCCAGATGCCTGAAGGTCCCATGTTCATCAGTTCAGACAATAATACACAATTATAAAAAACATGGGAATGTACAACCATCATACGGCTCTGGAAAGAGACGGATTCACAGAGAGGAATGTTTTTTGGTCCGAAATGTGCAAATCAGCCCCAAACCCAATCAACAGCAAAAGACCTTGTGAAGATGCTGGCTGAAACTGGTTAGACAGTGTTACTGTCCACAGTAAAACGAGTCCTGTACCACCACGAGCTGAAAGGTGTAGTGATGCGCGAATCATGAACGAATCGTTCAATACTCGAGAATCACTTTACTGACTCATGAATCATGATTCACAAGCCCAACTGACTCACTGACTCATCCCTGTTGCTGTTAGCAGCAATGTATCTAGCTTATAATTAAAATTGTGGAGAAAAACACAACATCTAGTATCGTAACGAAAAGATTTCTGCTCTGAACTGGAAGAAAAAACCCTGAGTAGAAGCTCACATCAAGACAATAGCTCCTCAGTTCACAGTAGCATCACTCTGCTAACATGCTAACAGCACATTTGAGCTACTCACCCCCTCCCTTCCTGTGCTGAATCGTAAGCGTAAGCGAATCACTCACTCGCTCACCCCCTCCCTCCTGGCTCACAGCTTCTTCTTCTTCTTGGTTGGCAACCAATGTTAGGGCGCATTACCGCCCCCTGGCTCGCAGCTCAGTGGACATTTAGATGAGAAAATATATATTTAACACATTTAAGGAAAATACTAATAAAATAAAAATAAACAAAATAAATGTTTATTAAGCAGTTTTGATAGGAAATTGCTTAATTTTAGAAATGTTTTTGCTGTTTTTTGCTCTATAAAATAGTTGTTTTCTTTTAGAATCATTCATCTTAGCAGTGGGATTTAGATGAAAAGAGAAACAAATTAAGTTTGAGTGAAAATGTACATTTTTTGCACTCTCTGGTCGACTGACTCAGTGAATCAAATGACTCAAAAAACTCGATTCACTTTGGTGAGTGACTCATTAAAACTCAGTTCAGTAAAAAGAATCAAATTTGCCATCACTAGAAAGGTGGGAGGAGAAAGCCATTACTTCAAAACCACCATAAAAAAGCCAGACTACAGTTTGCAACTAAAGATGGGGACAAACATTTTAATTTCTGGAGACATTTCCTGTGGTCTTCGAAACAAAAGTTGGACTGTTCGGACATAATGATAAAAGCTATAATTGGAAAAAAAAGGGGGGAAGCTTTGAATCCTCAGAACACCATTCCAACTGTGAAGTGTGGGGGTGGCAGCATCATGCAGCAGAAGGGATGGTGTACTTTACAAAATAGATGGGATCATGAGAAAAGAAAATTATGTGGACATATTGAAGCAGCACCTGAAGACATCAGCCAGGAAGTTGAACCTTGGGTACAAATGGGTCTTCCAAATGGACAATGACCCCAAGCATACAAATTAGTTACAAAGTGGGTTAAGGATAACAACGTTATGGTAATGGAGTGGCCATCAACAAGCCCTGATCTCAATCCAAAACTTTGTGGACAGCATTGAAAAGGCGAGTGTGAGCACCAAGGATCTAAAAACCCAACCCAGTTACACCAGTTCTGTCAAGAGGAGTTTTCCCCAGTCAAATCTGTCCCATATTTAGCAAGTGAAAATAAAATAAAATAAACAATAAAAGGTGAATCAAATAGACCATTACGGCAAAGCTGGGATGGTCCATTTGGTAAAGTAAATCCGTTGGGCATCTTTGTTCGCCTTTAGACAATAATTCTGATGGCAAAAGAGCAAAACGGGACAGGCCAAAAAAAACCCCAAAACAAAACAAAAAAAAACAGTTTTCTCTCTTTATTCTGACATTTAAGAAATACAAAATACATGCTAATATTTATTGACCTAAAACTAAAACGTTTACTCTGATTTGATGTTTGATGGTATTATAAAAATGTTTATTTTTTTCTGAAGTGTATGTAAATATCTGGTTTCAACTGTACTTTCTGCTGTCTTTCTATTCATCATAAACTTTAAATTTACCCTAAATTACCAAAATATCCATATTTTAATGTGAGAATCGATTCTAGAACATATATCTAGAATCAGAAGAATTGATATTTCAGTATCGATCCACACACAGCTACTTCCACCGTCCTTTGGGTGACACTTGATGCAGATGAGCCTGTCCTAGCTTACTTAATTGACGAGGACAAGGATGTGACAGTTTCAGGAGATAATAAAATATTCAACAACCCAAAAGCTCGCTGAAGTACTTGAGCTTCCTCTCCCCCTGCCTGCTGTTGGACACCTGAACATTACCCCGCTCATTCTTCTTAGTCAATCACAGCGTTACACACAACCTGCCTTCCATTTACACGATACTCTTTCACACATACATTGTTCTTGTCAGTGTTGCCTGTGTGGCAGGCGAGGGTAGGACCCAAACGCACGACTCAGAGGCCGAAATTAACATAAAGCAGGAGCTTTTTGTGGCGTTAAACTGAACTAAAAATAAAGTACAAAGAAAAACAGAAGCAAGCAAAAGATAAACTAGAAACAACCAATCTTACACACAAGGAATACATTACATTACTTACAATACATACAGGAAATACACGCATGATAACGAGCAGATGGGCAACAGGAGGAACAAATCAGACAAAACGAGACAGGGGAAGCAAAACTGAACACAATGCATGCAGGACAAGGAAACACACCGACAGAGACTCAGACTCAAGACACAATGACTGGGGAGACAGGAGTAACCACGGGAACAAGACGGACTAAAGGAGAACTAAGCAGCAACCCCACCAAAACAAGAAACAGTCCAGAACAAAACAGTTCAGGAAACCGGCCGAAGAGGCAGCGACGGAGCAATTCAGGAGGCTGGCAGTGGCGATGGAACGGATCAGGGGGACAGCAGCGCCGTGGCACGGCAGTTGCAGGACGTGCAGGCCGTGGCTCGGGCTGAACATGTCCCAACATGCGCAAATGACCTCTAGCTGTGACGCAGCTAGCTGGGGGCTGCGCAGGGCTCGCAGCAGCAGGCTCATGTGATGGGTGTCCCTCCGGTTCAGGCAGAGACCCAATGGCTTTGGTCCCAGTGTTACGGCCTCCGGCCTCAGGTGGCCCCGCCTTCCTCTAGGTAAATCAATGTGTTCCAGGACTCGTGTGTGATTGGTTACTGGGAGACCCGTGCCAACCCTCTTATGCAGAATGAAGTGTGCCAGACCACACGGACGATTGGCTGCCCCGGGATCCCATGATGCTCCAAGAGGCAATCAGTGGCTGATCGTACCCACCTGTGGCTACAAAAGGCTGGAGGTCCTTCACTCAGTGGCTGCTGCTTAGGACTGAACATGCAGTTTGCCCTTCGTGCCTCCCTCGTCGATCTTTGTTGAACTTATTCATATTGCTGAACTTTTTCGAACCTTGGTGCATGCTTTGAACTTAGCCTGATTAGAGTTTTGAGCTGCTAGCTGGCTGTGAGTAGGATTTTGTGAAGCTGGCTTGCCTTAGTTAAAACCCTAGCTTTTATTTTGTGTGCGGCCAGCCTGCCTTAGTTACCCTTTAACTTTTACTCTTACTCGTAACTGTTCTTTCTTTATGTAATAATTGTCTGCCCAGTGGTCTGTTGCACAGCCCTGTCGGTTTTCTGTTTAAAGTTTGTGATTAAAACCTTTTGCTTTACTCAGTTTTGTGTTGGGGGGCTCGTGTATGTTACTCCCTCCCTGACGCCTAGCAGAGGGGGTCGTAACACCCATATGCTGACAATTATGGCGTGGCGTCTGCAGCAGGCAGCGTGGAGTCCACCAGAAGCTCAGCAGGCTCAGTTAAGCTCCCAGCTGATTTGATTTGATTTGATATACCTTTATTAGTCTCACAAGGGGAAATTTCATAAGGCTGCCGACCTATTGCACGCAATGGCGGCGCCATCTTACCCTCCGACCATACATACATTACACAAAACATCACATGGGGAAGACAGGTCAGAGAGGTATAACAATGGAAAATGCACCACATGAGGAAAGATAAGGAGAAAAAAATAACTCCCCCCAGACTGAGCTCCAACAGGGAGATCAGTTTGAGAACAGAAAAAACACCTCTGCACATGAAAAAAAAACTCTTAATACACCAAAGAAACACATGACAAGCAGCAGGGGTGGGTAAAGGGTGAGAGACAGCCGAATTAGACAGCACATCCGGGCCTGCGTGCGCTGGTCTCCTTGATCCACCGTCAGCAAGGGAATAAGCATCGAAGGCGTTTGGAAAGGGAGGGGGGATGAGTGTGTGCATATCAGTGTATATGTATGTGTGTGTGTCCAGAGTTCAGCTGAGACAGTGTCCTTCGCCCTGCCAGGCTAAGTAAACAGTCTTCCAGCCAACCCAGGTGGCCATGCATGGAATGGGAAGGAACAGACTAAACACAGTCGTTATCAGGGTGTTGTTGTTCAGCTCCAGCCTTGCAGCTGGCGCCAAAGGGGTATGCGCATGAAGTGATGGTGCTAAGGGAGAGGAGGAGGAGGAGAAAAGTGTGACCGCCTTCGTCAAGAGCAAGAGTAAAAAAAAAAAAACGCAGGAAGCTGCGTAAATTCCACCAGGGGTCCAGCATGAACTGAGGCCTCCTGTTCAGGGTAGGCCCCGGTCAGAGTTTCAGTCTCTGTGGGGTTAGCAGCACTAAGAACTGTCTCTAATACTAAATGCTCTGACCCAGGAAAATAGTCAGTGGCAGAATCTGTGTCTAAACACTCAGAACTTTTAATTGGATGGGAAATAGAGACCCAATATTTGGACCTGCTGGTTCTGAAACTAAAACAGCATTCACAATTACCTGCGCCCTAGTGCAAAACACAGTACCAGTTACATTACAATGAACTGATTTGACTGAAAAACCAGTTGTTATGGATAATACTATTGCAGTAGTTGTGAAGCTAGGCGAGCATCTCCTCCTCTGAGGCAAAACTTGAGTGTGCTGGGTCCTAACAAAATAAGACAGGAAACAGACCGACAGAGACTCAGACTTGACACAATGACAGGGGAGACAAGAGTAACCATGGGGACAAGACTGACTAAAGAAGATTAGGCACTGAGGGAAGGATAGCTAAGCTCACTTAAGAAACCCACATTAAACATGACGAAAGAATAACCATGAACATAAGAATCACAGTGAATATTCAAAAGCAAACAGCCAGAACACTAGAAAACACAGACCCAGTGCCACAATACTTCTATTGTTTTCATGTATTTTCTTCGCGGAGGGAGTGGCCATTGGCGTGTTTGGCTGCCGCTGTTCTCACTTTATATTGACTCTTTAATTGTGTTTTTATTTTGCTGTACAGTGGGCCCTCGCTATAACACGGTTCACCTTTCGCGGCCTCGCTATTTCATGTATTTTTTTTTTGTGCAATTTTGCATGGTTTTTTTTGGTTGGTTGATTTTCTTTGTTTTTTGTTTTTTTTACGACCTATTGTGTTCTGCGTCCTGATTGGCTGTAGACCATTGTCAGTCAATCCCGTGCTGTGTCTCCTGTACAGCACCGAATGCGTTCAGCTTGTCAAATTTACATAAATCTTCGATCCCTAGCAATGTGACTCTGAAGTGCTGCCCTGTATGTTTGTAAGTTTTCTCCCCAACAAACACAACAATGTTGACGAAACGTCATCACCTGCAGGTTCCTTTGGTTTCATTCTATAATACTGGACTCATTCTTTCTTCGAAGGTTTGAACTTTGAAAGTTTAAAATGTTCCTGCCTGTCTGAGAAAAGAGTATGTAGTGTGTAGTGAGGGGTTTTACAGCCTTAAAACATCTATAATAATTGTAAAAGATAAAGTTGGCTACTTCACGGATTTCACTTATCGCGGGTTATCTTTGGAACGTAACTCCCGCGATAAACGAGGGACCGCTGTACTAATGTAATGTGACCTTGAGGGTTCTGTTTCTGATTAAAGCGCGTCTAAATAAAATGTATAATATAACAATGTGTGTGCTAAAATGTGTAAGTGTAAGAATGAAAATGTGTAAATATAAAACTTACAATAAAACTATGCATGTATGTGAAAGTAGAACGCATGTACGTGAGAGCGAAAGAATGAATTTTGGCTTGTACGGCTCTTCATATTACAAATGTGTAAATGTTAACTAACTAGTAGCATCCAGAACAAGAAGCAGGGAGTACAAGAGAGTTCCACTGAATTTTATCCTGGGAAACAGCTCACTTCCTGTAAGACTTCACGTGTCAGAGTTGTATATCCCTATTCTGAAAAGTACCAGATAGCTTCTTTTCTTTGAAACTGAAGCCCCTGAGGAACTTTCTTAAACCTGCACATGTTTTCATAAATACCAGGCAGTCATGCCTTTGGTTTCACAATGACTAATAGAAAGTCCTGTTGAAGTATAGTAGTAAGTAGTAGCCAGAGCTCTACTCTGACCTCAGTAAGCACCCCAAATGAAGAACTTGCGAAACTGACTTAACTTACCCCCACGTTCAGGGGGCATGAGGGGTGAAACACAACACGGGCTTTTTCATTTTAGCAAAATTCAATTTTTATTGTTCACTTTTGTAATCCTTTTTAATTAAACAAAAGTCAAAGATGTGGACAGTGAAAACTTAAAAACATGTCACATAAAACGTAAAAAGTTGAGGCAACCAGTTGCCCTCAGTTGCAATAATTTCAAGAGCCTTCACCAATAACACACTGCGTCGTTAATATTTAAGAAATATAAAAATTAATCATTTCAAAAATAATATCTATCATGAACTGGCTGTGCACAGCAGCCAGGATAGGACCCAAAAGCAGACTTAAACTCAAAAACACAGCTTTATTGCGGGCGTGCAGGTGATACAAAATGAAGCTAAAAAGGATTCCAGAACCTAAACATACAGAGAAACACACAACGAAATACAAAGCAGTGAATGAGGGAAGTGAGAACACGAAACACAGCTGACACAAATGAACATGACGCCACAGGGGAAGCAAAACTGAACACACTGAACATGGAAACACAAGACTTTCAAAGTAAAACAGGAAACATGGTGAGACGTAAACTGGGGGACGCAAGCTTGATACGAGAGTCAGAAAGAGAGTGAGGGAGAAAGAGAGGGAGGAAGCAGAAGACAGAGACCTGACACGCTGGGAAACATGGACACACAAGGAGGGGGACATGGGCGCAGGAGAGGGACATATGTTGTGGCCATTTTTGTTGAATGTTTATAAAACGCAATTTGTATTCATTTTTGTTTTTTCTTTAAAGTTGTAAGAACATGCTGACCTAGTTTTGTTATGTAAATTTGTAATTCACTTTATTGGAAAAGGTTTTGGAAAGTGATTGGTTTATTGGCTTATGGACCCGCCCATTAATCAGGGGATTAAGAGCACCCTGGAGGGGTGTGGTAAAGATGGTTTTTTGTTTGCCAAATGTCTGATGGGAAGACGGGAGGGTTAGAAAATGATTTTTTGACCACTTTTGAAGTTGTTAAAGCAAATTGAGTAAACTTTCGTTTAATTTTAAGTTTTAAGAAGTCATTTGGCTGATTTTTGTTTATAATTTTCCACGAAATAAACGACATATGATTTTTAAACAATGGAGTCAGAAGTGCGTTCTAAAACAAACCTCCCGTTGCCACCCACGGCCTTTTCTTGGACTTTTTTGGTATTTGGAACATAAAAGGCCGTGACAACATAAGAACCATGACAATATCAAATTCTAAAAACTGATATGTACTCCTGAATGTCTCAATAGCAATTCTGATTGATTACACTGCAAACTACTGAAACGCAAAAATTCTAAAACATACATATACTGTTTATTTTTATTTTTTGATACCTGCTTGGTTAACATTCATATTCAAAACAATGAGAAATCAAAAATTTATTGCACTCCACCTATGGCAACAAAAAATGAAATGCAACACGAAACAAGACACTGTGCTCCGATCCAGTGATACAAACTCTTCAGTCTCTAAGTTAGGGGACAGTTTATCAGCTTTCAGGCGACTGTACTCTGAATATACAGCGTTGTTCAGTCTCTGGAGACATTTTTAGTAGAAGGTGTAGTGCATGGATCACTCCAAACATTACCAAGAAGTTCATCAGCAGTTATTTACACAACTGAATTTAACAAGATGTAAGGAGATGCTTCATGAGTTGTCCTGGCTGATTGCTGTCCTCTACACTGACAGCGCATTGTTTATGCTGTCTTTATACTAAAGCCGTCGCAATGAAGGTAGAATCCAAGTTTGAACAGGAACACAACAGCCACTGTCATCAGTCCAACAAAGTCTTTTGGTGTAAATCCATCACAGCACAGCAAGCTAACCAGTTAACCAGCACTAAATTGCAGATTATTGTCATTCATCCTCTACATAACACAGTTAGTCTTTAAAAACAATCATGTCAAATGTACAGACCCAGTATCTGATTTAAAAATGTGAGAACTTACATGTGAGCTTTAAATGTACAGTTTATGAGAGACCACCGAGCAGCCCAACCTGTAAATCTCTCTTCTTCCTCTTTCTCTCACCATCTCTGAGTGAAGCCCGCTCTCTTCCTTTTGTCTTCCTGTGAAAAACAGCAGCTGTACCTTCAGCTAGCAACACACACTGTGTGACACACTGTGGAAACAAACAGTTTGTGTTTGCTGATGTTTGTGAGCTGGTAGAAATGTTGCATTTGAAATGACCTGCTACTTAAAAAGCATTATTTCCTTTATGCTCCTCTCATTCCTCGCTCCTCTTTTTAGCCATAGCTAAATGCTGAAGTACAGCAGCCGCGACTTATGGACACTCGTTCCAGTGTTGCACCAAAAAACCCCAACCAACTCACTTTGGCACAGTTCTGCTTATAGCCTGGTGATTAATACATGAAAAGGATCTGTTGCTGTTTAGGCAACATCAGTTTGATGTTTGAAGGTCTGCAGGGATGTGAAAAACCTTAAAATGAACCAAAAGTAACAAGCCTGTTTTGAAAATGTAAGGAGTAGAAATAACAGATATTTGTTTAAAAATGTAGGAAGCAAAAGTTGTCAGAAAAATACCTGCTCAAGTAAAGTACAGATATCATTCTACATAAGTACAATAATAAAGTATTTGTACTTCATTACTTCCCACCACTGTGCTGTCCCCTGCCTTTAATTTTAATGCAACTCACTAAACTGCATTGTGCATTGTGCTGGCCTGTGTGGTGCAGTCCTGCGGTCCATCCTATAGGTCTGCTGCCCTGTGCCTGTGCCCAGCTGTCTGGGTTGGTGTGGACGCCTTGTGGGAGTGGTCATTGTGTGCAGTTGCAGGTGTCGCTGCAGCGCCCTTGTCATGCTGGCTGGTGTCATTCTTAGGCTTTGGTTCTGTTTGTTATCCCTTGGCTTCTGCGGTGCCCCCCTCTGGGTGCCTGTGTCAAAGAGACTTATACTGGATCTGTAATGGGGGCACTGGTTGAGGTTTTCTTGCATTCTGTTGGCACACAGCACGCTGGTGTTCTCAGCTTGTTGGTCTTTGCTCTTTGTTCTGGGCACACATGGATTCTCATCACTTCATCAAGCACTCTAGGATGCTTGAACTCTGCTGATTCAGGTCATTTTGATGGCGGTGGAGGTGTCATCACAGCACAATTTTAGTTGGATACAAAAATGTCTTGTACTCTTCTCTGAAGCCGTGTGAGTGAAATTATCTTTATTATTTTTGTTGTTGTCTTTTTTTTTTACTTTGAAAGTCAGTAGAGGGAAGAAATTGTCTAATGTCATCAGTGGTCAAGGTTATGTTTTGCTTTTAGGCACCCGGGTGTTTTGCCCCCATTGCTTTTGTTTTTGCTGATGTTTCCCAGGAGGCGGTATATCATTTTGTTTCTCCTGGTGTTTTTTTTGTTTTGTTTTTTGTTTGTTTGTCTGTTTGTCTTAGTTATTGTTAGTCCTTATTTAGTTGTTGTTGAGAAACGGACAGAGAACTGACAGTATGATTATTCCAGTTGTATATTTGTTAATGTTTCTGTCCATCCAAAATATGAATAAAAAAAGAAATTATCTTTATTATTGTTCTAATTTTATTGTAGCCGTTAATGTGGGGTCACCAGCTAAAAGTAGCATCTCTGACACAACCAGAGAAAACCCAAGAGCGCAAAGTGGAGTCAGGCCAGCAGTAGTGACAGCAGCAGCTATGGAGTGTGTTCTCAATCTCACTGGCTACATATCAGCTCCTGCCATCTGTGCCAGCCGCATTTCAAATTCAGCTCTTTTTATGAGCCTAGAAATCGAGCAGGCAGATTCTCCTAAAGCCTTGGCATTACACAGGGAGTGTAACAAATGGGATTTCTCTGGTCTTTGATCTTTATTTTCAGTCTGATGCCATCTGCATGCAAAGACACTAGCGTGGCCCACTACTGCAAACAAGTGAAGCACATTAATATTCAAATGATAGCAATTATCCAAAGAGGCCGTGCGCGCGTTGTCACAAGCTCTGTTTGAGGGCTGTATTTTCAATTCACACTTTGTTATAGCTATAAAGATTCTGTGCATATTGCTCAGGGATGATCTGACTATCTGCATATGCACTACATACGGTATTTTTAGCAAAATGAGGTTATTGCTTTTGGATATCCAATTCAAGGAGATTTAAGAAAAATCACACATAATTGCAGCCCATTACGGTTAACAGCACAGTGTGTAAATCTTGAAAGAGGACTAATCCACAGGAAAGGTGGATGCTGCATCTCCCTGTGGCTGAGGAACAGATGGCATCCTGTTTGTAACCTTCCTTACTAGTCTATAAAAGTTCAATATCAAGCAACTTTTATCCACAGAACATTTATACCCCTGACATTTGTTCCATTTTGTTGTTAGAGCTACAGTCATACCTGGTTATTGCCCATTTTCTTACCTGTTTCAAAATCAAATTCAGGGTAGTGTGCAGGGGGAGGCTCCTGCTCCTCCCCACATTCACATCTGGGCTCCATTTAGACTCAGCAGTTAACCCTAAATGTAGTCTTTGTATTGTGAGAGGAGCCGGGGAAATCCCCATCAGGCAAGTAAGATTCTGAAGATGCTACACAGAAAAGGCCCAGAGCACTCTGGCTGTGACGTGCCAATGCTAGCCACTATATCACAGTGCACCAAGCTGGTTATACAACCTCATTATAGGCTGGAAGCAGTTGGAAAACACTTGGATCTGTCCAAAGCACAACACCCATCATCATCGCTACGGTTGACACGTTAACACAAAGGAATGTGTTTATGGAGTAAGCCCTGATACGTGCTACGTAAATCTGTTCCAGTATATACCGTTCCACACCCACATGTAATTCTGGATGTGTGCTTTATATAATAAGAAAAGAGTCGTGTGCTGAGAATTGGACAAGCCTTAAACTAGTTTCTCCTTAACAACGTGACGCTGAATGTCTACTGTGTTGAAACCACAGAAGATGGGAAACGTTGTGTCAAATTAAGATGCGTGTTTTGCAGTCTAACCCCTTTGTTTTATGGCGGTCATAGAAATGAGAACACCCTGTGAAAAATATCCCTTCATTACAAAAGGTTGGAAATTTAAAGAAGGAACATTTAGGGCCAGATAACTAACGTTTGCAACAGCACAAAACCTTTTGAGGTTAAAAGGCTCCTCGATTGACTAAAACGGCTCATTATCTGTTGTGTGACTGACAGTTCTGAGCAGTATTTTTGTGGCTGGCCTTACGGCATGTGTACATGTATGCAAATTTATATGAGTCACCTGAGTGACTTCCCTTCTGAATCTGTAACAAATAAGCGTTATACTACTAGATGAATGGCTGAATGTCACAATGTGCTGTTAAAGCTAAAAAGCTGATCTGATAAACAATGTTTTGTGTTCTTCTGCACATCATACAAGTCATTGTCTTCTGGCTATGTTCCCTCTGTCTTTAAACATGCTATAGTGCAACCTGCTCTTTAAAAAAGGCGTCTTGATCATTGTGATTTCGTTAATTATAGGCCGCTATCCAAACTTCCGTTCCTCTTCAAAATCCTAGAGAAGATAGTTCTCTCGCAACTCCAGGCTTCAGGGCATTCTGCTGTATTAGTCTTATTGGATTTGTCCTCAGCCTTTGATGTGGTTGACCATAATATTTTATTAATGAGGTTAGAATGCACTGTGGGCATTCGGGGTGAAGCCCTTAACTGGTTCAAATCATACTTTTTGAACAGGTCTTTCTCCGTTACCTTGGGTACTTATTCATCCTCAACTGCATCCTTATGCTGTGGTGTATATATGGTATGTATGCTCCCCCTAGGCTTAATCTTTGAAAAATATAACATTTCTTATTACCTCTATGCCGATTACATACAAATATATGTTATATATTTTCAATTAGATGATGACGACATTGCTCCTTCGTTGCACTGCTTCCTCGAGTGCATGAGAGAAGTCAGAGAAAGGCTTTCAGACAATTCCTTTATCCTGAATGAAAAGAAAACGGAGATTGTGGTATTTGGCAACCATATCCCAGGGGCCTATCAGCTGATACCTTTGGTTCCTGACTCAGTTAGTGACCTAGGTGTCCTGCTGGACAGCTCGTTCAAATTTAACAAACAGGTGTCCTCAGTAATCAAATCTAGCTTTTACCAACTGCGCCTTATTGCTAAGGCTAAGCACTATGTCCCTCATAAAGATCTTGTAAAGCTCATTCATGCTTTTGTGACTTCTCGATTGGATTACTGTAACTCCCTCTACTTTGGTCTTCACTCCGCTCTCCTTCACAGACTTCAGCTTGTCCACAATGCTGCGGCTCGCCTCCTGACTGGCACTAGAAAGCATGCCTCTATCACCCCAGTTCTTATTGATTTGCATTGGTTACCCATAAAAGATCGCATTGAATTTAAAATATTGTTGCTCACCTTTAAAATTATAAATAATTCAGCCCCTCGTTATCTTGTTGATCTTCTTAGTCTATATGTCCCTGGGCGAGCCCTCAGGTCTTCAGCCCAATTACAGTGGGGCAAAAAAGTATTTAGTCAGCCACCGATTGTGCAAGTTCCCCCACTTAAAATGATGACAGAGGTCAGTAATTTGCACCAGAGGTACACTTCAACTGTGAGAGACAGAATGTGAAAAAAAAATCCATGAATTCACATGGTAGGATTTGTAAAGAATTTATTCGTAAATTAGGGTGGAAAATAAGTATTTGGTCACCTCAAACAAGGAAAATCTCTGGCTCTCACAGACCTGTAACGTCGTCTGTAAGAAGCTTTTCTGTCCCCCACTCGTTACCTGTATGAATGGCACCTGTTTGAACTCATCATCTGTATAAAAGACACCTGTCCACAGCCTCAAACAGTCAGACTCCAAACTCCGCCATGGCCAAGACCAAAGAGCTTTCGAAGGACACCAGGAAAAGTATTGTAGACCTGCACCAGACTGGGAAGAGTGAATCTACAATAGGCAAGCAGCTTGGTGTGAAAAAAATCAACTGTGGGAGCAATCATCAGAAAATGGAAGACATACAAGACCACTGATAATCTCCCTCGATCTGGGGCTCCACGCAAGATCTCATCCCGTGGGGTCAAAATGATCATGAGAACGGTGAGCAAAGATCCCAGAACCACACGGGGGGACCTGGTGAATGACCTGCAGAGAGCTGGGACCAAAGTAACAAAGGTCACCATCAGTAACACACTACAACGACAGGGAATCAAATCCCGCAGTGCCAGACGTGTTCCGCTGCTGAAGCCAGTGCATGTCCAGGCCCGTCTGAAGTTTGCCAGAGAGCACATGGATGATACAGCAGAGGATTGGGAGAATGTCATGTGGTCAGATGAAACCAAAGTAGAACTTTTTGGTATAAACTCAACTCGTCGTGTTTGGAGGAAGAAGAATACTGAGTTGCATCCCAAGAACACCATACCTACTGTGAAGCATGGGGGTGGAAACATCATGCTATGGGGCTGTTTTTCTGCCAAGGGGACAGGACGACTGATCCGTGTTAAGGACAGAATGAATGGGGCCATGTATCGTGAGATTTTGAGCCAAAACCTCCTTCCATCAGTGAGAACTTTGAAGATGAAATGAGGCTGGGTCTTCCAACATGACAATGATCCAAAACACACCGCCCGGGCAACAAAGGAGTGGCTCCGTAAGAAGCATTTGAAAGTCCTGGAGTGGCCTAGCCAGTCTCCAGACCTCAACCCCATAGAAAATCTGTGGCGGGAGTTGAAAGTCCGTGTTGCTCGGCGACAGCCCCAAAACATCACTGCTCTCGAGAAGATCTGCATGGAGGAATGGGCCAAAATACCAGCTACTGTGTGTGCAAACCTGGTAAAGACCTATAGTAAACGTTTGACCTCTGTTATTGCCAACAAAGGTTATGTTACAAAGTACTGAGTTGTATTTTTGTTATTGACCAAATACTTATTTTCCACCCTGATTTACGAATAAATTCTTTACAAATCCTACCATGTGGATTCATGGATTTTTTTTTCACATTCTGTCTCTCACAGTTGAAGTGTACCTCTGGTGCAAATTACTGACCTCTGTCATCATTTTAGGTGGGGGAACTTGCACAATCGGTGGCTGACTAAATACTTTTTTGCCCCACTGTACTCCTGGCTCAGCCTAGATCTAGACTTAAATCTAGGGGTGACCGTGCTTTTGCCCTGGTTGCACCGAATCTGTGGAACAACCTTCCCATCGCTATCCGTGCGTCAGACTCCGTTTTATCTTTTAAATCCCGTTTAAAAACTCACTTATTCAACATAGCTTTTCCATCTAGTTAGTGTCCCTATTTTATATTTGGTTCAATTTTTTATTTATGTACTTTATCTTTTAGCTATATCTGTTCTTAGTAACTTTGTTCTCATATTCCCTTCTATTGCCGTATAATTAGTGCCCTTAACCTGATGTCATATGTGGTACTTTGTTAATAGTCTTTTATTTAATCATGTCTTAATTTTCCTGTTTTTATTGTAAAGCACTTTGGTGTACCGCTGGTCGTTTAAACGTGCTATACAAATAAAGTTGTATTGTATTGTATACAAGTCAGCTGTTCCACACAGATTTCAGGTTGTAGTTTGTAATGAGCCTGATCCTCAGGACCCTTTGCAGAGTGCTCAGTGTTTTTTATCAGAAGAGTTATTTATTATTTCAAAGCCATACTGATTCTCCTTCAGCCTCCTGTCATTTATCTGTTTAACTGTTTTCAGAGAGAACCTGAGCGTCCCTCGATCATTTTACTTTGCATGCCTGGATTGCTCTCCCTCAAACTCCCTCCCCAGGATTTTAGTTAAAACAGTAAAAGTAGGACTGGCATTGTATAAGTGATAAGTGTAAATTGCATTATTAAATAATATGTAGACTAAGTCTAAAAAAACACACAGCTGCATTAAGGTATAATACAATATATGTCTGGGATTTCATGCCTGACATGTGTTCATCTGTCACAGGATGAAGAGTAAATATACAGCTTTATAGATAATGGTCTGAATGATTTCTTGAATCTTTCTTTTTTAGAGCTGAGGCTGAATCTGTCAGTGGGAGAAGGACCTCTGCTGTCTCAGAAGTATGGAGTGGAACGGGTGAGATGGGTTGTCCATGATATGAAGCAGTTTGAGTCAGGAAGTCACTGAACAAACACCTCCAAAGGAAAGGAAGCATTAAAGCTCTTTTCATTAGTATTTGGAGAATTGGAACAGCTCTTATTATAGAAACAGATCCTTCTGGGCCACATCTCTCACTTCCTAGCCTGCCTAAGCAAAGTGGAGCTTTGACTGACACGTAGTCATGGTTGAAGGTTGAAGGGTGCAGTGGGTGTGTGCCAAAGTACAAAGTATGAATTAAAAAAAACAAAGTCACCACCTACTGGTGAGATTTAATCTCTGCCACCACAGTACCCAGTGATTTTCAAAGGTAACAACTGACACATCACACCCAAAGGTTAATTCCTTTTCTGCCTGTTCTGTGTCACTTCTGTGGGATTACTACACTGATGGCACATTATCCTGACACTGGCTTTGCTACAATTTTGTCTAAACCTTGCATCAGCTATCTATTTAACATAAGTTAACTTAATATTATCCATTTAACCAGTTGTGAAGACATAAGTCAGCCATAGATGTAAATTTAGGGTTTGCATAGTGTGAACTGTAATTTTGGGAGAAAATCGAAGATTCCCCGCTCGCCCCTGGATCTTTATCCTTCAAGCTCGGGTCCTCTACCAGAGGCCTGGGAGCTTGAGGGTCCTGCGCAGTATCTTAGCTGTTCCCAGGACTGCGCTCTTCTGGACAGAGATCTCCGATGTTATTCCCGGGATCTGCTGGAGCCACTCGCCTAGCTTGGGAGTCACCGCACCTAGTGCTCCGATTACCACGGGGACCACCGTTACCTTCACCCTCCACATCATCTCGAGCTCTTCTCTGAGCCCTTGGTATTTCTCCAGCTTCTCGTGTTCCTTCTTCCTGATGTTGCTGTCATTCGTATCACTGCATCGATCACTACGACCGTCTTCTTCTGTTTGTCTACCACCACTATGTCCGGTTGGTTAGCCACCACCATTTTGTCCGTCTGTATCTGGAAGTCCCACAGGATCTTAGCTCGGTCATTTTCTTTTGATTTTATTTTGACTTCGGGACTTCCAGGTTATACTCAGCACAGATGTTCCTGTACACTATGCCGGCCACTTGGTTATGGCGTTCCATGTATGCCTTGCCTGCTAGCATCTTGCACCCTGCTGTTATGTGCTGGATTGTCTCAGGGGCATCTTTACACAGCCTGCACCTGGGGTCTTGCCTGGTGTGATAGACCCCAGCCTCTATGGATCTTGTACTCAGAGCTTGTTCTTGTGCTGCCATGATTAGTGAATACCTTCTTCTCAATCCCTTCCTTAATCCCTTTAACTGCTGCTGTCTCTTAGTTTTGATGGCCCCCAACTGGCCCAAATCATCTATCCAATCATTTATTCTTTGGGTCATTAATTGCTACCCAAGACAGCTCGCAATCAGCAAAGTTGCCACCAGCCAAATTAGCATTAAGCAAATGCAACACACTAGATAGGTACACAAGATGATGCTTTAAAGCAGACCTTCCCAAAGTGTGGGGCCCGCCCCCTATGGGGCCATTGCAGGGGGGGGGGGGCGGTGTGAAAAGGGGGGAAAGAAAACAAAACGCTTGGACACTGCCAGCACGGGGCGGCCACAGAAACGCAAAGCAGGAGATGAAGCATCGCTGAATATGTTTCCAAACCAACTTCATTCTAAGCCAAAGACTAGAAAATATGGTGAAGCAAATCTTCCCTTTGGTTTCACCTGCACAGGTGCCGAGGTAGGTCTCCCTGCAGGATTGGTCTTTCCTTCGTCGGGAGCAGCGCTGGGCTCTTCAAATCACGGACAAACAGGATCCCACATTCTTGATCTTTAGTTCACAAACACTTGTTGTAATGACTAACTACTCCTGACATGTTGGAGATGTTTGCTCTTTATACAGTAAAGTTACAGCAGGATACAAATAACATCAGGCTGATCCTGCCACGATTTGTTCCCCCTGTCTAAATCACGGACTAACAGGATCCCACAGCTGTTTATGTTTTTAAACCCATTTTGCACAGAGAGGCATTTTTTGAAAAATGTATTGACAGCAATGTTGAATATTATTACACAGGAAAAAACAACTACACGTAAAATAATCACACCGTGACGCCTCTGCCTTTGTAAATGGAGGGACAGTAACTGCGTTTTTATATGTGTAACCCCTGGTCAGCTTCTCTTTCCAGCGCTGTGTGAATAAAACTCTCTGGACTCGAAGTGGGTAGAGCTCAGGCGTGATTTATTCCCCTGCAATAACATGGGACATGAATAACCATGGGTTTCAGCAACAGGATTCCGCCCAAACACAGCGAAAGCTTCATTGCTACTAACGATAGGCTTATGATCGTATAGTGGAACTCTTAGTTTTCCCAAATAAATAAAAACAAATATTGATTGAAAAATAAAATGGCAACAATACTTATCACGGAAAATAAAATAGAAACATTACTGCGTTGTGGTTTAGATAACAAAAGAAAAATTAATTCACTTAAATGCACATTCATGTAAATATAAATGAACCAAAGCCAAAATTACCTTTTACGTACAATAGTAAATGGAACAATGCTGCCATCTACTGGGCAAACTTAATAAGCAATATGTCTTAAACAGAATTAGCCTGCAGCTCAACCATATACATGTTTCAAAGTACACATACCTGCAATAACATGGGACATGAATAACCATGGGTTTCAGCAACAGGATTCCGCCCAAACTATTGAGAGAAGTTTCAAAATTATTAGACACGACAGCCTCCTCTAGCTGTTAGCCGCTAGCTCCACGTGTCCATTTTTCCTACCGTCTAATCTATTAATTACAAAACACGGTCATAAACCTGAAATCTACTCAAATACTACCGTATGGGCAGTTCATGCAGTTAGTGCACTGTCATATTAGCTTCAATGAGGATTTTCAAATATGTTTTAAACTCATGCTCTGTGAGAGCGGACGGAGAGGAACTTACCACAGCGAAAGCTTCATTGCTACTAAGACTACTATAGGCTTAGGGGGTAGCCCGTTTACCAGTAGCAGACTTCCGCTGCGGATTTTCAAAATAAAAGTTCCAAAATAAACCCATGGTTGCGATCCCAAGTTTAACAGGAATTTAACAACAACAAAACCATATCCATTCTTTTACATCGTTACATATGTAAGCGTGTAAAACCTGAAGATAGTCAGATGATAAAGTCCAGAGGGAGAAGAGATTTATCCACCTCAATGAACTCTGGCCGGTCGCTGTTCATCAGGACTCCCCGTTTGGACCATGGAAGTGGTGGACTTGCCGGGACAGTATCTCCTGCAGAGCTATGGACTCTGAGACTAAGGTTGGTCTATCAAATATATTTTACTGTGTTTTAATTTACAGCCCTTCTGGTGTTTTTATTCAGGATTTTACAAGTGAGCGACCATTTGTTATTTTTAACCTTAGTTTTCCTCTGGACACGCCACCATCTAATCTCATGATCCACTAGCAGATCATAAATCAGGATGTTGCAGGAAGTTTTCTGATTTGTTGGAGCCAAATTTGATCAGGGGCTGCAATGATGCTGATGTTGCCACACAGTGTTTAACAATCACTGTTTGGAGACTTTAAATTCTGTGGCCCGTGTGAAAGCTGCCACCACGCCCAAATAAAAGAGATCATCCATGGATAAATGATGCCATATGGGAAGTCACTAATGCAGTACTAAAATGAGTCAAGTCGACAACATTTGATAATATTGTAAGAATCTAAATCTAAGACATAATCAATTCTATAGATCAGGGGTCAGCAACCCTGGGCACGCGTGCCAACTGGGTTAACTGATGGCACGACCATAGCTGGATTGGCCATCGACTTATGACCTGCAGTCTATCTGGGTCAGACATAAACCAGGTTTAGGTGGAGTTTATTTTCGTTATGCTGACTTTTTACAATCAGTTACGATAAATCGTACTGCGTGCTAGCTAGCATGATGGAGTTTCTACACAGCTGGGTGGGTGCTATGATGTTACTGATAGTGAACTTTGTTTTATTCATAAGGTTAGTTAGTAGAGTTGCCAAATGTCAAAAGACGGAATCGTCTCGTATTCAGAGAAAATATCACGCGCTTCGTATTGAGCTGAGAAGGGACGCAGTTTGTCCCGGACTTCAGCTACAATGGAAAAGACACAGAGCTGGATTTATTCTGTCTTTGCTGCACAGCTGCCTCTTCTCCTCTCATTCTCTCCCTCCCTCTCCTGTTGCTACTTTAATCATGAAACTGATCAATGATCAGCTGATCGGCTTTTCTCTCTTATTTGTTTATCGCCCACTTTGCGCCAGAAAGAGGAAACCAGGAGATGTCCTTACTGAATCATCAGAGCTGAACAGGTGATGGAGAAAGAGGTTTACCTTTTAGGTGACATGAATGAGTTGAAGTTATGAACTGTTTCTGAGAGATAAATAACACCAGGATCCTTTTCTAAGTAGCTGACAGCTGGTAACTGTGCAGGGGCGGGTCTAGCAAAGTGTTGCCAGGGGGGGCACAAAGAAATACTTTTCTTTCTTATTCTCATTTAAAATGTCTCGCTGTTATTAAATAATTATCTGAATCTTACAACCAAAGTTTTTATCTGATGTAAAATGTATAGAAATCATACATATACCAACAAGACTGTACATCACTGTCACAGCAGCGTTTGTTTTCATTCTTGTGAGGAGACCATAAATAGCATTTGCATTTTCTGTTGTACAGTTCATTTGCTGTTATGGATAAAAAGTCTTTTTTTTTGTTTCAGAATAGCTGATAACTATTCGCTGACAGCTGCCAACATCTGCAAACAAATATAATTCTACAAAGTTGTTCTATGTAGTGTGTAACTGTTCATATAGAGCGTTATTAAATTTATTGCTAATGCAATCATATGGCACACTGACTTCTGAGGAAATTTTAGACGGCGCTCATCATCAGAAACGTTGCCGACCCCTGTTATAGATCATGACGTTATGAAATGGTGAAACTCCCATCAAGTGAGAGCCGGCTCCCACTTTGAACACAAACACAGTTATGATCTGTGAACAAAGTGATGATTGCAAGAGTGTGAGCCAATGAGAAACCCAAGGGACAAAACATTAGACCACAAAACACACAGAGGCGCAGCACGCACAGGAATGAGAGGCGGAAGGTGATTGTAGTTCCTATTGACAGGGTAGAGCCTACTATTGTGCTAATTGCAAAGTTTACTTTTGTCTGCATGTCACATTTATGATTAAAAACAAATGTAATCAAATTAGATATTGATATTTTCAAATGGGAATTGATCCTACAACATGAAATGCTGGTATTGGAAGTATCGATGTTTCAGGATTGCTCCTCACGTCACTACTCTCAGTCAGTGAGTGAGAAGGGAAAAGAAAATGTTAGTGGTCCTGTGACCAGGCACCAGTTAGTGGATTCTACTGTTTGTAAACAGGCAGTGCCGACTGTCTTACAACATACTTCATGCATTTGCTGCATTGAGTTACTATTTTCAGGGCCTTAATTGAGCCTTAATATTCCAATCTTCTCTGGGTTTCCCCCCTGCTCCATGTCGTTATGATTCACTAAGGCGATGACATTTACATGTTTAATAAGTATTTGCTTTAAATGGGAAATTAGCTAGTCCCTGGTGAATCTCCAAGTAACACATCTGTGACTTCATGTCAGTTTCACTGCACATCACACTCAGTTGAAAATTTAAAAATGAATTTGTTTGGAGACTTAGGAACAACACAGCTAGATGGAATTTAGCATAAAAGCAAGATTTACACTTTAATATATCATTTAAAACAATATGAAGGCGATGATGACCCCTCCTCTCCGTTTGGGTGGGGAAACTCAGATACAAGCATGTTTGCACATATGTGGGTATAGAGACAGCCATGAACTGCGGCGATTTGACACCGAAATGCTTAGGTTATCAGTATGTGTGTGTGTGTGCATGCACATGTATGCATGTGTGTGTGTGTTTGTGTGTATGCGCTTGCATGCGTTTACATGCGCAGAGAAGTGGGCCAGTTGCAATGAATCAAATTGACTGGAGAGACAAAAATGGAGCTCGGAACAAAATGAGGCCAACCTCACAGATGTTCAATAAAGTGAACAAATTCAACTTTACAGTAAATAAAAGCAGAAAACAACAGTTGGCAGTTTCTGTGTTACACTTTCAGGGTGAGGACAGCCTCCTGAAGAGTATTATGATGGCTTAATTGAAGAATCTGACTGCATCTGTGTCCTTATGATTTGCGTGTTTTCGTGTAAGCAGGCATTTTTATTTGTAAGCATGTAAGACTGACTTATGTCACCTTCCTAATCAAACTCTGTTATCTTTCTTTCTTTGCCTCTCAATAATTACCATAAAGAAGAAAAAAAATATAAAAGTTTGTTATTCTGATGCTTCTACCTCTACTTGTTCTTCAGAGATCATAAACCAAACAAATGCTTTTGCTTTCAAAGCTTCAATGTCATGAGTGGATTTTTGAACCCAGCACTTTGGGTTCTTAGTTTGCTTATTCTTCACTTTGTCTTTAGTCTGGGGTTTTAGTTTCAGTAAATGGGTTTCAGTTAGTATTTTACTTAGACATTAGTTTGTATAGGGTTTTGTTATTTCCTTAGTCTTCCCTTCTGTGTCAGCTTTGTTTTTAGTGTCATTGCCTCTGTGTTTGCTACTTCCTGTTTAGGTTTGCGTCCCCTTGTCTCATTAGTTAAATTCTGTTCATCTGCCTCTTGTTTCCCCTGACGTCTCCTCTCTCCCTAATCACCTGTTTGTATTTAAGCCCTCCGTTTTCCTCAGTTTCATGTTGTATTGTACTGTTTCTCTGCCGGTGTATTTCCTCAATAATTCCTGTTAGGATTGTTTATCTCAGTGTTTCATGAAGCCTCGCCTATCTCTACCAGATGTGAGATGAGAACTGAAATGCTCGAAACAATTGTGCCGGAATTGTATTGATGTTTCAAAAAAATCTGAAACACATCTCCACAGTGACACCTATTGGTCACTTTTGCTATTGTCAGATCTTGATAACACTGTTCTCTGAAACAACAGGCAATCCAAATCTAAACAGTTTTCTTTTTTTAAATAATTATTATGATTAATGTAGAATTTAAAGAAATCCCCATACAAACAGGGAAAAGAACAATGTGCTTCAGAAAAAACTCCTTCTGTTTACATATGTGAGGTTGTTTCAGTTGCTTAGTTCGGTTGTACTCTAAGCTGTTTTATTTCTAATTCATTCAAAAGTAAATATTGAAATAAACAAGAATAAATGTGTTTTAGTCTTTCACGCGTTTTTCAGTGGCTGCACAGAATGTCAGTGACTGATGGGTCACAGTGAGGAGGAAGTCACTAAATGACACGTCTTGATGAATGCATCAAGCAGGTAAGGAAACCTCAAACACTTGACTCTGTTCATCTGGATGTCGCAGAAAAAACTTGGGGTGTTTGTGTCATTAATACACACAGTCCCAATAAAGCTTGAGACCACTTGAAAAATGGCACAAAAATGATCTTGTATGCTTGGATCTTAACAAATTTCCAAGTACAGCTTCAACATGCAACAAGAACTGGGAGTGAGACAAAACAATTTTCTGAACATGCAGTTTATTGAAAACAACAAACTGAAACAGGCTATTTTACAGCTGATCAAATGTTTAGGACCACATCCCAAATCTGTGCAAGAATTTGGGTTCATTGTGACGTTTTGGTGGCAAAAGCAAAAAAAACATTCCCTTTTTGAACGTGGTCGGGTTGCTGAACTGCTTAAGCAGGGTCTCTTGCAGCGCTTATGGGTTATGAAACAAAAAAGTCAAGTGGAAGACCCCCAAAAATGTCACCAGCACTGAGCTGGAGGAGCCAGTTGGCTGTCTGTCAAGATACTGGATGATCCTCAACCCAAATTAAGGCCGTTACTGGTGCTGACTGCAGCCCCATAACCATCGGACAACATCTGAGATTGAAGGGCTTTAAAAACAAAAATCGTTTTCAAAGGCCTCGTCTCTTTGAACGCCACAGAACCGACCATTTGGACTTTGCAAGAGAGCACCAAACATGGGACACTGAAAGGTGGAAGAAAGTTTTATTCCCTGATGAGAAAAAAATTAACCTTGATGGTCCTGATGGTTTCAACGTTACTGGCATGACAAGCAGATCCCACCTGAGATGTTGTCTATGCGCCACAGTGGAGGGGGCACCATAATGGTCTGGGGTGCTTTTTCCTTCAGTGAAACAATGGAGCTTCACGTGGTGCAGGGGCGTCAAACGGCCACTGGGCGTGTCCAGATGTTGCAGAGAGCATCCCTCATGACTGAGGGCCCTCGTCTGTATGGTAACGACTATGTTTTTCAACAGGACAACGCTACAGTGCACAACGCCCACTCACCTCATGGAAGCGCTTACATCAAGCATGCCGCAACCAATTTTTGAAGGGATCAACAATAACGGTGGAGCTCCTCATCACTGAGTTCATGCTTGGAACTTTGATTTCCGTTTTGGGGGTTCACAGGTTTTTTGGAGGTGTGGTTCTAAACTTTTGATCGGCTGTAAAACAGCCCGTTTCAGTTTAAGCGTCATTTTCAATAAATTGCCTGCTCAAAAAATGTTTTGCCTCACATTTCTTCTTGATGCATGTTGAAGCTCTACTTGGAACCTTGTTCAGATCCAACCGTGCAAAATTGGATTTTTTCCCATTTTTCAAGTGGTCTTGAACTTTTGATACACACGCACCCACACGCACACACGTGCACACACACACACATGCACACACACGCCCGTTCAGCTATCTTAGTGAGGACTTTCATTGACACACACACATGCACACACACACGCGTACACACACACACACACACACACACACACACACATGCATACACACGCACCCACACGCACACACGTGCACACACACGCGTACACACATACACACACACACACATGCACACACACGCCCGTTCAGCTATCTTAGTGAGGACTTTCATTGACACACACACACACACACACACACACACACACACACACACACACACACACACTGCATTTCTGTCAACTTCTCAGGGGGGAAAAAAATCCTCTAACCTCTTTAAAGATTTAAAAAGCCAAAAACAAAGCAGCTCCTGTAAGTTTGCCTGTACTTGGATGAGGTTGTGGGTTTAAGGGGAGATCTATCCTATGGGGGAACCCAGCAGTAACCACAATGGTTGTAGTGGAACTTTTGTGCATACGGAAGCTCCACCTCTTTCTCCTGGGATGCTGTTTAAAAAGTAGACAGTTGATGCATTAAAAGAAATCATCAACACAGGAAATAAAGAGAGAGAAACAGTAAAATATATGTAAAAGCATCAGCAATAGTGTTTGGCCTCGGTGTGATTGATTCATTGGTCCATCCCCTGTTGGCTCTGCTGGAGAGAAATCATCAGGATGGACAGGCATACAGTGACAGTTTATCCCAGGAGAAAATAACACTGCCAAGGATGGACACAGTTTCTGCATACACTTAGCAAACAACACATGGTTCCACTTCAGAAGAAGAGACACATTCTTGTACAGTGTAGCATTCGGTTCATGGGTAGTGCACCTCCACCTTTTTTGATTTGCTGTGTTTATATTGATTTTTCACTTCAGTCTGCCATTTAGGTGAACACCCAACTAATACTCTGATTTTTACCTTTACTGTTTCACAAAGTTTTCAAAAGGGGAATGTCCACAATTTTAGATGCAGGATGTTTTATTAAAGCAGTTTAGCATAACCAAAGCAAAAGCATAATCAAATAACACTCTTTTTACTGACCCCAGTAGGCACCCCCGTCCTTCGGCACCCACCAAGGCAAGGGAGCCCAGGCCCATCCAGACCGGGGCCTATGGCAGCAAGACCGCCCAGCCCCACAGGACCCGGGGCAGCCCACCCGACCCCACCGCAGAGGAAACTGTACCCACCCTAACATTCAATCATCTCCCAGACTGCACAAGACAGTAGACACCCACGTTAAGTTTATTCTCCACCTCTCCTATGACTCTCCCCCACCTGCAGAGTGGACTCCTGCAAGGATGGAACAAACTCCCTGTCAGTTGAAGAGCCCTCTAGTTAGACCGATGCGCCAGAGGTCCCCTGCGCCAGGGCTGAGCCCCCGTGCACCCACCCGCCCACAACCTCGGCGACACACCAACAAGGACCGAAGCCCCCAAGGCCCAGCCAGAGCCCCAGCACGGAGGCAAAGCACCCCCGAACCCCAAGCCCCCATGCCTGTAACGCCACAGATTTGACAATGGTCGATCCCACTTACTAATCTTTGGCACTTCCTGATTAACTTTTCTTCACCAGCCTCCTCCTTTGAATATATTTCCTGTGCTTCCTCTTTCTACCATGAACTATCCTTGTCTTCTTTCCTGTTTCTAGATCATTTACACTTTTTAGCAGTTTTTCCTAAAATTACCAAAATATTATTCACATATTCCTTCATTGAGAAAAAAAGAGATTTAGCATGTGGGGGTGGGGTGTGGTTTCACCACGCTCCATGTGCGCCAAGACAGAAATCCGCCTACCGGATCGTTTTCCTCCTTGTTCTCCACTGACGGCCAATAGCCACTGTAGCTACTGATAATGGCAGCGCTAACACGATGCATCAGAGCCACGTCCATCAACAACCGCCATTTTCAGGCCAGCTACAGTCACGTGACTGGATTATGCCAGTAAATTTAGGGTCACATTGAGTTTTCACCTTCCAACTTCTGATTGGTATAACTGACGTGAACACAACAATGTTACTGTGATTTTATTGGCTCAATGATTAAAAAGAGTTGTCAGTCATGTAAATCGGCCAGTGGAAGCCGAAGTCACCCAAAGCTACAGCTAATTTAGAGTCCATTTAAACAGACTATGGCGCAGGCCCTTTCTGATGTGAGTATTTGGGTAATTCTTAAAAAAATAAAATAAAAGGAATTTGACACGTGTCAAATAAGTTAAATCATTTCTGCTGTTCAATACTCAATACCTAAAAACTTCTATGGTGCCAAAATGTGGCAAAATGCACAGCTCCTGGCTATTTATTTATTAAAAGTGATGTAATTTTTCACCGTTTCGCTTCAGAAGCATAAATCTTTGGCATAGATTATGTTCATATGTTGATGTTATCTGGATCTAAATGTGAATCAAAGCATATTTTCAAAGTGGTTATATCCAAAAAAAATAATTAAAATAATTAAATTAGGCGAGGGAAAAAAATCGACTTACTTTTTCTATGTTCCAACCTCAGTAGCTTTGACACAGTAACATCTGATGTAATATTTGCACATCTGATGAAATTTTGCAAGAGTTAGCTTTATCTTGATACCAAGATTGTTTACACATAGTTTGCAATTGCAGAGAAATACTCCATTCATTCGGGGCATGTCATTTTCAAGCAAAAAGCTCAGAAAGCCCCTGGGGGCTTAACAGGTTAATATAATTGTATTAACATAGCCCAACAAGGAGGAATAGCAGTAACAATTTATTTGAAAGCCCAACTCTTAGCCTTATGCAGCCTAACTGGAAAACACACAAAAAAGAACCAGACAAAGAGCAATTCAAAAGACCCCTATGAGAAGAACATCGAGGGAACAGTACAGGATTCTGTTACCAGGGCCCCAGGGTCCCGCCCTGGAGACAGGCCCGGGGTGGGTGCCCGAGGGCGAGCGTCTGGTGCCTGGGCCTTAGTCCATAGGGCCTACCTGGGCACAGCCTGAAAAGTGGGCATGAGCCCATCCTCCTGTAGGTCCACCACCCGCAGGAAGCACCATAGGTTCGGGTGTAATGTGTGTTGGGCGGCGACCAGAGGCAGACGCCCTGGTGAACTGATCGCTAACTCCCAAAATTAGTGATTGGGACATGGAATGTCACCTCTCTGGTGGGAAAGGAGCCTGAGGAGTTAGTGTGTGAGGTTGAGAGGTACGAGCTAGATATAGTCAGGCTCACCTCAACCCACGGCTTGGGCTCTAGATCCAGTCTCCCGGAGAAGGGCCAGACTTTGTCTCAGCCTGGAGTTGCCCTTGGTGAAAGGCGGCGGGCTGGGGTGGGTATCCTAGTATCCCCTCAGCTTGCTGCTTGTATGTTGGGGTTTTTCCCGGTGGACCAGAGGGTTTGCTCTCTGCGCCTTAAGGTTGGGGAACGGGTCCTGACTGTCGTCTGTGGTGATCCGCTGAACAACAATTCAGAGTACCCAGCCTTCCTGGAGTTCCTGGGTGCTCCACCTGGGGAGCTGTCCTACTGGGAGACTTGAATGCTCATGTGGGCAATGACAGTGACGGCTCAAGCAGTGGCTGAAGCAAAAATTCAGGTGTGGAAGGAATTTGGAGAGGCCATAGAAAAAGACTTTTGGACTGGCTCAAAGAGAGTCAGGCAAACCGTCAGGCGATTCTACCTGCAGTGTGTATAATGCAGGTGGAGTGCTGCTGACATCGACTGAGAACATTGTCAGATGGTGAGAGGAATACTAGGAAGTAGAGTCTGGGAACAAGGGGGACGATTCATCTATCTCTGGGGGTGAGGTCACTGAGGCAGTTAAAAAACTTCTTGGTGGCAGGACACCTGGAGTGGATGAGGTTCGCCCTGAGTATCTGAAGGCTCTGGATGTTGTAGGGCTGTCTTGGTTGACACGCCTCTATAGTGTTGCATGGACATCAGGGGCGGTACTTTTGGATTGGCCAACCAGGGTGGTGGTTCCCATGTTTAAGAAAGAGGACCGGAGGGTATGTTCCAACTACAGGGGGATCACACGCCTCACCCTCCCTAGGAAAGTCTATTCCAGGGTGCTGGAAAAGAGAGTTCGCCCATTAGTCAAACTTCGGATGCAGGAGGAACAATGTGGTTTTTGTCCTGGTCATGAAACACTGGACCAGTTCTTTATCCTCTCGAGGATAACTGAAGGTGCATGGGTGTTTGTCCATCCAGTCTACATGTGCTTTGTGGACTTTTGTTGTAACCAGTTGTCATTACTGTTGATGTGAATTATTATTTTACAAAATCTCTGTTTATCCTTAACCACCAGTTTAAGGGTTCCTTCAATGTTGCCTACTTCAATTAACTATGGCTGCTAATGTCTCTAACATCACTGTGTTCCAATTTTGCATTTGGCCTAATGTCCATCACTGGTCACCAGGTCTATAAATTCCCGTTGCAGAGCCGTGAGCTTCTCTAAGATCGTATCCATATTGTGTTCAATAAACACAGTCTGAGTACTCACAGCCCTGCCCATCGTCAATCATGTCGGCCAGCCTTGTGGGGTTTTGAACAGCTGTAGCCGCTTTCTTTGTTCTTAGATAAGTCAGGTCAGAGCCAGCTCTGATCAGCCAGAACTCTGAACGACCTCTACCTATTCTGAACCACGATAACAGTGTCCTCTGTGAAGTGTTGCCAGGCACACGGCTCAACCGACCACCGAGTATCAGCAGCAAACGTCTCTGCAGGATAATCAGGCTCTCCCGAGCCCAGGCTTCTCAGCAGGGTGTCAATTTCGTTGTGGGACCAGTTGATCAACTCTATAATTCTTTAGGTTTGAGAGAACAAGACTGAGAGACTTTGCTGTGACTTTAATGTGCTGTATAAATAAAATTGCCATGGCCACTATTGCCAAGTCATGCCCATCATGTTTTGAAAGCTGGCCTATGTTAGAGATGCAGATGTGACACACATGCCATGGGGGTGGCCTTTTTGCACATCTGTGAGCACACAGCATTAGTTTCACACAGTGCTTGAAAATAAATTACCCACAATTCATATGGTGGCTGTTTTCAAATGGGGTTCAGCAATATTAAACCTTTTTTTAACCTTTTTAAGCAAAACATCCGTCTTGAATCAATTACCTGACCTCATCATGAGCTGATGCATGCACATAATTTAAAAAAATATTATCTAACATGTCTGAAGTGTGGTGTCACAATCACTACAGGATTTGGTCATCTTCAAGGCAATTTCAATCTCATCAGTAATAGTTTTGAAAATTATGTGTAGTGTACCGTTTCAGATATGAGAATGGGAATATAATGCTTCATGTTGACCTCATCCACCAGTTGCTAATCCACAATGATGGTATAATTGAATATGTTACATTTTTCCCCATGAATGTCTGCAGGTTGCAGTGACTGATGGGATTTCTCTTTAGTATAGGCTGTAGGATCACATACAGTCTACCGTGAATAAAGCCTTTAATTGTTAAAGTAGTTCCTTCTTTCACTCAAATGGGATCATAATTAGAGTTTCAATAGAAGTTAATGTTGGAAGTTACTGTGTGGAGTGTGCCTGTGGCATAAACTCCTTTTAATATTCTTGGCACACACTCACAATAACCTGCAGGCAAATCTGCATTCTTTTGTCTTTCTGGGTCACACACAATCACACTTGTATCTTAGAGTACGGAAATTCAGTAATTCCTACAACTCATTCAGAACAACAGTCATTTTTGTCCTATAGCTCCATTTGGATAAGCATTCACAGAAGCATTTGTGTCATATAGTGGACTGGTGAAATGGAGAACTCAAATGCATTACACTGAGGAAGAATTCCACTTTGACCACAGGTGGAGAGACCTGAGGACTGGGCCCCCTCGAGGCATGACGTCCTCCAGGTCCACACATTCTAGTGGGGATTTGGTAGTTAGAGGGAGACATCTGTTCTTCTTGTCCACCATTCTTGGGCTTCAGGACCAGAGTGAATTAATGCACCTTGTGCACACACCTTGTGTGGCACATCCACAATATCTTCTTGGGAGATTCTTGAAGTTGAAGACCAATGAGGACACTAAGAGAATGCACAGTGTAGAGAAAATTATGCATTTGTATTTTAACACATACAAGCGTTGTGTATATAAACACGGGGAAGGCATGATCAACTGAAACTCAAGAGACAAAATAACTACAGGGAGTGCAGAATTATTAGGCAAATGAGTATTTTGTCCACATCATCCTCTTCATGCATGTTGTCTTACTCCAAGCTGTATAGGCTCGAAAGCCTACTACCAATTAAGCATATTAGGTGATGTGCATCTCTGTAATGAGAAGGGGTGTGGTCTAATGACAACAACACCCTATATCAGGTGTGCATAATTATTAGGCAACGTCCTTTCCTTTGGCAAAATGGGTCAAAAGAAGGACTTGACAAGCTCAGAAAAGTCAAAAATAGTGAGATATCTTGCAGAGGGATGCAGCAGTCTCAAAATTGCAAAGCTTCTGAAGCGTGATCATCGAACAATCAAGCGTTTCATTCAAAATAGTCAACAGGGTCGCAAGAAGCGTGTGGAAAAACCAAGGCGCAAAATAACTGCCCATGAACTGAGAAAAGTCAAGCGTGCAGCTGCCAAGATGCCACTTGCCACCAGTTTGGCCATATTTCAGAGCTGCAACATCACTGGAGTGCCCAAAAGCACAAGGTGTGCAATACTCAGAGACATGGCCAAGGTAAGAAAGGCTGAAAGACGACCACCACTGAACAAGACACACAAGCTGAAACGTCAAGACTGGGCCAAGAAATATCTCAAGACTGGTTTTTCTAAGGTTTTATGGACTGATGAAATGAGAGTGAGTCTTGATGGGCCAGATGGATGGGCCCGTGGCTGGATTGGTAAAGGGCAGAGAGCTCCAGTCCGACTCAGACGCCAGCAAGGTGGAGGTGGAGTACTGGTTTGGGCTGGTATCATCAAAGATGAGCTTGTGGGGCCTTTTCGGGTTGAGGATGGAGTCAAGCTCAACTCCCAGTCCTACTGCCAGTTTCTGGAAGACACCTTCTTCAAGCAGTGGTACAGGAAGAAGTCTGCATCCTTCAAGAAAAACATGATTTTCATGCAGGACAATGCTCCATCACACGCGTCCAAGTACTCCACAGCGTGGCTGGCAAGAAAGGGTATAAAAGAAGAAAAACTAATGACATGGCCTCCTTGTTCACCTGATCTGAACCCCATTGAGAACCTGTGGTCCATCATCAAATGTGAGATTTACAAGGAGGGAAAACAGTACACCTCTCTGAACAGTGTCTGGGAGGCTGTGGTTGCTGCTGCACGCAATGTTGATGGTGAACAGATTAAAACACTGACAGAATCCATGGATGGCAGGCTTTTGAGTGTCCTTGCAAAGAAAGGTGGCTATATTGGTCGCTGATTTGTTTTTGTTTTGTTTTTGAATGTCAGAAATGTATATTTGTGAATGTGGAGATGTTATATTGGTTTCACTGGTAAAAATAAATAATTGAAATGGGTATATATTTGTTTTTTGTTAAGTTGCCTAATAATTATGCACAGTAATAGTCACCTGCACACAGATATCCCCCTAAAATAGCTAAAACTAAAAACAAACTAAAAACTACTTCCACAAACATTCAGCTTTGATATTAATGAGTTTTTTGGGTTCATTGAGAACATGGTTGTTGTTCAATAATAAAATTATTCCTCAAAAATACAACTTGCCTAATAATTCTGCACTCCCTGTATAATCACAAACAGAACAAGTCTATGAAACAAAAACCTAAGAACATGCATAAAGAAACTGAGCAGGAAATAACTGTTATAAAAAAAAATCTAACCTCAAAACATCACAACACAAAAAATTCATGCCAAAAATAAGGGACAACAATCGAGTGTCCATGACACATGGCTTTAGAGAAACAGAGGTAATAAACTGGGCTGGTTCTATTATAGCGCTTCTCTATTCTACTGGAGCACTGAACATGCTTTATACATCATCCCTTAGAGTTTCAACTTAGAGTTTGATATTTTACCCAAGAATACTTTGGCATGCAGACTTAAGTAGCCAGTTCAATTCAAGTCAATTCAATTTAATTTATTTACACAGCACCAAATCACAACAACAGTCACCTCAAGGCGCTTTATATTGTAAGGTAGACCCTACAATAATACCTACATACAGTAACCAGGGATCGAACCACCAACGTTCCAATTAAAAGTGCCCAATCACTGCCTGAAAAGTTAAAAACTGCCTGCAGCTGGATCTGGAAACATCCTTCAAGAAGTTATTTGGTAACAAACATGCTGAAGTTGTCAGCTCCCTCGCTCACCATCCCTCACCTTTCTCTATGTACACTTATTATCCTGTTCCATCAATTGGATTGGTGTGTGTCAGAGTTAGGTTAATTCTCTGCTTAATGAAGCTTATACGTAAGTTCAATAAGGAAGATCTATGGCCTCACGTCTGTCCGCTCCCAGGCGCTGCTGAGCTTCATCACTTCCATTTTCCCACGCTGTCAAGCTGTTTGTGTCATCACTGGTCTAGTCCAGTCACCTTCTCCCGGTCTTTTCCAGGCCAATCAGCATTCATGCAACATACTTTGAATCCCACTGCGCATCTGTCTTTCTCCTTCACAGATGCCTTTGTGCAACCCACCTCCTCCCCATCTCCACCTCTCAGCACTCAAACTTCATTCAAGCCACCTTTATGAAAGGTGGAGACTGCCCATCGGAGTCTAACCAAGCACAATAAATCATGTTCATTTTTTCCAACGATCTGTCCTTGTTGAAATGTGTTGATAATGAAAACATTGTAATGATAGACTTTTACTGCAATGATTGACTGTCTTTTACATGCTCTCTCTAGATCCTTCAAAGAAATTCCACTTTGGGTCTCATCAAGAATTTTACAACAAAGCAGTTTTGTCAACGGTCATAAAACTTTATTCCAACAACAAAGTACGGTACTCCTTACTGATAAAATGTTTCAATTTTCAGGCAGGGTGTAAGAGTCTGGCCTGGTGCATGGATTCTTAGAACAGGGGTTCTTAAACTTTTGGGGGCCAGGGAACCCTTACAGGTGGTAAAATTTTCCAAGCACCTTCTTATTATCCTCATGCTGATAGAAGTCTGGGTGCTTCGTGATGCGATGCTGCTTCATTCCCGGTAAAGCCAAACTCGAGGCAACTGTCATACTTTCTCATTTTAGCTGTCTTGGCTTTTGCAATACTTAAATATTTGTCCGTTGTTCTAATTAACCCCCAAGCTATGGCTCGTGGACCCCTGGGGGTCCGGGAACCCAGTTTGAAAACTACTGTCTTAGAGGAATAGCAGCTTATTTATTATTCCCGATATCAGAATCAGAAAAACCTTATTATTCCAAGAGGGAAATTAAGTTATCATAGCAGCATACTGACAGCAAAGCAATTGCATAAAATGAAGTGTAGAAATAGATATAAATGGTAAAATATAGAGATAGAAATGTAAATATAAACATAAGTATATACAAAAATATAGTCTGATACAGACAGGAAGAAATGGCCTCCTTTGCTGTTCCCTCAGACAGCCAGGGTGAAGGAGTCTGTTACTGAAATTGCTCTTCAGGTTGTCCAGTGTGTTATGGAGGCAGTGTTTTGTGTTAATATTAATCGTTGATTTCATTATGGTTTTCTCTTTGTATTACATTCACTGTTCCCGGTTTCTGGGTTTCTGTTCTCAGTGTGTTGTATGCTTAGTCTTAGGGAAGACATAAAGACAGAACACTGTTGCACGTCTAGTTACTTTTGTCTCTGTGCTTCATGTTCCCTCTGTTCCAGAGTCTGTCCTGTTTCCATGTCTCAGTGTCTAGTCCAAGTCTTGGTGAATTGTCTCATGTTTCCTGTTTTATTTTGATAGTCCTTGTGCTGTGTGCAGTGTGTCTAGTTTTGCATCCCCTTGTCTCGTTATGTTTGATTACTCTCAGCTGTGTTCTCCTGCTGTGTCTCATTCCCTCGTTACGCTTGTGTGTATTTAGGCGCTGTGTCTGTGTTCTCTTCTGCCCTTTGTTACATTGTACCCTCACTCTGCTGTATGTTTTATCCTCCAAGTTTTCTAGCTCTGTTTCCCAATTAGTTCCTTAGCTTCCCAGTGTTTTAGGCTACGTTTACACTGCAGGTCTTGATGCTCAATTCTGATTTTTTGATCAAATCAGATTTTTTTGTCTGCTCGTTCACACTACAAACAAAATGCGACAGCAACGCGCTCTAGTGTGAACGCTCAAAGCGGCCGCATGCGCAAAAGAAGACGTCACACACGACGCGCTCTGTTTAGACCCAGAGCAACAGTATGTTTGACTGATGGCCTTAATATAAAGACTTCGGACTTTACGTTTCCCAATTTTGCTTTAAGTTATAAAGTTATTTTGTTATTGACATAATAATGTAAATAACCTAACAATGATCCTTATTGCTGTTTTAGAGGAGCGGTGCTTCAAAGGATAGCTGCAGATTTCTGTCAGAATCTGCAGATTATACAGGACAAATAAAATGTTCACGTTTCTCCAACGTTGTCTTCCCAACAGTTTCACTAACATCTACACTGGATGGCCAGGAAGCGTTCGCGATGTGTTCTCGGGCGCTTCTGCGTTGCTGATAATCGGCGTCTGTCTTGTGTCGGTGACGTAAAAGACGGATTTAATGCGACATGACCATCAAACAGCAGTCGCTTTCTAAAACATCAGATATGTGTCGGATTCAGCACCACATACGAAAGTGACCCAGATCGGATTTGAAAATATCGGATTTGTGCCGTTCACACTGTCAGACCATGATGGGATATGGGTCGCATAGGATCAAAAAATCGGATTTGATGCGCTTTCGCCTTAATGTTTTGGTTTTACTTTGGATTTCTAGTTCCTTGCTTTCCGTTTTGTTTTCTGTATGTTTGAAGAGTCATTTACAGCCAGAATAAAGCTGCTTCGTTTAGTTCACCCTTGCATTTATGAGTCCTGCATCCATACATCCTGCCTGCCACACAGCAAACATTGACAGGAGTTATCTTACATGATTGCCTGCAGTCTTGTGTCATAGCACATAGTGTCATAGTGTTCAGTTCTTATGTTTTTCTCTGTGGAGTTTGTTCAGTTTTGCTTCCCTTTGCCTCATTGGTTTGATTCAGTTCTGCTGTGTTTTCCCCATGTGTCTCTACTTCTCCTAATCACCCTCTTGTGTAGATTTTAACTGTGCCCCAATTCAGGGGTCGCACACTTCAGAGGACTCGGCCGCCTGGTCCAGCAGACTCAACAGCACTGCCCGAGACTTCCTGCTCAGCCAAATATCAGGCCTGATTAAAAGTGCCTGTGCAAACTGGGACACTGTAATGATAAGTTCATTACCAATAATCCTGTTGGCTTTTTATTTACACTGTTATTTTCTCAGTTTAGATAATTTAATAGGTCAGGTACAAATAAATTGTTGTACATAGTTTGAGAAAATAATGCAAATACAGCTGGAAAATTTCCAAACTTCAGTCCTTTTGTTTATGCAGAACATAGTTTGTAACAAAAACATAAAGTGGAAATATGTACAGTGACTTTTATCATTTTTCTTTTCAACAGGATTTTCCAGAACACCTAACAGCCTGTCCATTCTCTCGGCTCTTCCTTCCTCCGTTTCTCTTTGCTGTCTCATGTCCTCTTATTAATTCAACAAATTCATCCTCCCTGTCCTTCTTTCTTTTGTCCGCTCTCGGCTCCGGCTGGCCCACATCCTCCTGCTCTTCCTGGTCTGGCATTTGGTTGCCCACTACTGAACTGGGCCCTGGAGTGTCCTCCTGGATACTTGCAATCCTAAAGGTAGAGGAAATCAAAAGTGGCAGTTGACAGGTTAACATAAATAACTTCAAATTGTTTCTATTTGGGCTGCAAAGGGGTGATTTTCCCCGCCAGGCCCATCTTCTCAAGCAAAATGTACTAAATTAGGACAACAAGACAGAAAAACCTCTCTCTCTTATGCCTAACTGACTAAAAACCTCATACTGTTGCTGGACCTCCACCCACAGCGGTGAACAGGTGTTCGTTGTCTCTGCAGAGTTGGATGAACTCAGCCGTCTGCTCCTTACTCTCTAAAATATGACAGTATTTGAGTAGATTCTCGATCATCTAACACTTCTGTTTAATCAGTTTTCTGTTTGATGTTTGTACAGCATATTCAGCTGTGTGAAGACTACAAACTTTAATGTCAGGCAAGCCGATTTATTGTGGAACAAATAAAGCGCTGACAAAAGCCAAACAATAAGGTTTTAAGGTTATTTAAGTGAGTTATATATCATGTTCAACATGAGTAGTGAGAGCACTTTTGCAAATATGTGATGTCTTGATAAATCAAGCAGATATTTGACGTGTACACAGCTACATTCTCGCCTAAAAATATTTTGTGACCCAGAAAGAGTAATATTAAAACTAATCCTTCTGTTTAAAAAAACAGTGGGACTTTGCATTTACGGTCACGTAAGTTTAACAAGTGTCACAAGATTCACCTTAACATTCAAGATTCAACTTCCATCAACTTTTACATCTTAACATTTGTGTCGCTACTTCAAACATATCTTACATGTAAAGATGGAGGTGTCCTCCGCCACCGTTTCTACCTTCTCCGCAGCTGATGCCATCGTTACAAACTGAATTGGCCGGGTCACGCTATGAATCCTGGGATATGTTGGGCCACGAAGGCTACACCCGACCCAGCCTTCACATTTGGGCAAATGAAGGCCGCATTTGTCGGCTGCATTTTGATCCTTCACCCCACACTGCACTGAGTTTGCATATCTTGCAGGCTCATCACATCTTACCAGCATCGTGTCACTGACCACCTCCTCCAGGGTGGCGAGCTTCATGCTGACAACAGACTTAGCCTTCCTGATGAATTTATTCCCTCTGTTTGCATCCTTGTTTTGAAGCCTGTACGCTGGCAAAAACAGACTATTAAAACTTATGGAACAGCAATAGGAAATATGGATTTGGGATGGGAATTGATAAGAATTGATAAGAATTGAGCTATTCCCTTATTGATTTGATTCCTTATCGATTCTTTTATCAATGGTCGGTGGGTTCTGATTGGCTATGTTTTGAGAGTCACCACCATTGCTAAGCAGCAATAAAGAAAACGGGTTTGATTTTTATTTAGGAATAATAATCTTTAGTTTTTTTACTGATAGAATAATTAGAAACCTGCAGACATATCAGTATAAAGGAATGTGCGGGGCCAGCTGTAGACATGATAACTGGCGCCTGATATCTGTCACAGCCACCTCATAGCTCAGTGCCTGCGAAAAAAAAGGGGGACTTGTTTAGCAGCTGATGTTTATGAACCCAAATTCTGCACATGTCTAAATGATATAAGTGTAGAAGAAGTGGAGGGCCGAGTTTGCAAAGGTAGTGAAAAGAGAAAAACAAATATAGCTGATTTTATAGAGCCATATTGGCTGTTTGACTGTAGTATTGAATGTTTAAATATCTTTAATCCCGGGCAAAGGCAGCTGATGCCCTTAAATCAGGGGTGTCAAACTCCAGGCCTCGAGTGTCCTGCATGCTTTAGATCTCACCCTTGGTCAACACACCTGAATCACATGATTAGTTCATTAGCAGGCCTATGGAGAACTTCAGGACATGTTGAGGAGGTCATTTAGCCATTTAGATTCAGGCCCAGGGGAGTGGTGGTCCTGTCTGGCCCAGATGGTGAGCTTTGGCCCTGCACCTTTTTTCCCAGCCTTTAACTCCCACTGAGCAGAATGATGATCTCGAGGACCATGAGCTGCTAGCAGTGAAGTTGGCCCTACAGGGGCAGTGACACTGGCTGAACAACCTTTTACAGTATGGACTGATTACAAGAACTTGTCTTACTCTAGCAAGGTGGGTGTTCTCTTTTGACTTCACTAGAACGCACACATTGTGAAACCAGATGCTTTTCCTTGTCAGTTTTCTCCAGGGGAAGATCTAGAGCCAGTGAACACCCTGCATGTCACCTGCATAGTGGGAATGTTGACCAGAGAGATTGATCATGAAATCTAACAAGGGTTGCAGTCTGACCCAGATCCTGGCAATGCCCAATCCAGCCCCTGGCTTTCCTTCACTGGGCCCACACTGCTAGGTTCACCTGGATAAGCAGAACAAGTCAATTCCTTCAGCGATCTCTCTGGTGGCCGTGTTTTAATGAAGAATGTTATGGAGTACATAGGTGCCTGCATGGTGTGCTCCAGAAGTAAGAGTAGCTCCTGGTCCCTATCAGGTTTACTGCAGCCTCTTTCCATGCCTCGTATGCTCTGGTTTCACGTCGCCTTGGTTAGATTTCTTAATGCAGCTCATTTAGAAAATCTTCGTCGGGGGGTGCTTGAAGCCAAAGCTTCCCTTAGTTCTTGGTTCCATTGTTACACCCCTGTGCAGCCCCTAATCTCCTCAGTGTGTTCAGCTGTTGCTAATTGGCCACACCTACTCAGGTGTGGATAAAAGCATACCTGAGGCAGGCTTTCGAGAAGCTCACTAGTCTTTGCTTTGGTGGCACCAGACATTTTAGCCAACCTGCTATGCCATTTTAAGATAAAACCTCTTCTCACTAACACTCAGGTATTTTTTTTTTTATGTTGTCGTAACATAAGACATCCCCAGACAAACGATAAATCGAGGAATTGAATCAAGAACTAGAGGCCTCCCTTTGTTGTGTAATCCACTTGTATGTTAGCAAATGGGTATAATTGCTAGCCTGGGTAGAATACACTCGCAACTTCTTCCGTTACCTTTTTGAGGTTTTTCTAGGCTAGGCTCAACCCGCCTTCTAGGAGGAACTAGCTGTGCCTTCGGTGCACCAACAGCTGTACAGATGTTGTCAGGTAGGGAGACAGGTCTACGCTCCTCACTGTGGCGCAGAACCACACTGGCCAATCGTCATCAGACTCTGACCCCTCACTATCGTCAGGACCAAAAGGTTTAGTTATCTGTAGACATTCCTCTAATGTCTGTTTCCAGGAAACTGGCTCCACACTTCATCAGCCCCTACAAAATCAACACAGTTATCAGTCCTTCTGCTGTTTGCCTAAAACTGCTGCCTAGAATCCATCTCACAGATCCCACCCTCCCCGGCCTCACTGTAGGATGACCTCGTGTCACCACTGAGCGCAGCACAGATACAACAGGTCCCTATCAGTCATGAGCACGCCCACACATTGCCCCACCGGTTTTTCAAACCCAGGTCAATCCGTCCCTAGAATTAAAGGGTGTGCCCGGTGGGAGCGAATCACAACCTTAACTCTTTGTTTTGCCTTATTTTTAATTTTAGCTGATACCATTAAAATATCTGTGAATGTCACTGTGTACATACTTAATCTCCACCCTTGAACAATGCCCCTGCACTGGAAAAAATGGCCCTTCAAAAACAAGAAAAAACCTTAATACAAGATTTGATACAAGAGCTTGAAATAAGTGAAAAAAAGTGCAGCAACTTCATTGGTAAAGCCCCATAAACAGAGGACTGCATTAAAGAAGCCGTTTTGCAGTGACTTTTGTTCGGCCCTTAATACACCGGTAAAATCTGTGCATTGCACAGGCACAATTCAAAGCACAGACAAACACACTGCTAGGCAGACTAAAACTGCTCAACCTGTAACATTTGTTATTAATACAAAGTTTAAATTAACATGGACATTTGACATCATTCTTCAAACAATACCACTGTAAAATGATCATTAAGGATGCACACAGCCTATCTGCTGAATAGACTGTAGCCTAAACTCAACATTAAAAAAAACCCTTTAAAATCAACTAAAAGCTAGGCAGTCTCTGCACTGCACAAACCAAACATAAAACATCGGCATGTTCGCCGATATTATCGTGCACCCTTAATTATAAAACTGGGCTAACCTGGCCAATTTCCAAACAAAAATCAATCGCAACCAACGTGGACCGTAGTAGCCTTGGAAGGAGAGAAGAAGTGCTTTCCTATAGTCCACATCTTAACCACACTGGCTCTACTGGCCAATAAAAGCATTCCAGTCAGCCATGCTCTTCTTGTAAGATGATGTGAGATCTCGCTCATGGATTTTGTCCAAGAGAACCTCTGTCTGTATGACGGACAGCGGAGAGGCTACACACTTTGGGTATGTAAGGTGTAGGGTATAATAGTAGGCCATAAGGTATAAAGCCCCCTCCGTAACCTCGTCTTTTGGAAACGTGGTTATTGGCACATCTCCTACCGCTAGGATGCAGTTGGACGGACTCCCGATCAGGACTGGGCAGGAGCGAGGACGTTTCATCAAATAGGTATTAGGGTCTTCTTGGTCCTTTAACACGTAACACAGACATACTTTTGTAAGGAGGATGCACTTTTGTTTCAACACAAAGCTAAAGCTAAATTGCAACAAAAGTTGAAGTTGTGAGAAACTACATCTGAATTTACTATTTTTAATTATTCTCAATGCAATTATTGTTCACATATGTCTAGCCTTCCTGAAAAACAGAAAACCAAGGCTACATTTAATTGGTTATCATTGAGGTGATAAAATCTGCTACAACATAATACATCCATGTTTGTATTTACTGGCCACAGAGATCTAACCTGTGAGAATCCGCATTCCCAAAAAATATGTTTTAGGTACCTTTGAAGGATTAGAACATACAGCATGTGAATATGAAACACTTTGGCACTCATCAGAAGCAGCACAAAGTCACAAAAATAAATAAATAAAAACAAACAAAAAAACCCAAAAACAAAAAGCTAGGTTTTGCACAGCTCACCTCAAAGACATGCACCAGAGCCTCACTCGCATCTCGTACCCTCTTTGGAGGGGCAGAGGTAGATGGGAACAATGATGGCAGCACACGTAGGATCTCGAGAGCCTGTTCAGCTGTACAGAAAAAAGAATCATCATCTCATTACCACACTTGAACAAAATGCTCAAGATTAAAACTGATCAAAAAGGTATACAATTCAAAAACCAAACAAAAAAAACCACATTTGGCCAGTGATTGGATAAAAGGTGAACAAGACACTAACACAGCAATTAAACCTGTAGTCCATAGTTTTAAAGCAGGGGAGAGCGAGCCCTCAGGTGATAGTTACATTGCTGGCCGGTTGCACCAATAAGAGTATATTGTGGTCGTTAGTGACCTTTTTATTGTGATGTTTTAGGCCTATTGCAAACCTTTTTTTTTTTTTCATTTCAAATAATAAACTTTAACGTATCCTGGCTGATATTGACCCTCTTGTCCCGTTTATTCTGGGCTCCTGAAAAGTTTGCACAAGTAGTATAGAGGCCCTTAGCGGTTACTCAGTGGCTTTTGTTCACTACAATTATAAAGCAATTACAGCTATCATAACTATTCACTGTAATTATTATTCACTATTCAGGGGTGGCTGTTGCTCCGGTGGTAGGTTTCAGCTCTCCGATGCATCCATGGGAGTATGAATGTGTGTGTGAATGTTAGTTAGAAAACACTTAGAAAATGCTTGTGTGAATAGATTAATGCACAAATGGTAAAAATGGTAAATGGCCTGTATTTGTATAGCGATTTTTACTAGTCCCCCCTAGGGACCCCAAAGCGCTTTACACACCCAGTCATCCACCCATTCACACACACATTCACACACTGGTGGAGGCAGCTACAGTTGTAGCCACAGCTGCCCTGGGGCCAAGTTGTGTAAAGCGCTGTAGTGCTCAAAAGCACAAATAAGAACCAGTCCATAATTTTAAATGTATAACTTAAAAAATTGCAATTTTTCTCAACAAATTTTGGCCTGTCTGTACAGAGAAACCAGAGAAATTTAGCGATAACCCCATGGTCAGCACTCTGCACAGCGAAGAAGCAGCTAGATATGGTGGTTATATGTCTCTGGATATCTAGATCCCCTTATCTATGTTCATTACAGTAAGTTTCTGATCATACGTCTACATTCGTATGTAGATTTCAACCATCTTAGCCACTGTGATGTTTAGTTTACACAGACTGGTCCTAAAAGGTCTTGCCTCTGTCATATAGTTTACGTCTTACACAATCACATGCTAATATCAATAATCAGTTTACAAATAAAGACCTTTCTTTGCTGCATCACATATAATTCTGAGATTGTTGTAAATATCCCAAAAGGAACCTTTAAATCATTCAAGTGCTGGAGGGAACAAAGCCAAATGTAGGTCAGACAACAAATTTGCATTTAGCCTTTTCCATATGTATGTTGATGATTTAAGCTTTAAAGAGTGCAGTGGGTTATCATGCATGGGGGGGCTGCACCCAGAAATTGGTTGCATATTGAAGTGACAGTGTTTGAAATTGAAAGCTGAATTTCCAAATACATCAGGAAATCAAGACTTCAAACAGTCTGCCTGTGTGTTTGTGTGCAGCCTCTCACAGCAAGAATGACGGAGGCTTAACCAATTATTCAGTCTTATGAAGCAGTCTTCACTGAGCTTTAGACTTGAATGTTTTCCTCCAGGGGAATGATGCCTCAAGTATGTGTCTGCTTAAATAGACTATTTTCACATGCGACACTGGATTCATGTAAAACCACTTCAGCTACCTCTTACCAAAGTATACTACGGTAATGTTAATTAGTTGAGATAAACTACTGTGATGTCTCAGAATCATTCAGAATGAATAATTACAGATTTTTATATAACGCTCCAGTTTTAAAGGTGTCAAACCCCAAAACACATCAGCAACAGGGACAGCAGATTGAGCTTTCCTATGTAGCATCCTCAGCATCTTTGGATCCTGATCTCTGTTGTATATTCCAACTATAACTCCACCAATTTAACAAGTGAATGAACTGGAGTTTTCTCTAATATTTGGTGAAAGGGCCTTTTATGGCTTTATGATAGTTAGCTCAGTGCGTATTCTCTATCCATTGTCCCTCTCTCTTGTCTGTAGGGTTCCTGCCTGGGAGGGGATGGGTCTGGGGTCAGATGAGGTCTCTATCACTCTGTCTTCAGCCTTCACATCATCATATTGTCACTTCCCACCACCGGTTTATGTCTGCATGAGCTCCTTTCACACTCGAAATTCAGATCCAGTCTCACGCAGGTGGAACGGACTTGGACGGAGACCAGCTGAATTTAGAATGAAAGTCACAAGTTTATTTACAATCAGAGAGGGATTTCCAAGGATGGAGGGGAAACGGGTCCAAATCACACCCCTCTTCGGCACTCGTGTTCTCTCCACACCTCACTGCCAGACTCAGGGGAACAGGTAAAGAAACGGGGACGGGTTCAGGAATCTATATACAAAGAAACACAGAACAAACTAGAACGTCACATGGAAAATTGAGGTTAGCAGAGCTGTACTGATGAGTGTTACTCAACGGTCCAGCGAAGAAGCATTCTGAGTCTTAAATAGCAGCTCAGGCAATCAGGCAAATTCACAGCAGGTAGATGGTTACAACAGGTGTGTGGGCCAAGGGCGGGAGCCCAGCTGAGCTCCGCCCAGGCAGACAGAGGAGAGACGGGAGAGAGAGAGACAACAGCAAAAACAACATGTGGCCTGAAACTAGGTCAGCCAAGGAGTCCAGGACAAATATAATTTTATTTATTCACTCCACATAAAATGTAATAAATAAATCATATAATACAAAAACCAACTATTTACATTTCAACTTTTTACTATTTGAATTTTCAGCTTTTTCCTTTTAAACAAATTTAAAGTGAAACAACACAAAACACTGCAAACCACAACACAATTAAATATAAATTAAAATATGAAAACAAAAAGAACATGCACATTCTCTGTCATATGGTCCTGCATGAATAAACTTTCTGAATCCTTTATCATCTGCAACTGAAAATAGTTGTGGATGATTACTATACCTTTCTAATGTGACGTTGTTGTCCCTGGCTCTCTTTCTCTCTCTCTCCCTCCCGCTCTGTATGGCGTTATTTTTGTGCCACTATTCTGAGCACACCTAAAAAAAAATTGAGCTCTGTTCCTGTGCTATTGAGTGCCGCCTACTACTACTACCGCCCCTCCCCCCTCCTCCCAGCGTAAAGCACAAGGCTCACATGCTGAGTGAAGCGAAAAAAAAGTGCGAGAGAGAGAGAGAGAGAGAGAGAGAGAGAGGGTGAGAGAAAGAAAAAAAAAACAAAAAACCCATGGCTCGCGATAAGGAGCCGGCTCGCGTCGTTCACGTCAAAGACCCGGCTCTAAGAGCCCTTTCGTTCGCGACCGACACATCACTGTAGTGAATCATGATTCACGAGTCAGTAAAGTGCACCTGATCCTTGTCATTTCAAAGCATGTATCTCTCTGACTTTATCTCCTCTCCCAGAGTTTGTGTTGCATTATGTTCACGCTCTGGAGGTCCCTGTGTGAGCACGTCAACCTGTGAGAAAAAGTTTACCACACAGATGTTTTCCTTCATGGTGTGGCGATAAGCTGACAGCCAAACCTACCTGTTCTCTGACTGAATAGTTAAATTTGTGATTGACATGACATTGACCAATCAGCTGAACGGAAGAAAAATAGGGTCAAAATTCGTACTTGTAACTTAAGTACAGAGTTTCACACGTATTTTTTTGTCCACACACAAATCTGTTTTATGCTCACACAAATTCTTTTTACACATACAAATCCTGATTTACAAGTACAAAATATTTATGACCACAATTTGAGCCCATAAGGATCCCCTAAAGCCCAGAGCTCCTTGAGCTTAAGCGAGGCGTTGGACTCTGAAGACTCGCCGGGGGTTTGGTCTGGGGATTCCCAAGGGAGACTCGCAAGGCGTGAGTGTGGGTGAGTGGGTGAGTTCCAACCTTGAGGGGATAACAGTAGCAGGGTCTCTGCAGGCAGAGTGGCCATGACTTGCAATGTAGCGAGGAAAGTATCTCGTGGAGTGGCGAATCCACCCTCTGCATGACTCTGCTGTGATGTCGTCACATGCTGCATCCATGGCTGCATGCAGGGCCATTTGCACATGTGAATGCCGGTCACAAACCTCCCACCTCCAGGCACAGAAAAACTCCTTTATCGGATTAAGGAATGGGGAGTAGGGAGGGAGATATTCAACCAGCATTCTGTCATGTGCTGTCGACCACTGTCTGACCAGATGTGAGTGGTGAAAACGGACATTATCCCACACGAAAACATACTTGTTGAGTTGGCCTCCACCCCTCTCATTCTCAGGGACTGCAGTATGTTCCTGTAAAGAGTGTCTAAAAAAGTCAGGAGATGTTGTGTATCGTATGGAGCAAGAAGGGGAATATGGGTGAGGATGCCATTGTCTGAGTTGGCTGCACACATTGTAACATTCCCTCCACGCCGGCCTGGGACATCAGTGGTTGCTCTCTGTCCAATGTGATTTCTTCCACGCCATCTGCCTTTGGCCAGACTGAACCCGCCTCATCAACGTGTATGAATGTGTGCAGTGGTTCCCTGGCTTCCAGCTCCATGCTTTAGAGCAGTGGTTCCCAAACTTTTTTTGCTGGGCCCCCCTTTGTTTTACAAGAAAAATGTCCCCCCCCCACGTGCACGCACGCACACATCCTCCAACCACACACGCCCATACTTTGCTCCATTGCAGTTTATTTCACACCTCAAACATTTAGTAAACAATTAAGCAAATACAAGTAATCTGCAATAACTTACAGGTAGTAATAAAATAAACTACTAACACCTACACGGGTATTTCTGAAAGCGCAGCTGTTTCGTCCACGTAAACGGCGTTTCGAATCACCGAAAACGGAGATTTTTTAAAACCCCTTTTTTGCGTTTACGTGTGGACGAGAAATACAGAGTTCGTCACGCAACGTCAAAGGTATGTGCCTTTTTTCACGTCACACTGTGGCCACGTTATTGTTTACATGAGATGAATTGCAGAATGGCAGACAGAGACGAAATACTGTTAATCTGACTGTCTGCAGGTTTTACAGGCTTACACGCAGTTACTGTCCCTCCATTTACAAAGGCAGAGGTGTCACGGTGTGATTATTTTACGTGTAGTTGTGTTTTTTCCTGTGTAATAATGTTCAACATTGCAATCAAATCAAAAAATGCCTCTCTGTGCAAAATGGGTTTAAAAACAAACAGCTGTGGGATCCTGTTTGTCTGTGATTTGAACCGAGGGAACAAATCGTGGCAGGATCAGCCTGATGTTATTTGTATCCTGCTGTAACTTTACTGTATAAAGAGCAAACATCTCCAACATGTCAGGAGTAGTTAGTCATTACAACAAGTGTTTGTGAACTAAAGATCAAGAATGTGGGATCCTGTTTGTCCGTGATCTGAACAGCCCAGCGCTGCTCCCGACGAAGGGAAAACCAACCCTGCAGGGAGACCTACCTCGGCACCTGTGCAGGTGAAACCAAAGGGAAGATTTGCTTCACCATATTTTCTAGTCTTTGGCTTGGAAACATATTCAGCGATGCTTCATCTCCTGCTTTGCGTTTCTGTAGGCGCCCGTGCTAGCAGTGTCCAAGCGTTTTGTTTTCTTTCCCCCCTTTTCGCACCGCACCCCCCCTAGGGGGCGGGCCCCACACTTTGGTAAGGTCTGCTTTAGAGGGAGAGAGAGAAATGTAACAACTTTTCCTGTGTAACATAATGTATTTTGTATGTTCTGTGAGTATATACACAGAATTATTTTTCTACTGCCTGAAACTACACAGAGTAAAGCAGATTACAGTGCTGAACATTAGAGTATACATAAAGACGTGTTTTACCCGTACACACTGGTGACGGATCCCCTTCACTCTTTCACTGATGGGTTCAAATGCACTTTGTACAATTGTTTCGTGCGCATTTCTTTTCTCTTGAGCACGCAATTGTTGTAATTGACACAGATCCAATATTGCCAAACACACCGTTATCCTCTATGACAGCGCTTTGAATTTGTTTCAACTTTCTTGCATTGTTTGCAGTCACCGTTGCACAAATGGCTTCCTCTTGCTGCAGGGTAAAAAGGGCCCTCTTCCACCTCTGCGAGGCTGTCTTTCAATCCTTTGTGGTGCAGATTACAGTAAAATTACAATAATGTACACTAAACATGAGATATTATGAGATGTTGGATTACTGTCCAGTACTGTACATACCTGTTCTCCCTACGAAAGGTTTGAACGATTGAGTTCACAGTGGTTCTTCCAACATTTGGTCGCACCCTCCGACCAGCCTCATCCATTGTGAGGCCGTGATTGACAACATGGTCAACAAGTGTTGCCCTACTTTCATTAGGGCTCTGCGTATGTGTTTGGCGTCTTCTCCCTCTTCCCCTATTTTGTCCCCCCCATCCACGATGCTGACCTCCCATTTCTGTGTCACAGAATTGTAGAAATGGTACACACCACGTCCTGCTCGGTTCATATATGCTTGCCAATTGAGGGTTCATGGGATTGATCCATGAGTGGCTGTGAACAAGTGGCCTGTCATTGGTTACAATGACAGGCCACTTCACACACCTCCTCGTCAGTGAAAGCTGACGTTCACCTGAGAGAAACTGTTCAATTTTGGGGACATTTCCAGGAAAAAATCATTTAAAAAGGTATAAAATTTGCTTGACAGAATTTGAAAACTAATTCACCAATTTTGTATGTAATGACTCAAACAATGAAATGAAGACTATTAGTTTTCTTGGGAACAACAGTTCATTTTGACTGACATGACATAAGCAAATGATAATGTTGTCGACGGCAGAGGATTGTATGAAAGCAACTGATACATGTTCAGAGGAAGGAGACACTGCTACTATGATGTGCACAAATGACTAAATGTTGTGGAGGTTGCACTAATGGTTTTGAGAATTCTTATTCTGATCTGAGAAAAGCACCAAAGCGACTGTGTGCGAATGTATTTGTGTTTTCATCCTGCAAGTTAACAGATATGTGATAAGGGCTCTTCACCCCTGATGAAACACCAGGACAGCAGTGTGTGAGGAAGAGGAGGAGAAAAAGGAGCCAGCAGCAGCTGAGAGGTGCAGAGGAGAACAGGGGGTGAACAGACAGCTGTTGAGGGACTGGTAAAAACATTTAAAGCAATTTCTAGATTTTTGCTTCCTGTATTTGCAGACATATCTCCAACACAAACTATAAGCTCATTTCTGCTGCTTGTATCTTCTTCTTTCGGTCACCTCCCACAGCTCGTGATCATAGGTGAGGATGGACCAGTAAATCAAGAGCTTCGCTTTTACACTCAGCTCTTTCTTCCCCACGACGGACCGGTACAGCGTCCGCATCACTGCAGCTCCCTTCTCCCGTCACTCGTGAACAAGACCCCAAGATACTTAAACTCCTCCACTTTTTAAAAGTCAGTGTAATCAATATTATGCTGTTCATCCCGCCCACCTTTACTGTGCAACAGTTGTTATATAGGGTGAACAGCTCAGAAATCCAACTGTACTGCTGTATTTGTATATCTATGTCACAATTGCACCTGAAGCTGAATTTCTTCTTGACCTCTGCTAACCTACCCTTTTTTAAATCTGTGAAAATGTCGAACCGAGCCGGGTCAGGTGTGTCCATATGCCCCTTCTATTCTTCATGCAGTATGAAAAATAAACACCTGCGCTTGAAGCTCGCTCCCATAGGTCACCCTCCTCTCCCTCCTCGTGATCTGATCATCAGTAGACATGCTTGGACATCTCCAGGTCTGTGTGCCACCAATGACCCTGCCAGCATTTTGTCCAGTCTCTGCAGGGCCTAGCAGATGCAAGTGTGGGCTGTTTGGCATGGGACATATGCCATGTGTCTCTGAGGCCATCTGGACATCAGCATCCACAGCTTGCTTTCCCTGCTCTATCATCTTGCCCCCACTGCCTTCCTTTATCTGCATTCCTTGGTCATTTCCACCTTTTTTAATCCTTTTATGGTTTCTTTCTTTTGCTCCATCTACTTTATTTACATGTCAGGCAAATCAACCAATCCACATAAATGCCAAGACCATAGATAGATGTAAAAACCCTACCTTTTATTTGACTCTGTAGAAGCTGATGCATATAGTGTGTATTCAGCTTCCAGCTGTGAGAAGAAAGGGCCCACTAAAACATAAACGCAAACCGCATGTTAGAGAATGGAGAGAAACGACTAGGAGGATTCGTTTTTTCCCATTAGGAAGATGTGGAATTTCAGATGATTTGAAAATGTAAACTAGTTTACCAAAAATGTTCTGATTTGATGACGAGCCATTTTCAACATAAGTTTAGTAAATTCTTGGATGTAGAGTAGGGCTGCTCGATTATGGCAAAAATGATAATCACGATTATTTTCACTGACATTGAGATCTCGATTATTTGAAGATATTTATTTAACAATAACAATGTGTTGAATAATGACTTTAAAGATTGTCAAAAATAATATAAAATAGTGCAAATACTGATAACAGTGCAAATGTTTGCAATATAAAACATAAATGAAAAATGTAAACATCTATGTTTAGTGAACTTTGCAGTGTTGCTCTGTGGTGCAGCTACGACACTGTAGCAAAGTTTACACACTATGTCTACTTGATCCACGTCTGACTCCACAAACCCATAATGTTTCCACACCACTGAAGTTTTTTACCTCTCTTTTCAACCAACGGCAGTCACTCTCCTCTCCAAATAACTTCTGCTTAGCTTTCCGAGCTTCCCTCGGGTCCTCTTAGTCAGCGGTCCCCAACCCCCGGGCCTCGGACCGGTACCGGTCCGTGAGTCGTTTGGTACCGGGCCGCGAGAGTTGAGGCTCAGGTGTGAAATGTGTGGTTTTCAGGGTTTTTATCGGTTTTCAGCGTTATTTTGTTATCGTTTTTATCGTTTACTCTGTTTTCCTGGGTCTTTTCACGTGTGTTATGAATAAATCTTCTTTTTTTCGGTACCGGTACTAGTTTTATTTTGTTGTATTTATCCGCGACACCTTAAAGGCCGGTCCGTGAAAATAATGTCGGGCATAAACCGGTCCATGGCGCAAAAAAGGTTGGAGACCGCTGCTCTTAATTAGTGATGGGTCGGTCGCGAACGAAATGGCTCTTAGAGCCGGGTCTTTGATGTGAACGACGCGAGCCGGCTCCTTATCGCGAGCCGTGGGGGTTTTATTGTCTTTCTCTCACCCTCTCTCTCGCACTTTTTTCGGCTTCACTCAGCATGCGAGCCTTGTGCTTTATGCTGGGAAGAGGGGCGGTAGTTGCACTCAGTAGCACAGGAACAGAGCAGGAGGGAGAGAGAGAGAAAGAGAGCCAGGGACAACAACATCACATTAGAAAGGTATAGTAATCATCCACAACTATTTTCAGTTGCAGATGATAAAGGATACAGAAAGTTTATACATACAGGCCCATATGACAGAGAATGTGCATCTTATTTTTGTTTTCATATTTTAATTTATATTTAATTGTGTTGTGGTTTGCAGTGTTTTGTGTTGTTTCACTTTAAATTGGTTTAAAAGGAAAAAGCTGAAAATTTAAATAGTTAAAAGTTGAACTGTGACTAGTAGGTTTTTGTATTATATGATTTATTTATTACAGTTTATGTGGCGTGAATAAATAAAAGTATATTTATGGTGGCCCCTAGAGACAAAGCATGTACAAACTTCAAATCACGTACGAACCCTGAAGCATGTACAAACCCTGAAGCACGTACAAACTCCAAAACACGTAAAAACATGTACAAACTCCAAAACACGTAAAAACTCAGAAGCACATAAAAACTGAAAACACGTACAAAAGACAACAGAAGTGCTCCAGGATGCTGGGCGCAGTGTTGAACTTTTGTTACCTAGTGGCTACACAAGCCAGCAAGTACCAACGACCGGATTTGGTGTGTGGTAGTAACAGGTAAATGAACTTTTTTAAAATTTAATTTGACTCTATATGAATGCTTGTGTATAAATACACAAACAATACACATATGCTTTCATGCTTTCAATTGTGTAATTTAAGTGATCTAGGTAGCTCTGTTTTGGAAGTTCAGAGCTACCTAGATCACTTATGCTAGAAATGCTAGAAATAAGTTTTGGAGTTTGTACGTGTTTTGTCTCTAGGGGCCACCGCATATATTTATATATAAACATATATGAATAAAACCACTTTTTTTTTTTTTACATTAGTAATTCCTTTTGTGCATAATTTTATATTATTGTTAATAATAAATTAATTAAAGCAACAAAACAACCTGAAGAGCCGGTTCGGAGCCGAAAGAGCCGGCTCTTTTTAGTGAGCCGAACCGAAAGAGCCGGTTCTCTAAAGAGAGCCAGAAATCCCATCACTACTCTTAATTGTTGTGACGCGTGTTCGAAACGCAGAGAGGTGCGCTCGATTTGCCACACGGAGCAGCGTGAGAGTAAAGCACGAGGGAGGGGCTAATAATCGGCTCAGTCATTTTTAATGATCGAAAGCCCAGATCGTAATCGTGATTAAAATTTGATTAATTGAGCAGCCCTAGTGTAGAGAGTTACAAGCTGAGTTCATCTGGTGTAGCAGGAGAAGTACATTGTCACACCGTGAATTACACTTATTCTTAGACACACTCGTGATATGCTTTATAATACATAGTGGGTTTGTATAATATCCTGTGTTTCAGGACGTGTGACATTTTTTCATTGATTCTTTTTCATAGCTGTACTGACTATAGCTGTTTTCACACATACACTGTAGCTCTGAACGTTAACCAGATGAACTGAGCCTGTAAATCTCAGAATCAGCAGAGTGGTTAATAACCCTGCCAGCTGCATAGTACAATGTGTGCATAATATTTACAGAGTCCATGTGAGAGCATGGTAATTGTCCAGAGAATCCACAGTGACCCAAGGTTGATGTTGGCAGCAGCTATGGGACATTCATGCTGTGTAGAGCTGATTCCTAATATGGGACCCTGACTAGATAAGTGCAAGAGAAAAGATAGATGGGTTAGCAAAAATGTATAAATATTGTTTCACTTGAGAATTGAACAGTTTAATTCAAAATGCAGCAATTTAGGGCTCTTAACTGCTTTCGCTCTGCATACATCTCACTCATTTCAGAAACACTTGCAGTTTTTAAAAGACCCTCTCAGACTGCTTTAACTACCACTTTTTCATCACCTGAAAACGTTTAATGTTTCTAATGTTTTTACCTTTCTCTGGCTATGACTGCTTGTCATGCAAAATGCACAAAGACCCTTCACGTAGTGTGTATCAATTTAATACAAATTAAACTGCATCTAGATGCGTAGATAAAATACTTGTAAAATAAATGTACAAATTTCCTTCTGTCCCGACACAAATAGAGTAATATAGTGTACACCAGGAGGACTGCCATGATTTAGCCAGAGGTTATTTGGTTTCCCTGATGTTTAAGTGGATGACACAACACAGAAGAGCCACCTCATCACGCCAGGACTCTGCAGTCTGTTCACACCTACAGGCCAGTGGACACTCTCAGTAATGAGGATGTAACATCCTGGACAGGGAGGAACGCTGGTTTGAGCTGGAAGTCAAGGAAGACATTTACGTGAAAAGGGAAAGACCATGCAGGGCTAACTTTTTTTCTTAGGCGCACCAGCACAAAAGTTAGGCGCACCCAAATGTTTCAACCACATCGCTTAACATCGCAATTTTACATGTGCACCTTTTTGGGGGGGGGGAATTGATGTCTATACAGACAATATTCATTTGTAAATGATTAACTAACAATCTTGTGCTTGTGCTGAAAGTGCTTTGGCAATATTGTAGACAATTTAAACTTAATCATCACATCGGCCTCCTCTGACGACCTGTTGCTGCTGCCTGCCGCTGAAAGGCCGTGGGGGGAGGGAACGCTTGAGCAGTGCATTCATCATGATATATAATGTGTTTCCTGGATACACTGTGCTTTTTCAGCGTTTAAAGATTCATGGCTCTGTGTCAGAGCTGGCTATGAACTTCAGACAGATCAGGCCTTAACTTAGCAAAAAAGTTATCAATAGTTCTTATCATCTTTTCTCGTTACCCACAGCTGCATCCACTTTTGTTGGGCCTAGGCTGCTCACTAGGGCTGGGTATCATCACTGATTTCTGTAAGAAGGTGGTGTGAGCATCACAGCAGAGGCCTTTGTGTCAAAATAACTGAGAATAAAACACATAAAAACATGAAGGAGATTTTCCTGCCATGGCTTTTTATAGCAGATAACCTTAAAAATATTCTGCAATTTTGCATAATTGTAAAAAGTTTAAATTTCTTCATCATAACAGCAGAAATTACGCTTTCCTGTCCGAGGACATTTAAGTAAAAAAAAAAAAAGAAAAACAAGACAGCGGCTGACAGCGCTGTAAATAACGGTAGACTGATGGGTAATAAGCAAATGAATGCTCTAAATGAATGATGCCGAAAACAGAGATTTGAGAAACTGTTCTTGAAGTACAGAGAGAGAGAGCGAGATCTTCTTTTGCTGCTGCTTCAATGAATTTTGGTTGAAGAGAGACAAAACCTGCAGCTCAGACTCTAACGCAAAAAAGACGTAAACACAAAGTGCGACGCATCAGAGTCAGTGAGCTGTCGGCTTTCAGCCCCGACGCCGTGTCCGCCGTTGGGTAGAAAGCCGAGAAAGCTGATTCTGATGCGTCCGCTCTGTGTTTACGTCTTTGTGCAAAACCCGTGTACCTGCTCTCATTTACTGTTTGGTGGTTGTTGAAATAGTTTTGTGAGCTTTAACCTGAGATTCTGGCGTTTCTGGCAAAATACATTTATATTTAAAAGTTGATTCAGGATTTAATGAATCAATATCGCTTTATTCAAGACTGACAACGTACGATATGTTTAAAGGCAGCAGCCAACCAAGATTCACAGGGGTGAACAAACAGGTACATTTACAAGCAATGTTTGCCTTGTTTCTAGATTTATGTGGTAATTGTTTATAGACATTTGTTATCTTATGTTATATTAAGGTTTCTAGATGTTGCAGTATTTGTGTAAGCATCATCTGATGAAGTTTAGTTCAAAATGCTCTGTTAGAAAATTCTACGACAATCTCCAGTTACTTGGTGGAATGACCTTCTTATTTATTAGGATTAAAGACACAGAGCATGATGGCTGACAGCCATGGGGTGAATCTCTGTGTTTGAAATGTTACTCAGCTGCTGACTAGGGAAGAGTAAGAGTTATGGACATGAGTGATGGAAAGTACAGGGTGGGCCATTTCTATGGATACAGCGTAATAACATGGGAATGGATGGTGGTATTAAAGTCCTGTTTGTGGCACATTAGTATATGTGAGGGGGCAAACTCCTCAAGATGGGCGGTGACCATGGTGGCCATTTAGAAGTCGGCCATCTTGGATACAACTTTTGTTTTTTCAATAGGAAGAGGGCCATGTGTGTCACATGGCCCTCAATCAGACTTATTGGTAATGTCACAAGAAAAACAATGGTGTGCTTGGTTTCAACGTAACTTTATTCTTTCATGCTCCGCTGGAAGCATCGTGTAATGTCCTGCAGGGGCAGTCAGCGGAGTCTAAGGCTGATACAGAGAGTCAGGGCAGCACGAGCACGGTTAATTCCAGAGGCAAAGGTTTTATGTTAACTTTTGACACCAAATGTAGAAGAAAGAGACGGTCGGTATTCTGCTTACTGGCAGAAACAGTCATTACTATTAGAAACAGTAACACAAGTTACTGTGGGATGTATTCAAATTCAAATTCGCTCCTTTTTTTGCACACACACAGACACACTGGCCATAACTCCCACCCCCCATGCACTCTCAGCCAACCACACTCATGTTCTCCTACAGACTCTCTGTCATAGGTAACTGACATGATTGACGGGCTTAACAGCCTCTATTACACCTTTAAGGGCACTCAGTAAATCACATTGTTGCAGGTGTGGAGCAACTCTGCCATAACTGTGCAGCATGTGTGTATCCCACACATGCTGCACAGGTGTATACACATACATACATAAAATGTATGTATGTGTATAAAATTTAACTTTAAAGCTAAAAATGTTTTCAAGTACACGGCATGCGCATTATAATCACCCGTTTGCTTCAGCTATAGCTTCCCTGTAAAATACGTCGGCTGCCTCCCGTATGGAAAAGAAACTTATAAAAGACTTCATCAGATGTGGCCTACTTCATGTAGTGAATCATATCAGGCTTACATGATTTACTCATGAAAGTGGCCACTTTCATATATTGTTTTAGTAAGTATCCAAAACATACAAGTTTCATTTATATAATTTTTCAAGGGATCTTTTATCTGTTTTCACTCTTGTGTGCTTTTCATACAAGTTTCGCACAAGACAGATACAAACTTTATAAGATTTATATGTATCTTTTCCATATGGACTTCAGCAAGCTCTATAATTTAGACATGGTCTCAGACTAGGCTGACAGTCCATCTGTCTTTATACAACATCTGGAGCCTTACTGAGGATTTTTTCTTTGTAAAACAAACAGCGGTGGATGGAGCAGCTATAAAGTTAGCTTTTCTTCATCTCGAAGTTTTTAAAAACAATTAAGCCAACAGAGCAAATCACATGATCAACAAACACTGTCCCAAATACGTTTGTGTTGCAGGTCTGTTTTTAGTCACCAACGTGGGCTTGCGTTTCCATGGTGATAATGATCTGCTACCGCTTTGAATGAAGCTCCCAAGCAAATAAGTTTTGTCAAGAATTTTTTCTAACCAAATTATTCGAATTACTCGATGAGTCGTTGCAGCCCCACATCTTATTCTCTGTTATTTTACTGTTGTGATCCTTCCCCTTCCCTGTTTAGGATTTCTGTGACTGAAATAAACTATTGTTAACCAGTTGAACTTTAAATTATTTTTAAATAGAAATAAATAAAATGTTTTCCCTAGTAACATAAGCACATTTACATCACAGCCCTCTCCCATGTTTGTTTCCACTTTCTCTTTTGACTCTGCCATTGTATCATAAAGACAGAATAAGACCATGTTAACGAGTTCAGGGCCTCCATATTGCTATCACAAACATTATTCATTCATTTAGTCAATTTAAAGCTTCACTCACCAAAGCCATGTGATTGTAATCACTCTGCCTCTTTTACATTTAGCATGCACTTAATGGTACAGTAGAGCAAATGAAGCATGGTGAAGCTTTGGCCCATGAGTGCAGCAAAGCTTCAGTGCTTCATGAAATGTCATCTCGCCATCATTACACAGAAAAGTGAAACCTTAAACCCTCTTCCTCTCCCTCCACAGAGGAAGAAATTATATGCAACATACAGTTCAATTCCATTTTATTTATATCACACCAAATCATAACAACAGTGGCCTCAAGGCCCTTTATACTTTAAAGCAGGGGTGGGGAACTTCAGGCCTCGAGGGCCGGTGTCCTGCAGATTTTAGATACGTCTTTGTCTCATCACAGCTGACTCAAATGGCTAAATGACCTCCTCAACATGTCTTGTAGTTCTCCAGAGGCCTGCTAATGAACTAATCATGTGATTCGGGTGTGCTGACCCAGGGTGAGATCTAAAACCTGCAGGACACCGGCCCTCAAGGCCTGGAGTTCCCCATCCCTGCTTTAAGGTAAAGACCCAACCAAAATACAGAGACAAGCCCAACACTCAGATGACTCCTATGAGCAGTGTTGGGGAGTAACGGAATACATGTACCGCCGTTACGTATTTAAAATACAAAATATGAGTAACTGTATTCCGTTACAGTTACCGTTTAAAAAGGTGGTATTCAGAATACAGTTACTTTGTTGAAATAAATGGATTACACTGCGGTACTTTCCTGTTTCATCTTGTCGCGGGTCAGGACTGTTTGGGTTTTGTTTGACAGCTACGTTCTGTTGTTCCAGGCGGCAGCGTTACGGTTGCCATGGTTACAGGGCGACGCTCTCTCTCTCTCTGCAACTGTGTGTTTCCTGGGTGAGAGAGCGCCTTTTCGTTGTTGTGCTAAGCTAACAGGCAGAATGCTACAAGCATAGCTCTAAAGAATGTAGCATCATGGGCAGTGTAGTCCGTGTTGCAGGGAGAATGGACTGCCATACACGTTATGGGTCTGTGAGCGCGAGGAGGGAGAAAAAGGGGAGTGGAAAGGTACGAGTTGTCATCGAGGAAATACGCAAGAAAAGTTGACCCAGACAACAAAGTAAAGCTATTTTTCGGCTACGAGCCGACAGGGACCCCGCCGTATTAGTCAGAGGTCCCTTTACTACAGTTCGGAGTCGCGGACCTTCAGTAATAGTAATAAATCACACAGCAATAGTACATTCACGTTGTTGTAAAAAGCATGATAATATATTAAGTAATCCAAAGTATTCAGAATACGTTACTGTCATTGAGTAACGTAACGGAATACGTTACAGAATACATTTTAGGGCATGTATTCTGTATTTTGTAATGGAATACATTTTAAAAGTAACCTTCCCAACACTGCCTATGAGTAAGCACTTCAGCAACAATGGGAAGGAAAAACTCCCTTTAAACAGGAAGAAACCATGAGAGAGGAAGGAACACTCATTATGCATCATTGGACGCCCCTAGCAGCTCGGGCCTTTTGCAGAACAATAAAGGGAGAACTCAGTGTCACCTGATCCTCCCATAACTATATGCTTCATCAAAGATTAAGGTTTTCCTTAGACGTTTTAGGGGCACACTACACGTCATGCCGTGTGCCATGGGTATTTTAACAGTATCCACGTTGACACAGGGTGTAGCTGCAAATATGGAAGTTGTAAGTTTGACAGAAAACAGTGAAGGTTTATAGCACAGCCCCTGGAATATTTCTAATGAGGTATTATGTACTTATTATGTACTTTACTAAAACATTCCATAGTATTCCCATCTCTCGAATTTCCTGGTGTGCATTTATATTCTCTATTAGTTATGATAATGACCCTAACATCACTTAAAAGGTTACAGAGCTGCTTTTGGGAACTGTTTACATTTTTCCATTGCACCAATGTATCAAGCTAGTTTGACCGCACGTTTCATACATATGCCAGATAAATAATATACATCTACAAAACGTTCCTCATCTTTATTGTTCTTTTCAGTCAGTCACATTTGTTTTGATCGTTAATTAAACATGTTAAAGTGTAAGTACTGACTTTTCAGGTTTTTTATTTCCTGTATGATCATTTTACATAATTAAAAATAAGAAGTCTGATCCTTGTATTCATTTTGAAGGTATAGTTTAAAATACACTCATTTTGATTTCTATTTTCCAAACACATTAAGTTTAATACAAAGTATCAGATCAGTGTCATTGAAAACAGGCTGAATGTAACTTGGTATCAGATCAGAAAGGAAATCACTGCTATCGCACATCATTAGCTCTCAGTGCTTGGACGGTGTTTAATGTTACTGCTGCTGTTTCTGACACACTGACACTCTGTCAAACGTCTGTTTGCTCGTGTTGGCCGAATGGAAAAACAAATTAATCCCTCGTCACAAAGTTATTAGCAACATCAGGGGGACGGCGAGAATTCACAGACCAGTGACGCCGAAACATGAAATCATGCAGAGTGATGTCGTGGCCTCTTCTCCTCTCAAATGGTGTGCACGCTAAGTAACCATGGTTACAGGGGGATGCTCTCAAAGTCATAATCCCAGTAAAACATGTCAGGTTACTACACACATGTGAACTCAACAATGTATTCCAGCACTAAAACCTAGTAAAATAAATCTACTGTAATGTTTACTGGTGTAACCGTAATGATGCTGACTTTTAAAACAAGGTTATTTCATCATTCCAGAGTAATGATGTACGCATCGTGGCACTAATGCTGTTTCAGCAGACATCTGTGCATTTTGTTTTAAATATCAATTTAAAATATGCATGTCCGTGTATTTAAACCATGCCATGAACAAGATGACAGAGGTTAATGTACTTCCTGTTCCACATTCACTGAGGATTAACGAGATCCAGTGGACATTTCAAGTAGCTGCACAGAATAAAGTTAATGTAGATATATGCAAAGAATAGTGTAAATGTGGAGTGATTATTATTATGAAAATGAAAACATAAGTTAATGTGGTGTGAATGAGACACTGTGGGTTCATATATCACAGTTTTGAGCCATTTTATTGATTCCGGCTGCAGCTCTCGGCTGTCAGCCGTACATGCATCACACCACAAAACTCACAAGAAACCTCGATTCCCCGTGCTTCAACTCGGCAGGCATGATTGCGGATGCCGTGCAGGTGCGCCCGCACGGCCCCGCAGGCCACGCCCCACCACAGTAAACAAAAAAGGAAGTGACGTGATTGTGAACATAGATCTCATTAAGTGTTAAAGTGCAGAAGATCTAGTGGCAATAAACAGCAACAGGATGCTGTTTGATGCACATCTGCAGCTGCATTAAATATGGTCACTGTTCAGGTTATGTGGCATAAAATAATGCATTCATAATTTGCTTTTTTTTTTTTGCAGTCTGGTATTTTTTGAATTATTGGTTGAGTAAGTCTATAAATTAAGTTGACACATCACATGTCCTGAATACTTAATAATCACGTAAAATATATAACAAGGACAAAGGAGAGAGCAGAGGAGATGAAGAGTGAAGCAGAGATACCAAAAGAGCGAGAATGATGTTGAAGAGCTGAGCGTCCACAAACCAGGAGAGCACACCGTTTAAAACAATCCTGTGTTCTGTTAGTAACACTTTAACTCATGCACCAATCAAACAAAAGGAAGCATTCTTCATTTTTGATTTTACTATAAAGAAATCAAAAAGTAGGTATAATGTTCATTCATAAGGAAATGCTCCTGTGTCTGCATTCTGACCCTTCAACCTGCCCCGACAGACGAATGGATCTAAGAACTCTCATTTGTTTCAACAAGTGAAGATACAGCTGACACTTTGCAGTGCAGAGTTGAGTTTTTTGTTTGTTTGTTTGTTTGTTTGTTTGTTATTAGAAGGGGGGGTATATCTAGAAACAGCTGCAGTCCCTTGGGCAGATGGTAGGACACTAATTGTGGCATTCATTGAAAACGCACACACAAAGGCGGCTCAGCACCATATGTCCTTGGTGCCCTTGTGTGACCGTGGCTGCACCCTGCTGTTCTTTATGGGTGTAAAGTGGAAATAATTGGCTTGCTTGTCTGGGAGAGGTTGGCGAGATTGTTAATCAAAGTGAGAGAGAGCTCTCAGAGAAAGGTCAGAGAGACGGGGGACAGAAAGGAGAGAGGTATAATATTTAAGGCCAGGACAGAGCGTGGAGAGGTGGATGGACAGACATGGGAGACACCACCATTCTCCTTCCCTCTTATAGCTCTGGTCTTTTATTCATTAAGGTCACACTGTCATGCTGTGAAAACAACACTGGGAGAGGATGTAGACCAGAGCCACACACACACACACACACACACACACACACACACACACACACACACACACACACACACACACACACACAGTAGCATTATTATCTTTCTTTATTGATTTTTAACTTCCTTCCCTATTTTGTATGAAGTTCACACTTATACAAAATGAAATTAATGTTGCCTGTGGTTGTAGCTGCACATGCAGAATGTTTTGGTTTTGTGGAGCCTTTATTTGGCTTGAAAATGAAACTAAGAAAAAGTAGAATAATTCAACCAAGAACTGTGGGTGTTGCTTGAAGTACAGACTTTTTTAGTCACCACCTGTTTTGAATCAGCCTCATCATTACTCACGTTTATCACCCCAGATGATAGCAGCCACCTCCTCTAACTGTGATTTAGCACATAGAAGTGAAACTGAATCAAAGTGAATGTACATGCCTGTTTTCAATTTAACGATGCTACTGAAAACTTCTGCATAATCAATGAGTGACTGTTTGATCATTAACATCAAAAATGTCGTTTAATAAAAAAGTATCCACAGTCAAAATGCCGAAGCAACGTGTGAGTAACAAACTCCAGCCTTACTTCTTCCATAGAGATTAAGAGGGCAGGTAACAGGCACTGCAAGTAAAGACATCAGTAATGAGGCAAAAGCTCTTGATTAGTCGTCCGACGCTTCGCCTTCACCGGAGATCCCTTCAGAGATTTACTCCATGGAAGAGTTTCCCCTGAGGCATCTGAACAAGTGATGAAAACTGATGGTCGAATGGTGCGGCCTGAAGCAGCAGGGCGCAACATTTGACCTGCTGATATTCCTATGTGACCGCAAAAACAGCAAACAAATAAACGTCACAACAGATGTCAACGATCTGGAGAAACTTGACTTCATTATTGTTCCACTCGTACGTTTTATTACTCTGATTTCAGCGTTTTCGCCTCACAACTGAAGCGTGCAGTTTACTTTGTGTGCACTCAAATAGAGGGGACTCAACTAGCGCCACCTGTGGCCAAGTGCCATTGCACCTGGCTCTGACACATTTTAATTCCCATTTCATGCACAAAACATTAGATTTTTCTGAATGTACCACAGACCTTCAAGCTGGCAGTAGTTAAGCCGTTACTGTGCAGTAAGACTGGCGGTGGTGGCTTGTGTGTCTACATCAACATGGAATAGTGCAAGAACTCTGTGCTAGTTTCTAATTACTGCTCATCGCTGGTAGAGTTTATGACGGTTCGATGCACAACGTTTTATCTACCTTGGGAATTCAGTGCTGTGCTCATTACAGCAGTGTACATCCCACCCAGCACTAACGCCGAGGAGGCGACCAGCGAGCTGCAGAACTCAAACCCTGATGGACTGTTTATTATCGCCGGAGATTTCAACCACGCAAATCTCAAGTCAGTGGATCCTAAATTCCATCAACATGTGGACTTTGCATCAGTTGTTTACACAAACATTCCCAGCACGTACAGAGTGAAGCCCCGCCCCCACCTTGGATACTCAGACCACTTGTCTGTTATGCTAATTCCAGTATACAGACCCTGTAAACCAGTTCCGAGACAGAAGAGAACCTGGCCTGCAGGAGCTCTCTCTGCTCTTCAGGACTGCATTGAGCACACTGACTGTGGCATGTTCAGGGAGGCTGCAACAAATGGCGTCCACACCAACTTGGAGGAGTACACATCATCTGTGACCAGCTACATCAGCAAGTGCACCATCAAGACTACCATAATACTCTCCAGCCTTTTTTACTTTTATTTTTGGGGTGCCAGCTAGAGGCTTCTCTGACAAAGGAACTTTGCTACTGGGTCAATCCCCCACCTCGATTCAGGAGAACACAAACACATACCCCATTAACCCAGCTAACACCAACTGACTCTCTAAATTAGAAGATTACAACACGAGGCTTATCCTCACAAGACTGTGTATTAAAAAGTGAGCCCACACTCTACAGGCCCTCTCAAAGAAAGTCCAGCAAATAAGTACCCAAAATAATATGAAAAATGCCTGTTTCCAGGGATACAAACAACCTCGTACTCCAATTCAGTATAATTCACACACACACATACGCTGGGTAAGTAATAACTGAATTACTGCCACCTTAAAGGCCTGTGGTAAGAAGTCTTGCAGGATGGACTCTAATAGAGACGTTGATAGTTTGGAGAAAGTGCTGACTTCCTTAAGTTAACTCACAGAGATCAATCAGAGAAAATGAGTCTAAATTCTGTTGACACGCGGTATTGAAGAAGTTATAAAACAATCAGAAAGAAATCTACTGTAATGAAATTATTCACCACTGCTATATAATCCATCACTGTGATTTTAAATGTTACTAGAACTGAAGAAGGTTTACAGGGAATACTATTCTTACTATTCAGGAGTACTAGTAAGTCTTGGATGGGCTCTTTTACATTTTGAGAGAGCCAGTTTATATATCTAAAGATTGACTGAATGCAGAGTTGAGGCTCAGCATCTCCATGGCTGTTAAAATCACTCACAGCATTTAGTTTATCTCGACTGAGTATTAAACCAGAAAAAAGTGTGAGAAATAAGAAAGACCCTCTGAGTGAGGGCGGGGTGGACACCTGGGGGTGCTGGACTCATGCAGACTATGTAAACTGATCCTTCAGGAATCAGAAGGATGAGTAGGCAGAACAAATAGTATTAATTATTAAAACTAACAGGGACATAGCATAGGGAGCATAGTGGCTCTTTAATAATCCACACATTACAACGTGTTATTCTTTGGTGGAGCTGAGGACGCGGTGTTGTTTCTTTCTTGCTTAAACTTGCTATATTTCTATTCTTAAATCGTTTTTTGCCAATTTTTGGTTTGTTGTGTGACATCTGGGAGCAGAGACAATTTCTATGGACGTGGAGTTTATTGGGAATAACAGGAGGAGAGAAGCTGCACAGGCATGTGAAGACTGCAGTATACCAGCTGTAATGGTGGCTTCACTCACTGCCACAACCTCATTTCACAGACATTTGATCATATGCCTGCCATTATGGCGCAGGAAGCCACTGCAGTATATAAGCCATGTACACGCTGATATAGGAGGAGGAGTCAAAACCAGAACCAAGACTTTGTTGAGTTTTTTCCACAAACTCTTAATTTTTGTTGTTGTGTTTTTAAAACATCCTCCTCTGTATATCTGTACGTCTCTGTGCTGGGACTGGAACTGCACTGGAATATCATTAAAATGGTAAAAACCAACACAATTAGACACTTGTGTCTTCAACCCAGCTGTGGAGCTGCAGCACAAAGTTTACAAAAATCAAGAGGTGCATGACCGGCTGACACGACACAGGATGTGATGTGAAAAACGTCACGCGACACGGCGAGCATGAAAACGGCCCAAAACCGCAGCTCTGCCTCCTGGGGAGGGTCAATGCATTTGGTCAGATTTCTAGAAACGACAGCTGCTCCATCCAAAGTGGGACGGATGCCGTCTTTGGCTGATTTTTCCAAGCAAGTTTCCCAGTTATCTATAAAACCCACATTGTGTGTTTTTCAATGCGACTCAGACAGAAATTTAAAGAGAACATGCAGCTAAACATGTCACTGCTCTGATTGGGGAGGGGACTGGTTAAATGTTAATTTTATTGAGCTCTGATTGATTGAACACAGTGTCTTTAATGCCCGTGTGAATTATCATTTTACAAAAATGTATATTTATCTGTAGTCAGCAGTTTTAGGTTTCTTGAAGGACAGCTCACTAATTTCTAACGTTTCTAACTTCACATTTCCTAATATAGAACTGCCAATAACCCGTTTGTTCCTCAGCAGGTCAGTAGTAGTAATAGTTTGTCCTTTCTTGAAGTGTTTACAATGACTCGCGATGCCTTTCGTTGTGCCTCGTCCATACATTTTTACCTCGTTCACTGTGAGTGTCACGGCGAATGGGATGAGCCGTGTGAGGAATTAAATGCAGGCACTCACTGAGATGCAAAGGTGGTTTATTGTAGCACAGAGCACAAGGTGGAAATGGCAACATGGAACAAAACTAATCTATACGGAGACGAACTAAACTCCTGAACAGCAAACATGAACACCAACATGAAGGAGGATGAATGGAGGCATAAGAAGGTGGACGGCAGGGTAAACACACAGTAGATTCACAGCTGGTACACGGGAGGTTAACAGACGGACCAGCGGCGAGAACATGAGAAGAACGACTTAAATACACACAGAAGAACACCGGGAGATTACACACAGGTGAGGAACACAGCTGGAAGTAACTGACAAGACGAGACGGGGGAAGCAAAACTGAACACACTCACATAAGACACGGACCTTCACAATAAAACAGGAAACAAGAAACAACTACACAAAGACGCAGACTAGACACTGAACTAAACCTACAGGAGACACGAGGGCACCAGAACATAACCTAAGAACTAAACCATTAACCAGAATAAACTGAAACATAGATTTATATGATTAATAATCAACAAAGCACAACAAGGGAATCAGAAAACAACCCATAATGCAAAATTAAACCAAAACATAAGAACTCAAAATGACCCAGAACCGTGACAGTGAGTGACCGTTGTTGAACACAGGTGGTTGTTCAGTCTTGAGATTCCTTCCCAGGTGTTTCAACCATCATAGGTCAAATTTGCCTTCTTTTTCAAGCTTTCAAGACTATCATGACCTGGAGGACCAAGAACTTACTCAGACAAAATTTCAATTTGATCTTAAAAATGATTGTATGCTTGTTGGGTCACTGCAATAAGCTCCATCTGAAACTAAGATGAATATATAGCTTTAAAGCAAAAGAAAATGGGTGATGAGTTTTCTCCTGCTCTCCTTCATAAACCTGTAAAAGATGCTTTGACTCTATAAACTATCACTACTTTCAAATAACCTTTATAAATGTGCATAAGACATTAAAATATATTTTTAAGCATATGGTCTTTTCTTTGTTCTGTGCTCTGAAGCCAACACCTCCTGACCCACAGCCTCAAACACACGATTAAATGTCAAAGTGAGGAGAGAAAAAAGGAAACAAGAGAACGGGGAGCAGAAATTCCATCTGTCTGAATTCTAATGAGTATTCACAAGTTACAACTGTGTCTTTCACAACTTCAGAGGTGAAACCATGGGAGTCGCTCCGAATGAAGGTGAGGAGGTGTTTCGATTTACACCACTGTTAGAGGGACAAGTGAAAAACGCCAGAATGTGTCTGTGTCTGACTTGACCTGGATATCAGGCATAGAAAGGACTGTAGCTGGAATTCTAGGAAAGGTAAAATATCCCAACAGATGACTCCTCTGCTGGGATATTTTGTTAGCTATCTGTTATTTTACCACAGGTCAAAGGTCAAATGGACAGTGCCTCCTGTCACAGGGAATTTAATTTTCATCATGTGCACTTCTGCTAAATTATTATGGGTCATGCATCCCTGCACACCCAAATCAGGATGTGCTATTTTCAATACCAAGGACACTCCAAAGGCCGTCGTGTGAGACCTTGGTGATTCTGTGAGCTGTATGGCATGAAAACTTAATCTTCGATACAAAAGTTGTTATTTCTATTATGAACTGCTGAAATAAATTGTGAAAACTGATGAGAAACCGGCTTTTTGATTAATATCGCACACTTGAAGTTGGATTCAAAAGACTGCATTAATTTATCATAGTGTAAGCAAAACCTGACATGTGTGTCAGCAGCTCAAACAGAGTTTAGTCCAGTCTGAATCAGCAAAGCAGCACACATTTACTGCCAGTTGTCTTCAGCAGAACAGTGTCAGCATGTTGGCTGATATACTTTTAAAAAATGCTACACACACACTACTGGCCAAAAGTTTTGGAACACCCCAATTTTTACAGCTTGGACTGTTTGGGGTCTTTATCCTGCTGTAGGATGAAGCCCTGACCAACTAGGTGCATACCAGAGGATCCTGCATGGTGCTGCATGAATGCTGTGGTAGCTGCTCTGGTTCAGGGAGCGTCTCTGTACCAGTCACTGACCCTGGATCAGCAAACAGCCCCAGACCATCACACTTCCTCCTCCATGTTTGACCGTTAATGCCACACACTGTGGAACTTTCACCTACTCCACGGCGTACAAAGATCCTGGGAGGTGAACCAAAGATTTCAAATGTTGATCCCTCATCCATAAAACCTTCTTCCAGTCTTCAGTAGTCCAGTGTCGGTGTTTCGTGGCCCAGACGAGCCTCTGTGTCTTATTCTGACGTCTGGCTTTCTTGCTGCAGCTCATCCTGTCAAACCTGCAGCTCGAAGTTTCTCCTCACAGGTGAAACTGAGACTTGCTCACTACAGCCACTATTAACTATGTCCATCCTTCCATTTTGAGTTACCTTGCCTTTCTTTTAACCTCTGACAGTTCACCACTTACCTTTGTACCATTTCAAGCTATTCATTGGACTTGAACGACTTGAATTGCAATAATTGAAAAAACCTTTGACCGGTAGTGTGTATATATGTATATGTACGAATACGTATATTATTCCTAAACATTCGGGTACCTGAGAGCATCTGATGGATGTAATAAGTCACATGTTGTTTGTTTTTAAAGCTCAATGAAAATTGTAGACCAAATATTCAGATACATCGACCAGAAATGACCACAGAAAAATAATCACAATGATCTTGAAGAGGTTCTGATTAACCACACACAGGACACTTAACTAGGTTTAACATCAAGATTCATAGAGCAGAATCAGGTCAGTTCCAGTGTATGAACACACACACACACAAACACTCACACAAAGGCAGGCATGTACGGTCCTCTCACTGAAGATTTAGAGAAGCAGAAACTGCTGAAAATCTTAAAGTTGTGCATTTTTGTTTGTTGTGTATGCTTCTGCTTATCTTCAGTGTGTCCTGGCTGATTCCTGTCCATCTATAAAAGCAGCTCCACAACACTTGTGAGCATCAGAACTGGACTGGTGCAATGGAAGAAGGTAAAGTAATCTTATTAAACATTTTTTCTTTTATATTAAGGGTCAAGCTTTGGTTCTTCTTTCACATTTTCTGCATCTCCTGTGGAGAAACTTCCAGCTCTGATTCTTCTTTCTCTAATTACTTTTTCAACATGAGCTCAGGCCAAGGATGCCCCAGATGCTTAAGATGGCTATCCTCCAAGTTGAAAAATTTAAAATACATGCTTTTTCTATCTTAGTGGAATTACTGGCAATGGAAGAAGGAAGCTGGCTTTGACGGTGGCAGATGGTGATTGGTTCCTGCTCACCTGTCATCAGACCATTGAACCAAATGAAATCCAGGTTATTTATCAATTCTGATTTCTGTTATTTCCGTTAGTTGGAACAATATCAACATTCTCCTACAGCCAGTGCTGCAGTTAGGGTCTTTAATTCTTTGGACAATCCGGTTGTTCAGTGATGACGCGACGAATCCTACTTCCGGGCCTAAAGTAGTCTGCGTTTAATATGGCTTTTGTGTTGTTAACATGTTTAATGTTTTGTATTTTCTTCTATTTGATCTCAAAAAGCTCCTAAAGCAGTCAGTGATCACTGCTGACCTCCCTCGGCTTTTATTACCACTAATCATTTATTTAAGCTCAGTTTTTAAAACCTTAGATGTAACTACAGCCCAGCCCATGCAGCAGTATATGAATGACTAACCTCGTATTGTGGATGGATTATCTCAGTTGTTCTCCTGGCTGAAGTTTGGTCCTTTTACAGCATCCTGCCATGCGATTACATTTGTTCCTGACCACCGAGAACACTCACGTTAACTTTTATCGAGTGGAAAAAAAGTTAGCTTGTTTATATTATGCTAACATAGCTGTGTCGCTAGCGGTCACGTAGCACATCATTATATACCAGCTAGCCAAACTTCAGTAACCCTACAAACGTCACTGCTGTTTAGTTTTCTGTCTTCATTTATGTTGGAAGTGATAACAGAGCTGTACGTTTTAATTTGTTTCCAAAACCCCGCAGTCAGGACATGCTATATTGTATTTAGATAGAAGCTAGCGAGCTAACTTCCTGCTAACTTCTAACTCCGTTAAATGTCATAAATTCCGTTTTCACGGAGGCCTGGATGTTAAACTCAATTGTTACACCTGGTAGAGCAGAACGCTGATCATTTTATTAAAGATGAAAGACTTTAGACAGTTTTTCAACTCTCAGTAATGCCACAGTGATCGTTTGATACATGGACCTGCAGCGGAGTTTAGGCCCAGACACGGCTAGTGACGTCAGACTTAACAATCGGATAAGATTTTTTTTCTTGTTGTTGCCTCTGTACACCATCACTGTGGAGTTTAAATAACAATACCAATAAAAATGCCAACAGAAATGAAGCCTTTCAGTTTCAGTGTAAGGGGTCTAACAAAATGGTTTAGCTGGTGAGGAATTAAAGCCGTTTTGACAGCACCCCATTTTTAAGCTCAAAAGTAGTTGGACAGTTGACTGACAATTTTTGGCACATTATTAAAAAGAAAGAATGAACAAGTCAGAAAAATGTAAGAAGACCACAGAAGACATGATTCAAAAAGTTTTCCTTAGACAAACTTATTTGCAACATCTAATGACATTGGTATGAAAAAGCATTTGCCCCCTTCCTGATTTCCTATTTTTATATGTTTGTCACACTTAAATGTTCCAGATTATCAAACACATTTAAATTTTAGAAAAAGATAACACAAGTAAACACAAAATGAAGATAATAAACGAAGGTGTTTATTTTTAAGAGGAAAAAGATCCATGGTGGTCCTCGGTGTCTCCTTTATGTCTCCTCTGTGTCTCCTCAGTGTCTCGGTGTCTCCTCTGTGTCTCCTCTGTGTCTCCTCGGTGTCTCTTCTGTGTCTCCTCTGTGTCTCCTCGGTGTCTCTTCTGTGTCTCCTCGGTGTCTCCTCCTCGGTGTCTCCTCTGTGTCTCCTCCTCGGTGTCTCCTCCTCGGTGTCTCCTCTGTGTCTCGGTGTCTCCTCTGTGTCTCCTCTGTGTCTCGGTGTCTCCTCGGTGTCTCCTCGTTGATCTTAGCTGGGATTGTTGTTATTGTTCTCTCTCTCTCTCTCTCTCATGCCTCCCCACCTGGGCAGAACTCATTATGTGTTCCTGCCTTTGGCACATGCAGTCCAGCCACTACTTAAGGTGGTGTTTTGATTACACCTGCCTTCTTGGACTCCCTGGGTGGGATGCTTGAGGGCACTCCACTCGGAGACTCTGTCGTCCTACTGGAAGACTTCAAAGCTCACGTGAGCAACGAAAGCCAGACCTGGAGCCTGCAGCATCAGAACCTGATCAGTGTTCTGTTACTGGACTTCTTCCATAACGAACACCATGTTTGAGCATAAGGTTCTCCATAAGTGGCACCAGGACACCCGAGGCTGCAGGACGATGATCGATTCTTTGTCATCAGATCTGCGGCCATATGTTCTGGACACTCGGGTGAAGAGAGGGGCTCAGATTAGAGCTACAACTCCTCCACATCAAAAGGAGCCAGTTCAGGTGTTTGGGGTATCTGAACACCAGGACGCCTCCTGGGTGAGGATGAAAAAATGCATGAATGCAAACACTACCAAAAACATAACCTAGTTGGCAGAGATAATAAAGGATGGAGTGAGATAAAGACAGAAACGTGTGTTTAGCTGATTCTTAGCTTCTGAATCCAGAAAGTTTGGTCTAGTTTTGGAAATATTTTCACTAAAGATATCATCTGTGCAATAGTCTACCAACAATGTTCACCATCATCTCATCTGTGTAATTTTACTGCATCAAGATACTGTAGTTAATCTGACAATGATAAATGGATATAAACAACAGCTATAAATAACAGCGCGCCAACTTTTCACTGGTAGCATGAAATTATTCTAATACAGCTCACCTCCACCTCCCTCTACCTTTTTTTCTAACTCTAATTATATTTTTTTTAACTGCCACTGAAGATAAGAGTGCAAATGTTATTCTGTGTAACAGCTAAGTTATGACTCTCTCTGACATTTTTTAGAAGAAATTATTAAAAACCCTAGACAGATGGCTCCTTTCTTATGTAAAACTATGCAGATAAATGTATTTTCTATTAGCATATATTAAAGTGTTGAAGACAGTGTCAGTGTGCTCTCTCTGTGCCTCACATGGCTCTGCAACCGTTTAGTTTCCAGTGAGAAATTAACTACCTCCAGTATTAGGAAGCACATAATGAAGTGACAACTTCCAGTCCTCACAAAGCGAGATGAGGAAAGGTAGAACTGAAGGAATGTAGAGAGATGTGGTTTGTGACTTAGCTGAGGAAGCTCCATCCAACACTGAACACTTGATATTTCATCCATTACTAGAATTTACGCTGTACCAATGATTTTTAAAAATATTACGCCATGTGTAAGAAATATGTCCGTGATGCAGAGACCACTCATCCAGTATACACACAGAAACTATTCATGAGTACATTAACACCTAAAGTCAAATTCAAATCAACAGTTACACCAACTCAGTGATTCTCACAGTGTGTGACTCACCCCAGGTGACAGGTGGGGGCAACCTACCTGGTGAAAATGTCGTGTAGAACTAATGTTTAGTTTCAGAATCATTTCTAGTGACAAGTGTCACAAATAGTTGTTTGAAGTGAAAGTTTCTGTATTTTCACAACAAAAGTTACTGATGAATTTAATGTGAATTAGAAATAAGTTTACACTTAATTATAGAAAAGGTTGGGAAGCACTGCTTTAACTGGACTGCAGGAGTATAATGTGTGCACAGGGAAAACACAAAGAAATCAAATTCAGCACTGCTGCAACGTCTCATCGTTAGATGAAACACATTTTTTAGGTTTGGGGTAAGAGACACTCACAAAGCAAAAATATAAAAGCGCTAACATTTAGAAATAGATGCTCACGGTAGGATCCTTCAGACGTGTTTTATATTAAATAAACTTCGTCTGCTTCTGTTGTGACTTTTTTATATGAATATAAATACAGAAACTTTCTCTTTGAAACAGTATGATTGATTATTCCCAAACCTGCTTAGGTGCGAGGTCTTCTTGTTCAGCATCGGTGTCTGATCTCACAGATGCACTTCTGGAAAAATGGTCAAAAAACAATGGTTGGGGGACAGAAGACATCTGGAACTTTGGAATAGAGTCAGAGATGAATAATAACTAATGATTAAATACAGAGTGGTGCATAAACACATGATAAATGGTAAATGGACTGGTTCATATAGCGTTTTTCTACTCAGAGCACTCAACACGCTTTACACCACTTGCCTCATTCATCCATTCACACATGCACTTTTTTCTATGCTCTTTCTGTGTAAGTACTACCCAACATTCACATGCATTCATACTCCGATGATTAGTGTCTTCCCCGAGGATATTTGGCATGCAGACCAGAGCAGACAGGGATCGAACCTGCTCTCCCAGTTAAGCTACAGCCACACCAACACACTTCAGAGAGTGAAGAAGAAGAAGACCTCGGTGCATCACAGGAAGGCTCCAGCAGCATAGGCCTACTACAGTGTGGCTATGGGGACACCTGATCCTGCCCTGACTATGAGCTTTGTCAAAAAGGAAAGTTTTAAGCCTAATCTTATGAAAAGAGAAATGAAATAAAATAGTGGCACATACAATATATAATACACAATATACTTCTACACCAGGGGTCGGCAACCCTGGGCACGCGTCCCACAGCTGGCACGTGAAGGGTTAACTGATGGCACAACCATAGCTGGACTGGTTCAAATCGGGCCATCGGGCATACCGGGCAAATACCCGGTATGCCCGATGGCCCGATTTGAACTGTTTCTGAGAGACAAATAACACCAGGATCCTTTTCTATGTAGCTGACAGCTGGTAACTGTGCAGGGTGGGTCTAGCAAAGTTTAGCCAGGGGCCCAGGTAGGGCATTAACAGGGAGAGGGGGGCACAAAGAAATACTTTTCTTTCTTATTCTCATTTAAAATGTTTCGCTTTTAATAAATAATTATCTGAATCTTACAACCAAAGTTTTTATCTGATGTAACATGTATAGAAATCATACATATACCAAAAAGACTGTACATCACTGTCACAACAGCGTTTGTTTTCATTCAAAGGCTTTATGGCTTTAATACCTGGTGGGCCGGTCTTTAGTCAAAATGCCCGGGCTGTTTTTTTGTCCCAGTCCAGCCCTGGGCACGACACGCAGTGAATTAATTTGAGAAGGTGCATTAAAAAATAAATGGCCAGCGGTGCACATCGCAGATTAGCTCGCATACACACATTAGTTGTGCCGCTTCTTAATGATGGTATCTTAGCTATTAACCCCAACTACCAGATTCAGCTTGTAATTGGCTAAAAAACACTTAGCCTACTGGTGAGAGGAACGTTGCTAGCTGGCAGTTCTTTCAGGTGATGTTGAAATTTCCACATTCAGACACTTCAAATGCTTCAGGAGCTGTCCGCTCAACGCAGCATCAGCACCACAGAAATACACGGATACATCCATAGACTCGAGACTGGTCAAACCAGAAGCTTCAATGAGCAGCTGGGTTTATCTTGCATTAACTGGCTGAGTTAATGCCAGTTAATGCAACATCGAAATGCAGCTGATTGAAATAAAAACCTCGACTCTGTGGGGGTCAATGTTTGCAGAACTACGAACGCAGCTGGAATCCACAGCTGTGCGTGTTCATGGAGCTGCATTTTCACCTGCTGGACATCACTACCTGACAGGTTTAACTGTCTTCAGAACATTGCAGAGGCGTTATTGACAGTATTTGGCTCTACATGTCTGTGTGAGCAGATTTTCTCTCACATGAGTCCTCAGGTAGCCTCTGAATGCTGGACACTCGGAGACCTGTGTCTCTGAGTGGGAGACCAGAGATCACAGTAACATGTGTGTCTCTGTGTTAACAAACATGCCATATTGGCCCAGTTTATTTTTCTTATCATTCTTGTGAGGAGACCATAAATAGCATTTGTATTTTCTGTTGTACAGTTCATTTGCTGTTATGGATAAAAAGTCTTTTTTTTGTTTCAGAATAGCTGATAACTATTCGCTGACAGCTGCCAACATCTGCGAACAAATATAATTCTATAAAGTGGTTCTATATAGTGTGTAACTGTTAATATAGAGCGTTATTAAATTTATTGCTAATGCAATCATATGGCACACTGACTTCTGAGGAAATTTTAGATGCACTCATCATCAGAAAGGTTGCTAACCCCTGGTCTACTCCATGGATCTATATAAAAAAGTTAAGTTAATCTAAGTTTGTCCCAGCCTCTGAACACTGGACCTGCTCTTTACCCTCTCCAGGATACTTGAGGGTGCATGGGAGCTTGTCCAACCAGTCTACATGTGTTTTGTTTACTTGGAGAAACCATTCGACTGTGTCCCTTGAAGTGTTCTGTGGGAGGTGCTTCGGGGTAAGGGGTATCTCTCCCGTTGCTATGAGCCATTCAATCCTTGACGGCTACATGGACCTTGAAACAGTTGTGTAAGTCTGACTTGTTCCCAGTGGCTTTTGGACTCCACCAGGGCTGTCCTTTTTATGGAGAGAATTTGTAGGCATAGCCAAGTGGTGGAAACTTTCATTTGGCTTCATCAGGTGGTGGCCTCCAGCTCATACTGGATCATGTTGCAGCCGAGTGTGAAGCAGCAGGAAGGAGAATCAGCACCTCCAAATCTGAGACCATGGTCCTCGGTCGGAAAAGGGTGGAGTACTCAATCTGGGTCAGGGGTGAGTTCCTGCCCTAAGTGGAGGAGTTTAAGTATCTCGGGGTCTTGTTCACGAGTGACGGGAGCCAGAGCTCGACAGACGGATTTGATATTTGATATATTTGATATACCTTTATTAGTCCGACAAGGGGAAATTTCATAAGGTTGCCGACCTATTGCACGCAATGGCGGCGCCATCTTACCCTCCGACCATACATACATTACACAAAACATCACATGGGGAAGACAGGTCAGAGAGGTATAACAATGGAAAATGCATTGGATTGGTGCAGTGATGCGGTCGCTGTACCGGTCCGTCATGGTGAAGAAAGAGCTGAGTGTAAAGTCAAAGTTCTCGATTTACCAGCCGATCTACGTCCCTACCCTCACCTATGGTCACAAGCTTTGGGTAGTAACCGAAAGAACGACATTGCGGATACAAGCGGCGGAAATAAGCTTTTTCCAAACGGTGGCTGGCCTCTCCCTTAGAGATACAGTGAGGAGTTTGGTCATCCAGGAGGGGCTCAGAGTAGAGCCGCTGCTCCTCCACATCAAAATGAGTCAGATGACGTGGTTTAGGCATCTGACAAGGATGCTTCCCAGAAGAGGTGTTCCAGGCATGTCCCACCTGGAGGAGGCCCCGGGCAGGCCCAGGACACGCTGGAGAGATTAAATCTCTTGGCGGATCTTGGAGCACCTGGGGAGAGGGAGGTCTGGGCGTCTCTGCTTAGGTTGCTGCCCCATAACCCAGCCCCGGATAAACGAAAGAAAACAGATGGATGGATGGATGGATGGATGGATGGATGGATGGATGGATGGATACTTATTTTACAGTTTGTCCAGTTGCTAATAAGATAGGTGACCAGACCTGTTTCAGCTGTGAAACTATTTGAAATTAAATATCAAATTTCAAATTAAATTTCAAATAGTCAATATTAAATATTAAATATTAAATTAGAATATTTTAATAGAGAACATTTCTCCTTTTATATGGAGATGGGATTTAGGATGATACCTCTTCCTGTCTAACCCCTCTTTTTTCTCCATCCTGTGCTGATGGGGCTTTCAACTTGTGACAAGAACTGGGTATTTATAAAATTAAAGACTTGCATTCAATTGATACTTTCATGTCATTTCAACCATCACACCATAGACAATTGCCTTCAGATGACCCCAAAGATAAAAGTCTAAGGGGGTCAGATCGGGAGACCTTGGGGGCCATTCAACTGGCCCACGACGACCAATCCACTTTCCAGGAAACTGTTCATCTAGGAATGCTCGGACCTGCACCCATAATGTGGTGGTGCACCATCCTGCTGGAAAAACTCAGGGAACGTGCCAGCTTCAGTGCACAAAGAGGGAAACACATCATCATGTAGCCATTTCAAATATCCAGTGGCCTTGAGGTTTCCACTGATGAAGAATGGACCCACTATCGTTGTGCCCCATATACCACACCAAACCATCACTTTTGTTGTTCCAACAGTCTTGGAGGGATCCATCCAATGTGGGTTAGTGTCAGACCAATAGCGGTGGTTTTGTTTGTTAACACCATTCACACAAAAGTTTGCCTCATCACTGAACAAAATCTTCTGCGTGAACTGAGGGTCCTGTTCCAATTTTTGTTTTGCCCATTCTGCAAATTCTGTGCGCCGATCTGGGTCATCCTCGCTGAGATGCTGCAGTAGCTGGAGTTTGTAAGGGTGCCATTTGTGAGTAGCTAATATCCGCCGAAGGGATGTTCGACTAATGCCACTCTCCAGTGACATGCGGCGAGTGCTACGCTGTGGGCTCTTGCTGAATGAAGCTAGGACAGCCACTGATGTTTCTTCATTAGTGAGTTTTCTTGCGTCCACATTTTGGCAAATCCAACACTGAACCAGTTTCACCAAACTCAGCAAGCAGTTTGCTGACTGTAGCATGGGAGATGGGCGGTCTCGTAGGGTGTCTTGTATTGAAATGTGCTGCAATGACCCGGTTACTGCGTTCACCAGATATCAACACAATTTCGATCCTCACGTGTTAACCTCTTCGACATGTCAATGGCTGTGAACAAAGAGAAACTTGTAAATAACTCATGAAAGAATAAAGTTACGTTGAAACCAAGCACACCATTGTTGTTCTTGTGACATTACCAATAAGTCTGATGTGTCACATGGCCCTCTTCCTATTGAAAAAACAAAAGTTGTATCCAAGATGGCCGACTTCTAAATGGCCACCATGGTCACCGCCCATCTTGAGGAGTTTGCCCCCTCACATATACTAATGTGCCACAAACAGGACTTTAATATCACCAACCATTCCCATGTTATTACGCTGTATCCATAGAAATGGCCCACCCTGTAGAACAAGCACTTTGCAATAATCTAGAGATCTCAGACCTACCATTTATCAGCTCAAACATCCAACGACATGAATGCTTTAAAAGCATCAACATCAGCTCTTCTCTGACAGCATGGTGGGAGTTTCTAAAATTGACGGCGTCTTCATTAATCCCATGCAAACGTACACCTATCTGGAACAACCCTGACATATTACAAAACAATAATATGATAAACTTTTCAGATTGGAGTGGTAAAGGAATCAAATATTTAGAACATATCAGAAGGAACAGACTTTATTCCATTTGACAGACTAGTTACACAATATGGGATCAACAAGAAAAGATTTTTAGAATATCAACAAATTAAATCCATAATAAAAAAGAAATTCAAACCGGGTCAAGTTGAACTACAAACACCACCAAGTGTGGTTCAATTTCTTACTCTTAAAACCCCCAAATTACTATCCAAAATATACAGAATGCTTTCTAAAACAGATGAATCAATATCACTTCCTATTGCAAAATGGGAAGCGGATTTATCAGTTAACTTAGACCTAAACTTCTGGTCTCAGATTTGCTTAAAAACCTTTCATCTAATTAGAAATCCCAGTCTTCAATTAATTCAATACAAAATATTACATAGAGTGCACTATACAGGTCATCGGATGTTCAAGATGGGCTTTACGTCTACCAACAACTGCTCACACTGCCAAACCAATTCACCGGACAATTATATCCACGCTCTTTGGTTCTGTCCACCAGTTCAGAAGTGTTGGCGCGAGATATGTGAAGACTTATCGAAGTGTCTGAAATGTAACATTCCAACTTCCCCTTTAGTGTGTTTGTTGGGCAGCTTAGATAATGTCACTTCAGAAAAGAATATCGCCCATATGGTTTTCACTGCCCTATGCATAGCCAAGAAAACAGTCCTCATGAACTGGAAAAATAAAAATAATCTTAATTCCAACCAATATAGAAATTATCTATTAGATTACATTAGTCTTGATACAGCCTCTGCCACCACATCAGATCAATTGCTCTGGGCTCCTTTGATCAGCTCCATCACCTAGTGGAGGTGGGGGGTCATAGTTTGGTCCCGCCTTCACTGTTGTGATTGGTGTGGGGGTAGGGACAGGCTTAGGGCGTCGGGGGGTTCCCCGGAGGCATCTTCCTTGGAGGGCTCAACCCGGGGTAGCGGTCATGGCCTATTAAGGGCTCTGTTGGCTCTTAGGTGATGGTTTCCTCGTGGCTGCGTGCAGCGGGAGGGTCTGTGCTGACGGACGTGGGTTACTGACCTGGTAGCCTGGCTGCCCCTGGGTGGGTCCGGGACGGGCGTGGGGTTCTGGGGGTGCTCCGTCGCTGGGCTGGGGCCCTGGCTGGGCCTTGGGGGCTCGGGTCCTGGTTAGTGTAAATGGCCTGTATTTGTATAGCGCTTTACTAGTCCCTAAGGCCAGTGTACCCACCAGCTCACTCCTTGGTGGCTGCGGGTGGGTGTATGGGGGCCCAGCCCTGGCGCAGGGTGCCACCAGTGCATCAAGCCACCTGGGGGGCTCTTCAACTGGTGGGGGAGGCTGTTACATCTTGCAGGAGCTCTCCTCTCTTCAGGAACTCACTCTGTAGGAGGGGGAGATATAGGAGAGGTGGAGGAAGATCTCAGCCTGGGCGTCTATTGTCTTGTGTAGTCTGGAACATGAGTGGATGACGCGGTGGGTGCAGTTGTCTCTATGGTGGGGTCGGGTGGGCTGTCCCGGGCTGTACAGCCTGCTGGAGCAGGGGGGCTGGGAGGAGGAGTTGGCCATCCAATTGGGGTCTGGAATGTGGGGCCTCCCTGCTGCTGCCGAGCCGGGGCAGTCTGCTTTTCGTTGCCCTGTACCTGTGCATGTGCAATGACAATAAAGTTGAATTCTATTCTATTCTATTCTATTCTATTCTTTTCTCCACCCCAGGGAAAAGGGTAACACTACCTGGATCTGGGTGCAGTTTCCCCCTCCAAGGGCAAGGGTACCTAGACCTGGGGTATAGAGTACGCTTGGGGAGTGTGATCGTGTGTACAGTGTCTCTTTATGTCTGTCTCCACGTTGGTTGAGTGTGGAGTAAGTGCATATGAGAGCATGAGGGTGGGAATGGATGTTTGTATCTGTGTGTGCCTGTATGTCTGTGTCTATATGTCAGGTTGGGTATCAGACGCCACCTCTCTGGGGACATCTCAGGCCCTCCAAGGTTTGGAGGCCTATCTCTCCCACCACTCCCCCTGCCAGTGGCGGACTCCCGCAGACATCGGTGCGTTGGTGGTTCTTTGTGTCCGGGGATGGGCGTCCAGGTACACACCGGCTCACTCCTGGTGGCTGCTTGTTGGGTCCTGGGGCTCACTCGGGCCACTTCAGGGGTGGGGTGCCCTCGGCCTCTCGGCCTCGGTCACTCTGGCACAGCTGGCTGCCCCTCTGTTGGTCTTCCTTGGTCTCTTGTGTTCTGGGGGCCTCTGGATGTCTGGAGTTTTGATCTCCTCCATACCTGCTTCATGCCCTGGAGGACGGGGCTGTGGCCCCCCCACACCCTCTAGCAGATCATTACATGAAGGAACCTTTTAAAAAGAAAAAGAAAAAACAAGCGCTCATGCTCACAGGTGTACACACGGGTGATCACACCCACAAACTACACCCTTTTTGGCTCCTACCTCAAAGCACACTGTGTGCTGTTGATCTTATGTGCTGCACAATAATGTTTAATATTTAGTATTTACAGTTATAGATCATCGTGATGTTGTTTATTATGTTGCTCTCTTTTTTTTCTTCTGCTTGTTTTCCTTTTTTTTCTTTCTCAACAGGTGATCCAGGTGATTGTGATGTATTTTTTGTCTGCTTATTTAGTTGTTTTTTGTTTTTTGCCCTTTATCCCCGTCCCTCTTCCCCGCTGTTTTTCTTTCCCTCTTTCTTTCTCCTCTTTCTTTTCCCCAGTCAAATCTGTCCCGTATTTAGCGGGTGAAAATAAAATAAAATAAACAATAAAAGGTGAATCAAATAGACCATTACGGCAAGGCTGGGATGGTCCATTTGGTAAAGTAAATCCGTTGGGCACCTTTCTTCGCCTTTAGACAATAATTCTGATGGCAAAAGAGCCAAACGGGACAGGCAGAAAAAAAAAGATGATATTTACTTGCTTTTCCTTCTAAGTTACTTTATTTCTGTCGTATATTATTTTCAGTCATTGTCTACAATTATTTTTATTATCGTTATATACTAATAATATTATTGTTGTTACCTTTGCTGTCATTGCTATTATTATGGAGGTACTGTAAAACAAAAAAAAGAGGCATAAGTCTTGTGCGGCCTTTGCATTGAATATGTTCTTGCTTCTAATAAAAAACCCTGCAGTGTTTTAATGATGTCTCGTTGCTATCATACCAAAGTGACTCTCATATCTTTATTGGCTGATTCAGTCCTCCTACATGTGACCATGTGAGAGGATTCTTGGCTCTCTCATTTGTTAATAACAGGTTTTAAAATTCCCTTACTAGATAAACTTTACACCGCTAATTCATTTTAATAGGCAGAAAGCTAAGATCAGTCCCCTGTGTTTGCTTCCCCAACTCAAGAGACGTCTTGTGTCTGAGCTTGCCTCGCAGAGCCACTGAAAGGAGCACTGAAGCATGCTAACTCTGGACACTGTGAGACTGTCAAGCATGAAACTGGATTATTAGCATCTTGGCACTGTATACATGCAAGCTATTTGGGTGTATCAGCACTGGAGCAGAGAGGTTAACAACCCAACCAGGGAGATTGACTAGGAACTAATGAAGCATCCATACCTTTCCCATTCTCTGAGTCTATTTATCTGTCTGCATATTCTACCATCTGCCTATGCAGTGCTCTATGTCCACTGCTCCATTGCTTCACCTCTTCCATCTGTTCACATTGGTTTCCATTTCTTCATTAGTATTTTTACAAATGTTTCAGTTCATTGGCTAGTGTCCTACCTTGGCTGGAGAAATTATAATTATTAAATATTATATTATTTTGATTAATTGAATATGTTGAGGAGACTGGAATTAACACAGATGAACTATTACACATCATTTAACTAAATGCCAGATAGCACAGTAACTATCAGATGCACTAATGAGCGTTTATTTACAGCTGCCAGAGGCTCGTAGAGCATAGTACCAGCATGTGAACACATCTCCCCTAACCCTACTGGAACTTTCAGACACCAAGTCAATAAAATGTAAGATGTACATGTGTTAGGTTGTTTATGTCATGTTTAGTGCTGTCAGGAAGCAGCAATGTGGAGTCCGTAGCTAGCTGGATAAGCTCGCCTGAGCTCCCAGGTGAAACAGGCTGTGTTGGTTGCAAAACCTCCAGATGTCCAGAGGCAGCTGAGACCACAAGCTCAGCCTCTGGGAGAGATTCGGTCTCTACGTGGCTCCTCCTCTCTCTCAGAAACACACTGACGGCAAGATACCTCTCTCTCACCGAGCCCGCTGGGTCCATTTTGTGGTTGCATCCTTCTGTCATGTCTAGTCCTGTGGCAGAACTGGAGGACTGGAAATAGAAGGTTTAGCTGACAGAGGCAGCTTTAATGGCTGTGCAAAACTCTGTATAAGAAAAACATACCTAAAACTAGAAACAGACTTTGGACAAAACTAGGAAGCCAAGGAGTGCTAGAAACACATAGCTACGAGGGACGACCCGACAACGGCCAGAGGAAAACACAGGGATTAAATGCACAAAAGGATAATGGGCGAATGAGACACAGGAGGAGAGCACAGCCGGGAGTAATCACACACAACGAGACAGGGGGAAGCAAAACTGAACACACTACACACAAGACAGGGAACTATCAAAGTAAAACAGGAAACATGACACACAGACTGAGACGTGGACTCGACACTGGAACCGGGGAAGAACAGACATGAAAACATAACTTGACTAGATGTGACACAAAGAACAGAGGCGAGGCACAGAGACAGAAACCAAGAGACTAGAAACTTTAAATGACAATGAAATCAAAAAATATTAATAATTCAAAGACACAAAACACAGACCCAGGACCATGACAGCAAGCCAGCTATTTAGCACTTACCTTTTCTTTAATGATGAACAACTTCTTGTTCTTCACCTCCCACACAGGTGATCTACTCTGAAAGCTTGTTGTTTCCTTGCTGCAGTGTAACTGCTTTGAAGTGAGGGGTTCTCTGCAAGCTACGTGTAGATGTCACCGAGCTGGAGCTCTGGAAAGACATCGCCGCTTTCAGTGACATGAATAGTGGGTGCTCCACTACTGTGTGCACATATTAGTGAAGGGGTCTCCCATTCCACCTTAACTATGAAACCTGACTTTAGTTCAGACTAATGCGTACTTCAGTGACCTGTAGCAATCAGCTGGTAGAGATGCGACCTTACCAAATGAGTTGTAGCTGTCCCTTGTTACTGTCAGAGTAATGAAAACCTGACCGCAGCCAAAATAATTCACGACATAGTTTCACACATTAAAATGTGCCACCACAAACTGTGACTGTCTGTAGTGTATTTCACAAAGACAGTCTGTCCAAAACCAGAATAGTTTGGTGTAAAGGGCACAGATTTACCAGTTTGGTTTTCAGTAAGTTAGACAGTCATGCGTGTTCTTTGTTTTATGAAAAGTCCTTATACACACTGCATTCTTTTGTTGTTTTCCCTTTAATCTTTATGAGAATTCTACTGTTCTTTTTAGTTTCCTTTCAAATGAATTAGTTCCTTTACATGTTGCTGTGCAGTTTTTTTACTGGGATCCTTAGGATGCTCCCTTGTTTTACAGCGCTCTACTGTCCCCTGCAGGTAAACCATCAACACTACACTGGATCCTGCTGTAATCTGCAGCGCTGTGGTTCACTAGTCTATATGAAGTTTTCTGTTTGTGTTCATGAGCCTCTTCTTGCCTGCTTCTCCAACTTCCCTTTGCAGTTTCATTGCACTGCAGTGTTGAAAACAGTAAACCCAACAACCCCCTCCTGTTGAATTAGCATGACCAAACTGCTGTTAAACATGTTTTTTTTCTCTAAGATTTACACAAAGTTTATAGAAAAATGCTGAAATAAACCTTCATGCTGTGAGTGTGGCTCTCCATCACATGCCATAACTTTTAGTGTCTTTAGTCCATGTTCACACATCACATCACACATGACCTGATAGTTCCTGAGTAAGGACTCTTGGCTTCACATGAGTGTGTTGGTCTTCTCACCTTTAGTGACTTTCTCTGGGTTGATGGAGAAAAAACATCTTGGCAAACAGAGAAGGGCACAATGACTATATTAATTTTATTGATAAGAACTTCACATCAATAATAGTATATAGTATATAAACAATAATAATTCATTATTGCAATTATTATTGTAAAGCTACAGTTACCAACTTGGCTCGACACTGGCAAAAAAAGAGGAGATTCCATAGACACAGCTTAGCTTGCTCAGTTTATTTAACAAAGAACTCAATAACGATGGCCTGACACATGTACAACACACTGTAAGAAGACGCCTGTAACAAACAACACTACAGAGTTTGGCAAGCAGCCTCCCAGAGAGTGAGTGAAGACCAGAGAGACTGCAGGATCTAGATTTATACTCCGGTCACTTCCTTTTACTTATCCAAGAGCTTTTTTTCTTCATGTCACAAACCACCATCCAGACCACCTCCCTTCTCATGCGTGGACTTGGCTGTGTTCTCCTCTCCAGTAACTGCAACAGTTCCTGGAAAAACTTGTTCTGCCCTCGCTGCACAAGGACTGCCGCTGGACGAGGTTGTGGCAAGGCACCAACTGATGAGGAGTATGACCTACAAGCAAACAAACACACAAAGGGTTCAATTTATGGAACTTCTAGTATGTTTGCAATACTTGACTTACATCTCAGTTTCCAGGCAGTGATGGCTTTTCAGGCTTGAACTGGCCTCAAAGTGCAGATCAGATTCCTCACTGAGCTAAAAATCATCATTTGTCTCGGCCCCAACTGACTGTAAGGTTTCTTCAAGAATATCCTTTGTCACGTATGGAAAGACAAGCAGGACCTGATGATTGCAGTTCGTACAGATATTGGTTCAAAGTCAGAGGAAAAAAGATAAAAGTAATTTTACATTTAGTCAAGTAACCCCATGAATATATATATATAAGAGACATTTCTGCTTTCAGAGTGTAACATGAGTAATTTACACCTTTTATTTCTGCGTATGTGAAAGGAAAAGGATACAATTATAATATTTTCTTTTGAATCTTTTTAGTATGCACACGTGCATTTTAACATGGTTTCCCCTCCACGGTGGCTACATCAAAATGCTTATTCTGACAACACACTGTGTTTAAGAGGAGGGACTCGATGGCTTCGTTATACTTACTGTGATAAAGTATAACGGCAATGGACAAGTCAGTCATGTTGAGACATTTTAACCTTGTACTGTGCTTTGTCACTGAGTACACATATAAATATCATTAAATAACTGTAGAAAGACTTCCATTTGACTCGTAACATTTAATGTTATAAAAATATATATATTTTATTGTTTAATTAATCTTAAAATGTTAGTCTGTCAAATGTGCGGCAATTTAACTTATTTATTCTCTTTAGCTGATAGTTTGTGGGGCCCAGGTAGACTGTATAACTGCATCTCTACCAGTTTCTCTGCACTCCAGCGTCTTCTGTTCCATGTGAAGGGATGTTCCTTAAGGCAGGAGAAATGATCTCCACAAAAAGGAGCAGGTTCGGCCATCGCATAGTGGAAGAAATTCTCTTCTTAAATAAAAATGAAAAAGGGTTACCTTAAATGCATCATGTTTTTAATTTGCAAGTTCATAACCCCCAGGTCAAAAATATGTATAGGAAAATTTCCCTAATATAATATTATTTATAAATATACCCGTCTAGCGATTAATTGCATAAGTGCATGGAGGCAAGACCTCACAGCAGAAGCATACTCCATAATGTGTTGTACATTATTATATGTATATTATATGTAACGTGGTATTTTTCAATTATTGTATTTACCATCAAGAAGTCACAAGCAAAGAAAGACCACACCATAGTGCATGTTCAAACAAGGAAAGTTTACTGGTCAAAACTATTTATTACACAAATAAACCACATTTTTTAACCCCAAAAAATACACGTTAGAAGCAACACAACGGCGGCCCAATATCAGACAGAACTCCACTCTGTAGAGTGAGCAATCATAATGAAGCGGTTGGTTTTATTTTGTGGATTCAAGCTGCTCTTCACCACAAGATGTCACCAGAGAGGACTGTGTTGAAAAGCTTCGAGTAATGAACCGTTTTCAATACAAGCTTCAGTGCTTCAGAAAGCTTCATTTGGCCATCACTATTTATCGGGTTTTTATTTCCTGATGTTCGTACGTGTCATTCCTGTTCCAGTCGCCAATTCTGAATTATAACTAACATAAAAAACATGTCTAAGGAGGAGAGAGAGCAAATAAATCCAAGAGCACCTGGCTGCAGCCACTGGGGAGCGCCATATTGCAACCTCCACAGTAACCGGAAACATGTAACTTCAGTTAAATCGACTTTGACAGCGAAAACTAAATAGACCCTGTGCATGAGAAAATGGTAACTTCCTGGTTTGAGACCGGATGTAGGGTTGTACATTTCCAGTAGCTTTACTTTGCGGTCAGTCGCTACTGCAAAGATATCCTCCACAATCATGTCCACAACTTGAAAACGGAAAGATTGCATTAAGTTACAAAGAGCAGAAGGTGGGAACACTCACCACTGTTGTGTCATAAAAAATCTAATGATCAATTTTGACGTTTAAAGCGTTTAGATCGATCAGTTGTTCACATCACTCAGCACAAGCAGAACTGCATCACTGCAGCAGAAGACACCTCGTCCACATTCAGAAGCACATCTCTGTATAATGACTGGTCTGATGATTTAAACAGGCAAATGTTCAGCATTCAAACTACAGGTGAAGAATAGTCAAACCAGATGTTTCCCCGTTATGTCGAGATCAGCTAGTCAAGTACACACCTACACAGCATGTTAACAAACCGTGAAAAAAAGCCACACAAAATGAATGATTGCTGGTAAGGGTTTCTATACATTAGTATTTACGAAAGGTATGTTGTGACTTACCTTCAAAATTACAGCGGTCCCTCGCTATAACACAGTTCACCTTTCACCTCGCTGTTTCACAGATTTTTTAGTGCAAGTTTGCATGCTTTTTTTTTTTACATCACATTGTGTCCTGCGTCCTGATCGCTGCAGACGATCTCCTCCGTGACGTCTCTCCTGTACAGTACAGAATCGCTGCATCGATGCTAGCAGTGTGACTCTGAAGTGCAGTGCTGTATGTTTGCACGTTTTTTCCCCAACAAACACAACAATGTCGACGAAACGTTTTGCACCGTCAAAAAATAAAACTGGCTACTTGATTTCACATATCACTGGTTATTTTTGGAAAATAACACCCGTGATAAACGTGGGACCGCTGTTTACAAATACTGAGAAATATAGAATTTGAATCCTTTCTCTTTTTTGCTAACCCAGCCAACATGTATATATGGGCCCCACCTGGTTTTTGCTCGGGCTGGATGGGTACCATGTGGGCATGGGCTCAAACTGGGCTTTTTGTATGGGGCCTACTTGGGTTTTTCACATTAAACACATTAAACCACATTAAATCAATTTTTTTTTTAGTACTGATGACACAGGTGGGGCCCACCTGGTCAAACTATATGGGTCGCATATGGGCAAATGCAAGTCAGACCCTGAAAACATGTCTATGTGGGCCCCAAATGGGTTATGTTAAATTAATATGGGCATATATTTTACATGGGCTCAAGATTGTGTAGTATATATGGGACCCACTTGGGTTTCTAACATTAAATCCATATGGGTGGGCATCCAATGTAGGTCCTAGTTGGGTCAGTGATGGTAAATGTGTACATTGGTTCAAAATGGTAGCACATGCTTATGTGAGGATTCTTCTTCTGTGAAGAGCCAGAGAAAGTGTTATTTGAATAAAGGAGGATTTATTCCAAACAAGCCCATCACAGATTGCACACAACCCAGGGAGTTCTGAAAGTCAAATTGTAAAAAGAAACTCAAAAGAAAGTATGAACATAACTCTCTTTTATAACCTGCAGACGGCACCCATGGGGTACCATTCTCTAACAAATCACCCTAACTTTAACATATTTAGTCTCAGTCTATCACTTTTGCTATCCTTACGTACAGTCAGATGTTCTTTACCCTTCATTTTTGACCCTCTCAGTATTTAGCCTTGGCTAGCGAATGTACTCAAAGTCCACGTTGAGACCTCAAGATGTTATGTGTTATCAGACACTACAGCCCAGCTGTCAAGTGAGACTATAGGAACTTTGATGTTTTTGAACATTCAATGTTACTCAAAACACTCTGCACACTATTCCAAATAACTGGTTTGAAACTGGTTACTTCTTAATTTTAGATTTCATTTAAAGTACTTAATTTGAACTTTCAGTACTCTGCATGGTAGGCTGCATGGTGAGGCTCAGATAAGACAAAATAAGGACTTCATGATTCTTCTTAGGTAAATTCACTTGTCACAGCAGCAATATTAAGTGATTAAAACGGACGCAAGAGTAGAAAAAAGAAAAGCAAAAAATACAAATAAAAAACCTAAGATAAAAGTGAATTACACAGACAAAATCCAGATTTGGCATTTGCAAATTAAGGATTAGACTATTTACTTGAGCAAACATGCAGTTGAGGATTATAAATAGATCAGACACACTCTACTGTATTAGAGAAAAGACAGTTAGCTACATGGAAGTTGGAAGTTTTGGTTAATCAGATCCAGTAAAGCTCCTGAAGTATATTACCGATCTGTTAAAATGTTACTCTTCAAACTTGTGCCCTCAAATTACATAACCAAAAATAATTTATATTTTCTTTGAACTAGTGAAAAGGAGAGGGAATGGGGTCTTTCAAGCAGTCACACTTCAACTGTGAAACTCCCTTGTCCTTATTGACACTATTGAAACTTTTCAAAAGCAGTCTAATGTTAGAAGAGCTTTTAGGTAAACTGTTATTATTCTTATTATCATTATTATATATTTTATTAATTACACTTTTATTATGATGTTGATTTGGATGACAATTATTTGACAAATATTATATATGAATTTTTTAAACATATTAACCATCCCTATGCTTAAAAAACTTTGAAAAATAAAATTGTTCTTTTAAACTTGTGCATTGTTTGACTTTTAAAATGTTGTATCAGGTGTAAAATGACTTTTTAAATAAAGTTGTTTTTAATGTGAGCAGCTCCTATTGGCTAGTTTAAAAAGAGGGAGGAGCCGATTGCACCGCCTAGCGTCTAGTCTTCGCGGTCTTTCGTCAGTTGCGGCCTTTTCTCTCCCTGGTGTTTGAGAACGTGGAGGACAAAAGGATACCAAAGAATCGAAAACTATGACAAAGGTAAATACTGAAAGTTTGATACGTTTTCATCAATGGTTATTTTAGTAACTTTCTATAGTCGTCCTAAACGGTATAAGGGGGAGAAGCATAACATCTTTAGCTAGCAGGTAGAACTGGGTTAATTTACTGCATTGTCTTTGGCAAACATGATTTAAAGTTAATTACAAAACTCTTACTGCCTATATTCTACTCAATAAAGTTCATCTTATCTTATTCTGTTTTCATTGCGCCATTCTCTCTATACAGTTTTTGAATTTACACACTATAACGTACACGGCAGTTTTTTCTGTGCTTCTGCAACTGTTTCTTAGGTTTTCCTATAAGGTTTTTGTAATTAATAAAAAAAAATATATTATTTTTTTGCTTTAGTGGATTCCCACTCAGGTAACTCGGCCATTATGCACTACCCAGTAAACAAAATGGCTGAACAGTATCTTAAATGTTTGAACATGAGTTAGTCGTACCATGTCACGTAATATTCATGTGCAGTGTAGCAAGCTCACCTTATAGGGGTGTAAAACATGAGGCGTATGAGGTGATTGTTTCAATTACAGGAGTAGATGCCTGCAGCTGAAACGGTTTTCTGATCTGAACGTGAACCTACTGGACACGTTTACAGTAACTGCCATCTCCTTACAAATGTTTATTGGATTAACCACACTTATACAGACTGTATATAACAACCAACTCTAAAATGTTCATTTGCAGAGAAAATACACGGGCAGACTATGCTTACAGGATGTGATGTGACAACACTAATGAAATATTGATGTGTCATATTTGTTCAGGATGTTTTTCTCATGGGCAAAAATATTAAAATCATGATGAACAGCGGTGGTGATTCCTGTGACTTCGTATATATAATTTGGAATTTTTTACAAATACATGATATCATTTCATTCAGTTCAAAGGTTTATTTGCATGACGCACAAACAGACACAATTGAAAGGTACAAATGTGCATGAAACAAATTCAAACGTGCTGCAGATGTGTGTCACAGGTTGATCTGGCTGTAGGCTGTGGCACTTGGCCAGAGGTGGCGCTGGTTGATTCGAGTCCATGTTAGTGCACAAAGCAAACTGCTCGCTTTAGTTGTGAAGCAAAAACGCTGAAATCAGAGAAATAAAACGTGCGAGGGGAACGATAACGACGACAAGAGTCTCACGATCGTTTACTCTTGCTGTCCCGTGAACAACATCGGCGTGGTGTTAATTGTTTGCTGTTTTCGCGATCGCGTCGCGCATGAGAATATCACCAGGTAAACTCGCCACATTTTTAAACATTTTTTTGTTCAACAGCATCAAGACTGACGGAGTGTGTTTGAGATAACCTCACAAGTGTCACAGATGACACATTTTGTGTTTATTTGCTGGTTTGTCGGTAGCAGCTCCTAAAACGCAAGTCTGCCACACATCTGTTCGAGTTGTGCATTTCCAACAAGCTGCAGCTTCACTGTGTGTGAATGGACCTTTGAAAAGACTGCCTGAGTTGGACATTTGCCACTTTTGGAGCAAAATGGCAAGATGAGACAGTGGATACAGTTAGACAGATGGTGGTGGTCTGGTAAGGAAGATGGGGGAAGCAGACAACTCTACAGGAAGAATCTTTTGTCTCCTCGAGGACTCTGGGAGGTAGCAAGGGAGTGTGAAGCTTAAGGTGTGAAACAGCAGTGTACTGCCTTTTGTTCCTGGAGAAGGTATTTAACTGAGAGCCATGCTGGGCTCAGGGAGACTCTGCTGACCGTCTGTCCCACGATCATGCAGGCTCTACCAAGCTTGGTTGTCTGTTCTTTGTGTTTTGATTAAAGAATGTTAGCTACTGCTCACCGCTCGTCTGCAGGCTTTATTTAATGGAAAACTTCCACAACAAACTGCAATGAGCGGAGGCAAATAAAGCAATGATAAGTTCTTAAAGGTTATGGGACTTTTGTAGCCCTGAACTTTAGAAATTGTCAAATTCAGTTAAACTGCTTAAAAATGGCCTTCTCCTGTATGTTCTGATTGAATATACAACAGAGGCTATCGTTGAAAGATCCAACAAATGGGAATAGGAATACATTTCACTGCAAATAGTTTGGTTTATTCATTTTATCTCTAGAAAATTAGGCTTTGAGCTTTTCAGCTAATGGCTTTTTGAGAATCAAAGTCAGGCAGCAGTTAGCTGATTTCTGCCTTGTGACTTTCATATTAATCCCATAATTTCTCCCTGCTGAATACAATTGACAAGAGGTTATTCATATTTAAGCTCTAATTTGGCCTTTTTTTCTTCTTCTTCTTTTTGTTTGTGTCCTTTGCCCAAGCAGAGCAGAAATGTCTCCGCTACGCTCCAGATCACATGGGTGGTGCAGGATGCCCGATATCCAGCTCGATCCCCGAGTAAACTAAAAAAAAATAAGTGACCTGTAACCAATACATGTAACAAAGAAACTTTTTTTAATATAAGAAATTACTTTGTTATTGATACAGATGTCTTGTCATTTTTTTATTACATAATGCTAGATGCTTGATATTATAGGGATATTATTGTGGACATGACAAATTGTAAGACTATGTCCAGCATATAATGGGTTTCCTATTTGTGGATCATACACAATTTTCTTTTAGGTTTAAATATTGCTGGTAATTTGCAGCGGTTTTGTATTAATACAAATACCTGTTAAGTACTGATTTTTAATCATTACTTTATTGTTGTTTCAATAGTAACCAAGGGTGCAAAAGTGATGAAAAATCAACATCAGAGTTAAACAGTGATTCAATATCAGAATCTGACATTGTTTCAACATTAACAGTGTTTGAAATTTTGACGTTGAATCAATGTCAGCGTTCAACATTGATTCAATATCAAAACCTTATGTTGTTTCAATATTAAAAAAGGGTGCAAGAGTGATGTTAGGTCAACGTCAGATCTCAACGTTGATTCTATGACATCGCCTGGTATTGACTAAACATTGTTTCAATGTCTCCTTGCTATCTGGGAAGCGTTCTCGGCTGTTTCAATGTGGATGCACAACTCTGTGAAAACGATTGAAAATGCTAGTGTGGACGCGGAGCATTTTCAGATGAAAACACCGTTTTTAAATCTATCTGGGCTAGTGTGGACGTAGCCAGAGACACTTTGGACACTCATTCCCCCACCTCTCCCTCTCCCACCACCACAGAGCCATCACCACCATCAAACACTTCACCCACAACACCCCCCTTCTTACCCCACACCAATGAGGATTTCACACCACCTTCTCCCACTACACCCCTTCATATTCATGAAGCAGATGTGAGAAAGCAGTTTAAGAGCCTGAACGCCCAGAAAGCTCCCGGCCCAGCCGGTGTGTCTCCTGCCACTCTCAGACTCTCCTCACTGCAGGCATGTCATGTGCCTGCCTGCTTCAAGTCCTCCACCATAGTCCCTGTTCCCAAGACCCTCACGGCCCCCCTCCTGGACCCCCTGCAGTTTGCATACAGAGCCAACAGGTCTGTAGATGACGCCATCAACATGGCCCTACACTTCATCCTGCAGCATCTGGACTCCCCAGGAACCTACGCCAGGATCCTGTTTGTGGACTTCAGCTCTGCCTTCAATACCATCCTTCCAGACCATCTCCGAGGCAAGCTTTCCCAGATGAATGTGCCTGATCCCATCTGCCGGTGGATCACTGACTTCCTGACGGACAGGAAGCAGCATGTGAGGCTGGGAAAGAATGTCTCGGACTCCCGGACCATCAGCACCGGCTCCCCTCAGGGCTGTGTTCTTTCTCCTCTGCTCTTCTCCCTGTACGCCAACTGCTGCACCTCCACCCACCAGTCTGTCAAGCTAATCAAGTTTGCAGATGACACCACCGTTATTGGGCTCATCTCGGACGGGGATGAGTCTGCCTACAGGAGGGAGGTTGAACGTCTGGTGTCCTGGTGCAGCCACAACAACCTGGTGCTGAATGCCCAGAAGACAGTGGAGATTATTGTGGACTTCAGGAAGCACACAGCTCCACTCCCCCCCATCATCCTGACTGACACCCCATCACCTCTGTGGACTCATTCCGCTTCCTGGGTACCACCATCACCCAGGACCTGAAGTGGGAGCCCACCATCACCTCCGTCATCAAGAAAGCCCAGCAGAGGATGTACTTCCTGAGGCAGCTGAAGAAATTCAACCTGCCAACACGGACGATGATGCAATTCTACACTGCAATCATCGAGTCCATCCTCACCTCCTCCATCAGCGCTCTGCTGAGAAGGTGATTGTGTCACGCTCCACCTCAGTGTGAGACGGTTGAGGACACCAGAGAGAGTCAGGTGCATCTTCACACAGCAGCCACTCTGGGCCTACAAAGTGGGGCCCAGAGGGGGGGGGCTCCTCCCCATTCCACCAATAAAGCCATTTAAAATAGAGGTGGCCCAACCCTTTACCAATGGGAAAAACCTCTGATAAATAAAGTTATTTCAGAAAGTGAGGATCTCACTTTGACCACTGAGATAGTGGAGGAGGCCGGCTTTAACGTGATCCATGTGAAACAGCTGCTTCACAGGGATCTGAGGCAGCTCTTTACAAACTTCCAAAAAGTCTTTGCAGTTTTGGTTCTCCTGGTTGTAAAGGCACTGTGACTAAAAAAGACAAGTGCACATTTGGGTAAATTGTGCTGTGATCACATATTTTGAAATAAATAGATAAGGATAAAACTGAAATGAAACTTCTGCTGTACTTCTTACTAATGAGTCATCTCATGGGCAGTGTGCAGTCACACAAAATAACTTAAATTTCACCATAACAGTCACTGGAAAAAAGGCAGTTTGGAAATTTAGATGACATTGCAATTTTTGTACATTACTAGAAAATCAGTGCCATGAGAGTGACTTTAGGATCACAACCTGATTTAAAACAGAATCTATCTTAAAAGTAAGATATTAAGAGAAAATGGTAAATGAGATCACAGAATGGCCAAAAATTTTACTTTAAATGAGATCTTCTTGTTTCATTGGAACAGTAAAGTACCATAACTAACACTAAGTGCACCTATGTAAGAACAAGTATCACTGCTGTGGAGTTTTTCATGTTTTACATACAGAATCAGGGCTGCTAGTGTCATGACCTGCTGGCATTTTCTTATTGGTGACTTAGCACCTCAAAGTTTAGCAGCAAACACTGCATTTCCTTTTTCCATCAAACATTTCTTTAGCATCCGTGTTTATCAGTGACATATGGGACTAATATTTATTTAATAACCACAAAGTACAAATATTTTATTTATCAAAGATACATGATTACACATTCATACAATGAACAACGTTGTAGACATTGCATGGTCGTTGGGGCGATTGTGGTTCAGGGGGTTGGGATGCTCATCTTGTAACTGGAAGGTTACCGGTTCGATCCCCTGCTCTGTCTGTCTTGGTCGTTGTGTGCTTGGGCAAGACACTTTACCTACTGGTGATGGCCAGAGGGGCCGATGGCAGCCTCGCTTCTGTCAGTCTGCCCCAGGGCAGCTGTGGCTACAACTGTAGCTGCCTCCACCAGTGTGTGAATGTGAGAATGAATGAATAGTGGAAATGTAAAGCACTTTGAGGGTCTCGGAAAGCGCCATATAAATGCAATCCATTATTATTATTCTGTAAAAATTACACAGTGTAAGATAAACATTATAACATACAAATAAAAGTTTGATCAATTCATGTTCTTTGATGATCACATTACACGTGTCACATTTTTGAAGCATCATATACGTAGAAAAGTGTTCACAAAGACGTTTTAGAGCTTACACACCTTTACATTTCCAGTGTCACGCAGAGAGGTGTGGTGAGGAAAACATCAGACATCACTCTGTCTTAACTTTACTTTATTGTCTCTTGTCATTGTCTCTTGCACATACAGCACATACAGACAGCAACTTCTCAAAATGGCCCCCTATCCATTTCCTGCCCGCTTTATATACTCTAAAGACCACGCCTTCTCAATTCAGACTGGCCTATAAAAGAGCTGCAACTGAGGCAGGCCTCCACTCTACTGGGAAAACAAGCTGGCCACCACGGACGTAACCTGTGGAACACTTTGGCTGTGTCCCAATTAAGAGACCGCACGCTTGAAGTACGCATTTTGACTGCGATTACGTCAGCGCCACGCGACGACGGCTGTCCCAAATCGAAGTGTACTTCAAATGCGCCGTCGATTCCACCAAATACCAAGCGTGGTCCGGTGGGTGTGGATAATTTTGTACTAACTTGGTTTTAAAGCCTTCACTTTAAAATATACGCCGTTCAATAGCTGACCTTAATCTTACAGAGAATGTGATGATTTGTGGATAATTAAAGTCAGTCATATATCCACAAACACAACAAGCTGAAAGTCAGTGACGCTGCTCGGTTTGCAGTCCTGAATATCACGGCACAAGCAGGATTCACTGCACTGTTAATGTGAGCTATGTTATATTGCTGCCTCTGTTCGGTGGTGTCGAGCCAAACGGACTTTAACGTGTGTTTGAACGAGCTGACGGTTCACTCGTTAAGCTGAAAGAAAGATGCTTTAATCACAGCAGTCACACATGTGTCCACTGCACCATCTGGGAACTCTTCTTGTTTACACTCGTAATAACACGAACACTAAATCCTGCTTCTCTGGTGCTGTTGTGTAGCAGTGTGTACACCTGAGACTGTCACCTGTCTGTCTGTCCTGCACTCTCTCTCTGTTTCTTTCTCTCTGATTGTGGAATAAAAGTATGAACATGTGTTTATAAGTTACACTTGTGTTTGAATCCTGCAGCTTATCACACATTTGATTTCCATGTGTGACAACTGCAAGTGTCCAGAGTGAGGACAGACTGAGGGACCCACTGCTGCACATCATCTGTGAGGCTTTGCAGCCCTGATGATCCACCAGGACAAACTCAGCAGTGTGTGAGGAAGAGGAGGAGGAAGAGCCAGCAGCAGCTGACAGATGGAGAGAATAGACAGACTGTTCCCTGTTTGTGAAGGACTGCTAGGAAAGTTTAACATAACTGTCCTGAATCAGTCTTATTAGGTAATGTTCAAATAATGTTATCATCCCAGTGTTTTCAGTGTGGGAGAAAGTACTCAGGGCCTTCAAGTTACACACTATGAAAGGCAGCAACAAGTTTAATGTTCAGAAACCTAAAGTATGTATCAGCAGCAGAATGGAGCTAAAAATAAATGTTGGTTTCAGTTCTATGAAGCTTTGAGTATTTTGGATCAGTAGCTGCTGTGTTTGTTGCATCATATTGCTGTAACTGTTTATATGCTTTATATATTCTGAGGTAAGTTGATCTATAGTGTTACATCATATTCTATAAGGATGTTATGTGTTTGTAGACTTTCTGCCCAGTTTGACCCATTTAGCAGAAGTCAGCCTGTTTAAGGCTCTGATATCTATTCTGTGTGACTTAAAGCAGTTATGACATGGTCTGATTTTCTCACCCAATAAAGGAATATTTCATATATCAGTCTACTCTTCATTTTATCAGACACAGTTATCACAGCTCGTACATTTGCTTTTTACACACATATATGTAAGCATTGAGCCAAATGTAATAATGCCAACATACTGACATACTGAAGGAACAACATTTGTCTCTTATATATAACACATCTATATACACACTGTCAAAGATACTTGTCTTTGAGTGAAGATTTAAGGTGATAGGACATATAAATAACTGCAACTTGAATCTTTGACCCAGAGATCAAGCTCACTGCTGTAATATATATATATACATATAATCATCGTAATAATCTGACAATAAATATAATATTGGCCATATTATATTTACATTACCAAACTTTAGTCTCATGAACAACATGAGCTAATTGTTATTTACTAACTAATCTTAAATGACTGTTCAGCACAGACATGAAGCCCAACAATCATGTTTTACAGTCCTGTGGTCTCAGCCTCAGATACTCAACTAATCAAAGTGATGTCATGACAAAAATGAATGACCAACAAAACATTTTTTCTCCTTCATTTCTGTCACACAAAGCTGTATGAAACATTTCTCACGGTTAGTATCATGGTTGCTAGGCAACCTGAGCAGCGCGACGAAGGCCAGACTCACAAGCCTCTCACTTCTGCCCTTCTCGTACTTATAGTACGCACCGTATGTAGTGCGCGTACTTCAAGTGTGCGGTCTCTTAATTGGGACACAGCCTTTGTTACATTAGTGCTTCTCAACACACAGTGCCTGTGTTGGACCCTCAGAGAGACATGACTCCATTCTCCTTCTGGCAACTTTATTCTCCTCAGTTCAGGTTTGGAGTGTACAGGCAGCATAGCATATCATCAGCAAAACATCGCTCTCTCACGTCTCAGACCCTCTTTGTTTTTTTTCTGCGCTTACTGATGACATCACACGTCTGAACTCTGACCTCCTGGAGCTAGTGAACTACAAAAATTAACTAGAAATGTGTCCAAAAACAAAACACAATTAAATAAGAATAGTCTTTAAAGATTTTCCCAACGATTCAGAAAAATGTAAATGTTATAACTACTTTTAGAGCGCAACACCTGCACACCTCTTCCAAAACTTTGTGCTTTTCACCATCAGACACAATAACTCAGGATTATCTAAGACCTGCCATCAAATGTGTGTGTGTGTGTGTGTCGCTTGGTCATAATCATTTGTGTCCCCTGCTCTCCTCGGGCGTGATGAATCAGTCCCAAATCCTGTACTGGGGGTAAAAATATCATAGGTGGAAAAACGCCTGAAGGGGACCAGAAACGCTGATCACTGCTGGTACAAAGTGATGCCGGTCAGTAAAACAGTTGCAGAACAGCTGGTTACGAATTCTGTGTTTCTCTAGAGTCTGCAAAGCTGTCTTGGTTAATTAAAAAAAAACTCGTCAGAAGGCTGTTAATTCAGCTCATTGGTCAGATCAAAGCCGCAGTGGCCTGCCTCTCTGAAATCACCTTATTTATGGGTCTGGGAGGAGTTCGAGATCGCAGCCAGGGGTACAGTCAGGAGGTTATTCCCAGTAGGTGAAATTCAGGGAAGTGAGCACTTCTGGTCACTCGGGGTCACTGGCTTCAGGAGAACAAGAATTAAACTGAAACACCGGATAATAATAATCAAAACAGCATAACTAGAGAATCAGAACATAAACCATAATGCAGAATAATACCAAAACCCATGAAACTGCTGGGTCAAACTGACCCAGAACCATGACATGTGTGGCAAGTGTGGGGTTTGATTAAGAATAACCTTTTTATTATGGGTTAACAGACTTTCACACACACAACAGAACACCATGACAAATTATTATTCCATCATTTTAATTTCTCTCTCAAGCATCCTATTCATCATCCTATTGCATCTGCATATTTTCATCATGATATTTGATGATGATATTATTTACTGGTTATTACAGATTACTGATTATTATTACGACATATAATTTTATGATAGTCATAAAAATGATGGCTGCCATAAACTTTTGGTGTTTTTTTAAACTTTTTTATTAGTTCCTAAAATAATAAAAATAAGTCAGGGTCATGAATGACTGTTTTGACACCTAATATCCTTCTCAGAGGACTAAGGAGCTTGCAAAGAAAAGCGTCTGGACTTCTTTAAGTTACTTGAAGATGTTTCACCTCTCATCTGAGAAGCTTCTTCAGTTCTAAGGTCAAATGGTGGGGAGTCCCAGATTTAAACCTAGTGGGAGTTTCCCCCCACAGAGGGACAAAGGACCCCCTGATGATCCTCTACCTAATCACATGAAAATGGGTGTGGGTCCCAATCACTCAGGGTTTCGGGTGAGCTCATTGTGAAACCTGGCCCCACCCTATCATGTGATTTCCTGAGGTCAGATGGCCCAGGATGTGAGTGGGCGTTAAGGCGTCTGGGGAGGGATCTCAAAACTGGATTATAGATGGCAGACAGTTGGTGTCGTAAACCCCCGCCTCTGTTCAAAGATGGTCGCTCACAGTGGACATAGATGGCTTCTTTCACTCCTCTTTCAAACCATCTGTCTTCTCTGTCCAAAATGTGAACATTGGCATCCTTTGACCTTTAGATGCAGATGGACTGCTGAGTCTTGTCCCGTGGAGGTGGCTCTTCTATGTTGTGCCATGCGCTTCTCAGAGGACATTTGCTGTGTGATGACTTGAGTGCGTCTTCAGTGGCCTGTCTGTGGTGTAGCACTACTTTCATACCAAGAGAAAGCTCATGTCACAGAATTACCCACTGGAGTCAGTAGGACCAGTTATGAGGTGGCTTTGTGTGGCTGGAAGGAAGCTGGGATGGGCAGAACACAAACACTGGGACAAAGGCAGGGGTTTGGGTGTCTGAGAGGCACAGTCCAAAGTAGATGTTTCATGTGATAGATTTGTCCAGTGAAGCATCTTTCTCTCTTTTTCAAGGTTCAAGATTGAAGAAGGATTATTGTCATTTCATGGTATTTACAGAAATGCACAGTCTGAAAGGAAACGTTGGTTCTCTCCCTCTCTGTAGTGCAGTAATATCAGTAAACAATAAAAAACAGTATAAGCTGTAAATAATCACACAATGTGTGTATATGAGGCGTATGTTGTATGTATATTAATGATCAAGGAACTGACCTCACAGTGCAAATGTACTGTTTATAAGGTTGGAAACCTTCAGTCAGCTGAGACTGAAGAAGTCACCTGGATGATGATGAAACATTTCTGCCACTGAAAACATCCAGATGAACAGAATCAACGTTTCGGGATTTAATTACCTGGATGACTGAGCGTGCATCAAGATATTAAATGTGTCCTGGTTCTGGGGATCCAACTTAGTGTTTAAGTGTTTTTTCTCAGTTTAGGTTTTTGTTAGTTAAATCTTAGTCTCCATTTGCTTAAAATACTCTAAACTGTGCATTTATATGATCAATATTTTCTGTAATTTTACCAGTTTTAGTTAATAATTAAAAGAATGACTAAAGATGCACAGAAGTACTATAAAATATGCCATCTGTTAAATTACAATAATTATATTTTTATGTATTTATATACTTTAAGATGGCGGGAAAATTCTCTAGAAAGTTTTTGGAAAAAATTGTGTTAAATTACAGATTTTTTTACAGTGTTATTAATGGGACAGAGATGGGAAAGAGCCCTGTTCAAGATGAAGGGAGAAGGTCACTTTCACTTTGGTTTTATTGTTGTCTGTTTTTAGATTTCATTAGGCAAGCACTGCTTGTCTTGCTTGTCCTGATGGCCGTCTCCGATGTCCCTGGCACAGTACAGGGAAGGCATAGCAATTTGATATTTTGAAGAAAAAAAGAAAGTTAACTTTTATGTAATGAGGATCTTCCAGGGATTTTAATATAGTATAGTAACCTCTTATTCTTACACTGTGAATATCAATATTGTTGGAGTTAATTAATTAAATGATGCTGTCATGGTCCTGGGCCATGTTGGCCCAGTATTCTTAGTTTTTGTGTGTTTTGTATTTTGTTCTTTATTTATGCCTTGGTTCCTAGGTTGTTTAGTTAAGATGTTCCTTATTTGGTTACCTCCTGTGTGCCCCTCTGTGTATCTGTGAACCCTTGTTTCCCCCTCCTTGTGTTTTATTCCATGTTTTCCGTTATGTCCGTGCTCTCTCCTCCTGTCTGAACCTCTGTACTTCCTGTTTTACTTTGACAGTGTCTCGTCAGTATGCGTCATGTTGTGTTCACCCCTGCCCTGTCTCGTTACGATTATCTGTGTCAGCTGTGTTCCCCATGTGCTCCCACTTCCCTCGTTTACCCTCTGTGCATTTATGTCCACGTCTCCCTCAGTTCAGTGTCGCGTTCTCCCTCATGACTGTGTGGGAGAACGTGTGCCTCCGTGTGTTTCCTCGTGAGTCAGTTCCTTAGTACTTCCCAGTTCAGTTTCATATTTTTTTGTATTGCCGTTATCTTTTGTCAGCAATAAAGCTGTATTTTGAGTTCAGTCCTGTTTTCCCGTGAGTTTGCGTTTGGGTCCTCTCCTGCCTGCACACAGCCTGATCATGACATGATGAAGATTTTTTTGTGTCCCCTGAAGCTCTACTCTTAATTGTAAGCTGGTGAAGTGAAGTGACTTGTAGTCCTTCACTTGTACAATGTTAGCAAATATTATAACTTTCATTTTGACTCTCATAGCAGCACTTGAGTAACCTTAAACATGTGAAGAAACAATATCAACTATGAGGGGTCAAAGGTTATTAAATGTGAGTCACATGGGCACAGCCGGCCTGTGGGAGCCAGAATTGTGGCTGGGTTATAAGGGATGAAACACGTATTTTCCTCAGCAACATAAAAATAAAATTTAAATGAAACTGCCATAAAAACGAGAGACTGTTAATTTTTGGGAAGTGAGCAAAGCTTCTGATTCCTGGACTGTATAACCCCTTCACATTTTGATTACAGTGCACTTATTGATATAAGCAATATGATATTGATATTTGACATAAAAACACACAAACACATCAGAAATGAACTGCTGAACACTGGGTTTATTCAGTGCTGTTATGCTTTCAGTCCATTCTTGGAATCAACTGTTTCATTTCCTCACCCCACTTTCCTGGAAGCCACTTCCTTTTTCATTTTAACCACTAGCTTGCACTTTCTGTTTGCTTGTGTAATCCACTCCTGGGTAAGCACACCTCACTCTAAGTTCAGGGAAGAGCTGGACATGAGTGTGATTAATCAGAATACACAGAAATTTCAGTTAACTTGTGACTTTAGTTTCAACAGGTAACAGTTCACAACAAAAATAACAACTAGGACCCTTTACAAAATAAAATGAAACACATTGTCCTTAATCATTGAAATTGTCCCTTTGAAAGTATTTGTTAGGCTGCAACCTTATAGTTCAGTTTGTTCCTCAGAGTTTATAGAGGGTCAGTCAAGTCAAAGCACAGATCGGATGAGGGAATGATCTGAAAGGATCTGTCAGTCAGCAACAAGTCTAGTGAAGTTTCACACTTGGTGTTTTTGTAGTCTAGAGTGCACTCTTTTAGTCTGTTCATTGTTGCCAGTCGGGGTGACTGGTGGAATCCTACCAGAAATCAGCCATCTGACTGGTTGTGCAGATCTGGATGCTGGAAATCACGCTGGGAGGCTTGCCATCAATTGGAATCACTGGTCATTTCTCATGGAGCTTAAAGCTCACTAAAAGACCTGACCTGTATTTAAAAATAGGTATATAGTCTCTGATCTATCACTTATTTCAGCAATTTGCAGTTACTTACATCCTGAAAGAGTGTGGTACTCTTCAGTTATTAAATTGATTAAATTGTAACTTGTGTTACAACTTTTGTCTAACCAACATAGTTGCAATTACTGGTGCAACAGATCAAAAGTCTCACAGTTCAATCGGATCAATTTTCGGATCAGCAGAAAAAAAAAGGAAGACAAAAATTTAACTCGCCATTTACTTATTTAAGTACTTTTTGCCTATTAAAAACATTCAACTCAAGACTCATTCCACGCAATTATATGAAACCAAATTAAGGTGCAATATAGGGCAGTACAGGGCTTTCTACCTACCACTCCGCTGTGATATAATGAGCGGTCACGGTCACGTGGCTTTCCGTTGCCCTGGAGCTCCACCCGTTTGTAGTAGTTAGGGCAACAGAAGATGCCTGGGACAGCTCAGCCATAACTTTAAACTTTTCCTGCTCATACATGCTTGGAGCGATCTTGTCACTGAAGTGGACGCGCGACGGGATATCATAGCGTGGCTCAAGCACGTCCATCATAGTTTAAACAAGTGCTGTCAGCGTAAATCTCGTTAAAATGACGTTAATGCCATAACTGCATTAACGCAGCAAATCTCCATTAACTAGTTACCGCGGATCGGCCCGTGCATGGGGCTGCACGGCGTCAATGCGTCAACTAACACGTTGACTAGTTTAAACCCCTTGTTTTGCACAACAGAATACGGCCTCCCGTCTGCAGCTACACACCCCAGCAGCTTCTGTAACAGCTTTAGCCCGGTCGGGCTGGGCAGCAAAGGGCTGCTTAAATACCGCAAACTCCTCTGCTCCTCCACTTGGACCGCCAGCGCTGACCATAGCTATGGCTTGACAGACGCAACATACACATACTTTTTTTTCTTCTTTTTCGAATCTTCGGATCGCGTGCGTGCCGAACCGTGGAGTGGGATCGGTTCAGATTACGGATCAACCGCGATCCGTTGCACCACTAGTTGCAATAGACACACACGTAACACAATTAAATCCGTGACCCGTACCTGCTTTTTCCACTTAAGAAATATTGCCAAACTCAGGACTATTGTCTCCACAACCGAACTGGAGATGCTTGTCCACACCTTTATTTCCTCCCGGCTAGACTATTGTAATGCACTTTTCTCCTGTGTATCTAAGGCCTCACTAAATCGGCTCCAAGCGGTTCAAAATGCTGCAGCAAGGCTTTTAACCCACAGCAATAAATTTTCCCATATCACTCCTATACTAAAATCCTTGCATTGGCTTCCGATTGGGTATAGATATAAGTTTAAAATCCTCACCTTTACGTTTATGTCTCTACAAGGTGAGGCCCCCATCTATATCTCGGAGCTTCTCAAACCCTATTCTCCAAAGCAAACTCTTAGATCCACTGATAGTGGTCGTCTATCTATTCCACGGACTCGTCTGAAAACAAAGGGGGATCACGCTTTTCAAACCCTGGCTCCAATACTGTGGAACGGTTTACCCTCCTCACTACGCACCATCGACACGGTGGCCTCTTTTAAAAAACAGCTTAAAACTCATCTGTTTAGACAGGCATTTGGGTAATATGTTGTCTTATTTTATATTTATATTGTACTATTGCTTGTTTGATATGCTTTTATATTTCTTCTAATATTGTTCGTTTGACATGTTTTTATGTGAAGCACTTTGTAACAGCGTTTTTGTCTTAAAAGGTGCTATATAAATAAATTTTACTTACTTACTTACTACAATTATTAGACAAATGAAATACAAATGTTAAAGCTTAAATTTCTTCAGAACATACGTTACACTAAATTTGGCACAAAACTATTGCAAATTGCATTTATTCCCTCTTAACACAAACACTTATCATTGACATGACACATACAGTAGAAAAATATGCATCAACTACTATGATTAGCATCATCATTACAATCATTGAACATAAGTCAGTTACCTTACCAAGACACGTGGAACACTATTAACTTAGCCGCCACCTCTGCTGATTTCAGCAGCTCTGTCTAACGTTCACTTCACTATTGAAATGTTAGCCAATAACTTCTGAACACTTTATAACAAGTTTTATGAAGCTTTGCTTCTGTAAACGAGACAGTTTCTGCTGCTAATCAAGATAGCATTGGATTTTTCTTTTTCCTCAAATGGCTGGTAACAATACGCCATGTAAACACACAACCTCCTGTGAAAACTTCAAAATTAAAGCTTCTGCTAGGCACAGCAAGAAGTGTGGGAATACAACACATTTTGTTACATTATCACTTCTTGCAACAATAAAATAAAACAAATAAAAGAATGATTCTGAAACTAAACAAATACCTTATAAAGTGTATCTTATGTTTACTCATTTCTCCAGCTGGGTTACACCTGCACAAATGTCACATTCATATCTGATGTGAAAGCAAATGATTAGGTAGAAGATCAACAGGGGGTCCATGACCCTCTTGGTGACACCCCCATAGGGATTAAATCTGGGGCTCTCCACCAAGGGCTCTTAGAACTGAAGAAGCTTCTCGCATGAAACATCTTTAAGGAAACTAAAGAAGACGCTTTTCTTTTCAAGCTCCTTAGACTACGATGATCTGTATGACTGAGAACCTTCACAGACACAAAGCACCATAACATTACAAGTTATAGTAATCCATCCATCACATCTTTTATAGGTTAATTAGAAGCAGAAATGCCTTAAACACTGTCATTACATTGGTGTTGAAAATTGTAAATGCTTTGACTTACATATTGATGTTTATAAATATTTATAAACATAAATGTTTATATGTATATATAAAAATATTTATATTAATATATAAATATATTATATAAAAATATAAATATGTCTGTGTTTTTCTTGGATATTGTTTATTTTTTGGTTTGTGTGTCTGCCTACAAATGTACCCTCATATTCACATGGACTGAACCGCCACTTACAAGCACTGGCACTTTATATGGCTACTGTATAATTTATCCGTATATCTCACTGATCTCAACTGCACTGCTGTAAATACTGTATAGACAATCACACTGTGCAATACGATAATTATAGTTCTACAATTGTTTATTAATACTTGCAATTTTATATCTACAATCTGTTATAGCTCTTCATATTATACCATACGCATATAACCTGTTCATAGCCTGTACATTCACTACAGTTTTGGCCTGTACATATTTATAGTTACAGTATATTCATAACATACCTTTATGTACATTTGTAACATATCTATAATAGATCTATATTCTCTATATTATATCTATATCATGGCTAAAGCACTTTCTGGATGGATGCAAACTGCATTTCATTGCCTTATATTTGTCACATGTGCAATGACAATAAAGTTGTATTCTATTCTATTCTATCAAATTCATCTATAGCTTCTCTCATTACAGTCCCAGCCCAAAGGGGCAGGTCTTCTCTGCATGATAAAAAAGAGAACTGAGGGGAAATAACTTGCAGAAATTTGTGATGATGTGAACAAATCCTACTATCTTACGCATGAACTCACATTCCAGCTGAACTTTATCATCCAAAGATCAGGATTACATTTTACAGGTGAGTCAAGCAAGAGAAAAAAATGTAACTATGAACTTTATTATTTAAATTTTCAGCTGTATGATAAATATTTTCATCATTTATATGATTCATGCATTGTTATACAGCTTAAATGTGCAGGAAATAAACTTTTAGTTAACTTGAAAAAGGCTGCAACCCACGCAGAATATTTTGTCAGTGAATACAGAACTTCCACCAATATTAATATATTAATACCAAACCACGCAGCCAAACAATGTTTGTGAGAATGAAGTCAGTTAACTAATCTTGGTATTTCAGAAAAGTCCAGCTCCACACCTCACCACTAGTTCCATCATTTTAGTTTACTTTACAGTCACTACTTTAAATATATTTTAGTTATTGTCAAATATATTCTTTCTTTAATAACTTACTTTACTTTTCCCATCACACCTTACAATGTTTTTATGGAGTGCACACATATCAACACTGCAAGGTCAAAGTGTTTTGTTATATTAATACATCTTTCTTGGTTTGAGTTACCTGGGGGTTTGGCTTCTCCTTGCTAGTCGGCAAATGGTGTCGCAAAGGGCTGGAGGATCTAGAGCAGCGGTCTCCAACCTTTTTTGTGCCACGGACCAGTTTATGCCCGACAATATTTTCACGGGCTGGCCTTTAAGGTGTCGCGGATAAATACAACAACATAAAACTAGTACCGGTACCGAAAAAAAGAAGCTTTATTCATAACACACGTGAAAAAAACCCAGGAAAACCGAGTTAACGATAAAAACGATAACAAAATAACACTGAAAACCGATAAAAACCCTGAAAACCAGACATTTCACACCTGAGCCTCAACTCTCACGGCCCGGTACCAAACGACTCACGGACCGGTACCGGTCCGAGGCCCGGGGGTTGGGGACCGCTGATCTAAAGTACTGCTGACAGCCTCATTGGACTAAACCATGTGCTTCATTGCCTAGGGGATGTTAAGAGTTTTTTAATTGTTTTGTCTTAGTTGGTTATATGGCAGCCATTTTGTTTTCCCCTTGTGTGTCATATGGTTTAGCTAAGCCCGTATTTAAGTTCCCTCGTGTCATTTCAGGAGGTTGGAGTGGAACTTGTTGTTGATGAGAGAGAAGGGTGTGAGTCAGCAAGAGCTATTGGTTTCAGGGTGTACAACGTGGCTGTTGTAGTCAGTGTGTGTTTGGATTTACAGATTGCTTGGTTGTGGTTTTGGTGTGTGAATGAGGTAAGTAGGAGAGTTGGCCAAAAGCCTGTACAGGCCCGGTAATGATCTCCTGCAGACTTCTACTCATAGACCAAGGTGTGGTCAATGGACCCAGAGATAGTGAAAGTTGTTTTTACCGTTCCACTGTTTCTCCAGGATGCTTTGGGTGAACTGTGTATCTTAACAGTTTTGACAGGAGCAATACAAAGAATTGCATGAAATAAACTTTTCACTTCATCACATGATAACAGGTCCAGTAATTTATACTTTATATAGTTGGATGTATATTTGTTGGTATTTTGTCACAGCGGTATGTCATTTCAAAGCAGAACATGAAGGACGACAAAACTGTGGGAAACTAAAAGCGAGCTTTTTATTGGCTGATGGAATACAGGACAATACAACAAGGCAGAAACAACAGGTGGTGAGAACTAAAGCTAAACCTAAACTGGGAAACACACTATTGTAACTGTGACTAACTGTGATAACTATGAATCTGAACATGATGGTGAGCAAGAGCATGAGAGAAACTGTGAAGGTATAAATCCAAAATATGAACATGATTAGTGATGTGTGAATCATGAACGACTCATTCAATACTCAAGAATCACTTTACTGACTCGTGAATCATGATTCACAAGCCCAACTGACTCACTGGCTCATCCCTGTTGCTGTTAGCAAACTAATTTCATTAGTAGAAATATATCAAGCATAAAATTAAAATTGTGGGGAAAACACAATATCCAGTTTCTTAATTAAGAAACTGCACGCTTGAAGTACGCGCACTACGTGCACTACGCGTACTACGTACGGTGCATACTATAAGTACGAGAAGGGCGGAAGTGAGAGGCTTGTGACGGTCTAGCCTCCGTCGCGCTGCTAAGGTTGCCTAGCAACCATGATACTAACCGCGAGAAACGTTTCATACAGCTTTGTGTGACAGAAATGAAGGAGAAAAAATGTTTTGTTGGTCATTGATATATGTCGTGACATCACTTTGATTAGTTGAGTATCTGAGGCTGAGACCACAGGACTGTAAAACATGATTGTTGGGCTTCATGTCTGTGCTGAACAGTCATTTAAGATTAGTTAGTAAATAACAATTAGCTCATGTTGTTCATGAGACTAAAATCATCTCACTGTGGTAATGTAAATATAATATGGCCAATATTATAGTATTGTCATATATATATATATATATATATATATATGTGTGTGTGTATTAGGGGTGCAACGATATTCGTATCGATATTGAACCGTTCGATACAGTGCTTTCAGTTCGGTACGCATATGTATCGAACAATACAACATTTGTAATTTATTTTATCAACTTTCCTTCTGACGATGCTGTCTGTGTTGAGCGCTCAGTGAATCTGCGTTCGACTACTCCGCCTAGGCTGCACTGTCGAGCGCAGATCCACTGAGCGCTCAACACAGACAGCATAGTCAGAAGGAAGAGCGCAGGGCAAGCTAGCGAGACAGAAGTTAAGCTCTCCTTGCAACATGGACCTCCCCCACCCTCATTCAGATCTGGCGTTTGGAATTATTTTGGTTTTCATGTGACGTATGACCCTGAAGGTAAGCGAGTCATGGACTAAAGTAAAACAGTATGTTGGATGTGCCATGCAATGCTCAATTACATGGGTGGGAACTAGTGTGTTAGCGCAGTTAGCTCGTTAACGTGTTGGCCGTCTAGCCCCATGCACGGGGCGATCGGCGGTAGCTCGTTAACGGAGATTTGCCGTGTTGTGGCGTTAAGGTCATTTCAACGAGATTAACCTGAAAGCACTAGTGCGAACACAACGAATATGACTGCACATTTACGCCGACATCATCCTAGTGCAAAGACAAAAACAACAAGCATGCTACTAACTTTAGCCGAGTCATTTAGACAGCTGTTAGCACATGATTCTCCTTATGCTGCTGAGAATATAGCCCAGAAGAAGCGGATAGTATAGCTTTTATTTTGGAAAGAGACATTTCTCTGTAATAAACTCTCTTTTCCAAAGATGAGTGATTCCTCAATCAGATACAGGGCTCGCAATATCGCTAGCCCGACGTCCTGGGGCTAGCGATTTTTTCAGTCGGGCTACCAAAATCTATCTCTTCCCTGCCCGTCGGGCTATTGTAGGAAGGAAAAATATATGTCAATGCTTTTGCATTCTTTCAGAAATGTAGCTGGGTAATTATGTCATTGGTATCGGTGAGCCACTGTCAATATGTGACATATTGAAATCGCGTTTGAATTTGCGCTTGGTTTTTGCTTTCACTTTGCAATCGTGCGAACTGTGTATAGAGAGCGACAGCACTGATCTGTGAGTGATGATAATTTGTGCACCAATTCCTCTGACATCGTCTTATTAATCGTTAGCTTACTATGCAAACATGACAAGTGAAATCTCCCGCAGCAAGCTTAAACATGTGAGAGGTTGATCGCGCAGAGAATCGCTGAGCGTTATATGAGTGCGTGTGTAAAAGCAGCAGGATATATATTTTAGTTCTGCTGAGCCAAATAAGACAGGTCAGGGTGAAGAAGTGACAGCCAAAGAAAAGCTTACCACAAAACGGAGAAGTTATGACAAATCAGACTATAAGGCAAAAAGAAAGTGCAGCTTTATGGTTTCATGGACAAAAGAATTTCTGTGGCTGCAATATGATGAGCTAAATAACCAGGGCTGCACATAAGTGGTCCGCAGGTGCGCATTCGCTGTCAAAATAAAAAACACGCACAAGGGTTAGGGTTAAATTTAAAAACTGTACTTTTGAGTTAAAATATATATTTATAATTTTAATAAATGACAAATTAAAAAGGCATGAACATTTTTTTTGTATGGAAAAAATATCGAACCGTGACACCAAAGTACCGAACCGAACCGAACCGTGAATTTTGTGTATCGTTGCACCCCTAATATGTATGTATATATATCTATATATCTATATAGATATATATATATATCCTATCACCTTAAATCTTCACTCAAAGACAAGTATCTTTGACAGTGTATCTATAGATGTGTTATACATAAGAGACAAATATTGTTCTTTTAATATGTTGGCATTACTAAATTTGGCTCAATGCTTACATATATGTGTAAAAAGCAAATGTACGAGCTGTGATAACTGTTTCTGATAGAATGAAGAGTAGACTGATATATGAAATATTCCTTTATTGGGTGAGAAAATCAGACCATGTCATAACTGCTTTAAGTCACACAGAATAGATATCAGAGCCTTAAACAGGCTGACTTCTGCTAAATGGGTCAAACTGGGCAGAAAGTCTACAAATACATAACATCCTTATAGAATATGGTGTAACACTATAGATCAACTTAGCTCAGAATATATAAAGCATATAAACAATTACAGCAATATGATGCAACAAACACAGCAGTGCTACTGTATCTACTCTGGTCGAAAGAATCCACGCTTCGTACTGATGTCCACAATTCTTTTATTCCTCTCACAATCATGGAGCACCGTGAAAACTAGAAACAAGTAAAATAATATCAATAGCACATATGATATTCATCTCAGCCACTTATTTCCTTTCACAAGGTGCACAAGTGTTAAACAAATAACAGCATAATGATTTTTTACCGTGTACGCCTTGTAAAACCAGCAGTAGAAAAGTTGTATATTCCGAAAAGTCCGCCGTGTTACCGTTCTGTCTTGTCTCTCCCGCGCACAACTTCCGGTTCCCGCAACTCACAGGAAATGACTACTTCACAATAATATTTTAACAGAAACATTTCTTATAAGCAGGATATATCACTGGATTCATAGATTACCTTTCCTACTGCAAATGTACACAAGCATGAGAAACAAATAAAGAAAACAAATAGAAAACAATAACGATCTCAGATTCACTTTGGTGTTGTCATGGCAACCCACACAAACATTTCAGCGTCAGCTACACTCCCACCAATTACCTTTGATTATTACAATTGTGAACGTAAATACACTTGCATTTCTCATTATATCAATGGTAATTCCCAAGCACCATGTTGTTGTTTTAAACATTCTTGCATTGACATAAACAATATTCTTTTCTCAACAAATGAATTCAACAATATGAACAGTAGATTTTACATCTCCATAACATGTGCATGAGGTACAGCATAATGACAACTTCTATTTTAGAAGGGAAATCTAATCAATGAATGACATTTTTCCCATTTAGCTGTTTTTCACCAGGACCACTAATTTCTGAATGGGTCTCTGAATGATTGAGGGTTGGACGAGGCGTTCGCCTCCCTTTCCTAACTTCCGATCACCAGTCTGGATTGTCACCTTCCGTACAAGTCCATCATCATCCTCATGTGCTTCCACAACCCTAGCAAGTTTCCATTCATTGCGAGGAACATCTTCCTCTTTGAGAATCACAATGTCACCCACCTCCACATTACGTCTTGGTGTATGCCATCGCTGTCTCAGAGCAATATTGGCCAGGTATTCCTTTCTCCATCTGTGCCAAAATTGCTCAGTCAGATACTGTACCCTTCTCCACCGTTTCTTAGCATACAGGTCCTCCTTGACAAATTTACCTGGAGGTGGAAGTGGGACTGAGGATTTCATGGTGATCAAGTGGTTCGGTGTGAGTGGCTCCAAGCTTTTGGGGTCATTGATGTTATCAACAGTGAGTGGGCGGTTATTCACGATGCACATAGCTTCATAAAGGAATGTCCTCAATGAAGCATCATCCAACCTTCCCACACTGCAGGCAAGGACCGTGCTCAGTACGCTTCTCACTGTCCGGATTTGACGCTCCCATGCGCCTCCAGCATGACTACAGTGGGGCGTATTCATCTGGAAGTCGCACTGATTTTCTGCTAGGTATGCAGTCACTCTTTCCTTATCAAGTTCTTTCAGAGCCTTTGCCATCTCGTTTCTTGCCCCCATAAAGTTAGTTCCCTGATCGGACCTAATGTGCCTAACAGCTCCACGAAGGGCAATGAAGCAGCGCAAAGCATTGATGAACGCGTCGGTCGTCAAATCCTCCAACATCTCTATATGCACTGCCCTTGAGCAAAAACATGTGAAGAGGAGGCCGTACCGCTTTTGGTCTTTGCGACCTTGTTTGGTGTGAAAAGGACCAAAGCAGTCCATACCACAATAAGTGAATGGTGGTGTGGGATCAACACGGTCACTAGGTAGATCTGCCATCCATTGCTCCTCTGGTGGCGCGCGGGCTCTCCTGCACTGTACGCACTGCCTGATGTATTGTGCTACAGCCTTACTTCCACCAGCGATCCAGTAACCATTGGCTCTCAGTGCATTGAGGGTTTGTCCTCTGCCTTGGTGTTGTATCTTGGTATGATGGTGTGCAATGATGAGATTTGTAACAGCACCATCTTTAGGAAGGATCACTGGGTGTCTTAACTCGAGAGGCACAGATGCCTTCCTCAGTCTTCCTCCTACTCTCATTATGCCATCTTGGAGGAACGGGTCAAGCTGAAAGAGTTGGTGGTTGCAAGGCAGCCTTCCTAGTTTCTGGCTGAGTGTGTTTAACTCCTCTTGAAAGGCATCTTGCTGTGCAAGCTTGACGAGAGTCTGTGCAGCTCGTTTTCTCTCTTCCACGTTTAAAGGCTCAGCGGTCCTGATCCTCTTTGCCAGCCGCTGGATACGAGCAATGACGTTGACAGCTGTAGTCCATCTTGAGAACCGCAGCAGATGGTTCTGGATGTCAAACTGCCTTGCTACATCAACCTTCAACGCCTGAGTAGTCCTCACCTCTGGGTCTCCCACCAGCAAATCTGAAGTAGCCTGTTTTGTGGCCATCTCTCTTACAGACACTCGATGGCAAAAACCAGTCACAGCTTTAGCCTGCACACGCTGTGGTGCGCTTCCCACAATGCTCCAGCCAAGGTCCGTCTCAATAGCATAAGGCTCATAGTCGCCCCCAGTAATGACCCTTCTTGGAATTAATGCTCTGGAGCAGTCGTATCCAATCAACAATCCAACACCACAGTCCATCAACGGGGGTATCTCCTGGGCCATGCTTACAAGGTGTTTCCATTTGTTGGCTGTCTGGCAAGTGGGAATATGTGTGCGGTCAAGAGGAATGAAGTCCCTTGTGTAGGCTGGAGGCAAACTGATGGAAACATTAGAGGAAAATCCTCTAACTTTGAGCTTGCATACTCTTTGACTCTTCACGACTGAGTCTCTCCCCATCATGGTGGAAAGTTTAAGTTTCACTGGTTCCATTGTTGCTTGTAGCTTTTCGCACACCTCCTGATCAACAAATGTGTGACTGCTTTGAGTGTCCAATAGTGCATACACTAGGGTTTCAGTGTCCGGAGCACTAAGTGTTGAGATCCACACTGGGACTATCATCGACGTACTCCCACCTTCACCTCCACTCACACAACATGATAATGACGACGTACTTTCTTCAACTGCGCCTTGTGTTGATGCTGCTGTAGAACGATCTTCATGCAATGGCGTTGGGTGACTCTTTCTGCATATGCCACACATGGCCCTGTTCCTACAGTCTTTAGAATTGTGACCCTTTCTTAGACATGCAAAACACAACTTATTTTCAAGTATGCATTTTTTCTTATCCTCTACAGACATGTCCATAAGCCTCTTGCATTTATGTATGGAATGGTTCTCACTACAGCAAATACACTGGCCATTATTGGAATTTTGTGTTGGTGTGGTCCATTTCTTTGGTTTCCCTGCATCTCCCAACTTGATATCACCAGGGTCAGATTTGGCGGTGGAGCTTGATGGAATTGGGAGTTTCACATTTGTGGCAAACGTGTTTGCTTTTGAACGCTTCATCTCTCTTGCTGGTGCCTCTGCAGAGTGCCTTAAGGCATGTAAGGATGACACTGGATTGCATGCGATGCGTGACTCCTTAGAGATAAAGGAAGCAAACTCATGAAAGCTTGGATAGTCATTGCCCCGATCTAGCTGCTCTGTGACATAACGGTTCCATCTAGATGTCACCCAATCAGGAAGCTTGACTAGTATTTTCTGATTCTCCTCACAGTCGTTAAGAACCTGTAAGCCCTTTACGTGAGGCATGGCATTACTACATGTTTGGAGGAAATCACTGAACTCTCTTAACTTGAGATATTCCTTTCCACCAATCTTCGGCCACCCATTTAGCTTATCTCTGAAAGCTCGCTGCACTACAAAGGAATGGCCATATCTAGCATTTAACCTATCCCATGCTTGTTGATAGGCTTCTTCATCTTTTCTGTAGAAGCTGCCTTCAAGAGAGGATTTTGCCTCACCTGCTATGTACTTTTGCAGGTAGAATAGCCTGTCTGCAGGGTCAGAGCATCGTCTCTCTATGAGGGCTTTGAAGCTTATGCTCCATTCTGTAAACTTCAGAGGATCGCCCGAGAATACAGAAGGTTCTGGAGTTGGCAAGCGAGTAAGAGCTAATGACTCTTGTAGCGATTGGACCAATGATGTCTCGTTTTGCACAACCTGCCGTTCTTGATCTGGGATGTGGTGAGCGAAGGGGTGTGCATCACTCACTTTGCTGAATGGAGGACTGCGTGTCCCATCCCTTCCCTCTTCTTCAGTGTAGACATTTAGCTTTGCCTGAATTACATCAATGTCCCTCTGATTTTCAAGTTTTCTCAACTGCTGACGTTGAGCTTCGATGGCAGCTTCCATATCAATTTCGGCTCTCTTTGCAGCCAGCTGAGCAGCCACTTCCGCTCTCATAGCTGAAATGCTAGGTGACTCTGAGAGATGGTTAGAATTGTGACAGCTGGGTGCAGTAACTCTGGAGGCTGTGGATCCATATATGGACCTAGCATATTCATTATCAAGTAGCATGCGTAACCTTGATCTTTCCGCCACCGTGTCAAACTCACCTTCATCTTCAGTCAGACGTACTCTCATCAGCTGCAGCAAGTCTGCCGTCACGGCTGAGCATGCATCGATCTTTCTTCGAAATTCTTGACTTGGTGAGGTTTGGAGTCGAATTCTGTCATACTGTTCCTTTAATTCAGACTCTAGCTTCTCAGCCTCATCCATCATATCATACATGTCATTCTCAGAGCATACTTGCTTTAACCTTGTGCGAATGTCTCTTACGTTGCTTTTCCATTTCTCATATGTTGCTTTGAACCTCTTCTCCTTTTGAGTTAACTCTTGATCTTTCAGTTCCTGCATTTTTGGCGTTAATCGCCTTTCACGAGAGGATTTTCTTGTTTTTGTCTCAGATTTCTCAGACACTACACTTTTTTCCTCTTCCAAATCCCCTGCATCTTGTACTTCTGACATAACATCAGGGTGACTATGACCATCTTTAGACATTTTCAGACTTTAAAGGGGGTATCTTATGAAGAGGACAAGATAACTAAGGTAATTACAAGAATGGATGTAATAGGCGGAGAATTATTAAAATTAACACAAAGGAACCTTAGCTTAGATTCTTACGCATGACAGCAAATAAATTTTCAGTTTCAGCCTTCATGAAGCTTGCAAACAACAGGTAAGAAAACAACAATAATTTCCAGAACTTCAACAGATTGTCCGTTTTTTTTTTTTTCTTTTTACACAGTCCGAAATTTGAACACTATTAATTCCTTGTCCATTACAGCAAATTTGTAGCTCATGTTCTATCCATCAACTCATGAGGCATAATAACTGCGCAATATGGCCTGAGGACTCACGCTTTAGCCTGAAACCGCTTCTTGGAGTGTCCGCTGAATCTGCAGCTCCCGATTGGTTGTCACAAAATGCAAAGCAACGTGTCCACTGAAGCCTGTAGCTCGCTGCAGGATGAGAAGCAACCGAGACCTGTAGCTTGCTGCAGGAGGAGAAGCGCGTTGCAAACCGTTTCCTGTAGCTTGCTGCAGGAGGAGAAGCGCGTTGCAAACCGAGACCTGTAGCTTGCTGCAGGATGAGAAGAGCTTTGCACACCGAAGCCTCCAGATGGATTGGGACACGTTTTCACTGTTTCTACTCTGGTCGAAAGAATCCACGCTTCGTACTGATGTCCACAATTCTTTTATTCCTCTCACAATCATGGAGCACCGTGAAAACTAGAAACAAGTAAAATAATATCAATAGCACATATGATATTCATCTCAGCCACTTATTTCCTTTCACAAGGTGCACAAGTGTTAAACAAATAACAGCATAATGATTTTTTACCGTGTACGCCTTGTAAAACAAGCAGTAGAAAAGTTGTATATTCCGAAAAGTCCGCCGTGTTACCGTTCTGTCTTGTCTCTCCCGCGCACAACTTCCGGTTCCCGCAACTCACAGGAAATGACTACTTCACAATAATATTTTAACAGAAACATTTCTTATAAGCAGGATATATCACTGGATTCATAGATTACCTTTCCTACTGCAAATGTACACAAGCATGAGAAGCAAATAAAGAAAACAAATAGAAAACAATAACGATCTCAGATTCACTTTGGTGTTGTCATGGCAACCCACACAAACATTTCAGCGTCAGCTACAGCTACTGATCCAAAATACTCAAAGCTTCATAGAACTGAAACCAACATTTATTTTAGCTCCATTCTGCTGCTGATACAGACTTTAGGTTTCTGAACATGAAACTTGTTGCTGTTGTCAGGTTTCCTGGGTCGCTGACCCAGTGATTCAGTTCTGTTCATGTTCAGTTTAGTTTGCCACATTAATGTTCTCACTTCCTGTTTTTCCCTTGTCAGCTTGTGTGATTAGTCAGATTATGTTCTCACCTGTTTCCAATCATTGTCATCATTCAACCTGTGTATTTAAGCTCCTCGGTTTCACCAGTTCTTTGTCGTGTCATTGATGTTCGTGTGATGTTGTCCTTCCCGTGTGTTTTCTCAGTTCAGTCAGCCATTCAATTGTCCAGCCAGTCAGTGTCCGTTCACCCTCTGTTCATCCACTCCTTATAATAAACCTTCACCAGTCCTCACCTACCTGCGAGTCCTGCGTTTGGGTTCTTTCTTCCTCGCCTCCACACTAGTGATGGTCAATTTGATTCTTTTTACTGAATCAAGTTTTAATGAGTCATTCACCAAAGTGAATCGGGTTTTTTGAGTCATTTGATTCACTGAGTCAGTTGACCAGAGAGTGCAAAAAATTTACATTTTCACTTAAACTTAATTTGTTTCTCTTTTCATGTAAATCCCACTGCTAAGATGAATGATTAAAAAAACAAAACAAAACAATTTTATAGAGCAAAAAACTATGGAAGCGTAGAGCTGCCACCCAGGCAAAAGAAAAATACAAGTGTATCACGTTATAACGTGAAAAGTTTATTGTTCTAACAAGATACTTTTCCTGTTTGTACAATATACTTTTCACGTTTGAACAACATAATATCACGTTATTACAATATACATAATTATCACGTTCGTACAATATAAATATTATATTGTACGAACATGATAATTATATTGTTTGAACAATAAAGTTTTCACGTTATAACATATATTTTATTGTTCGAGCATGATATATTGCCGTAAAAATACGGAAGCGTAAAACATAGTGAAGTGGGTGACAGTGCAGATCAGAGTGCGAGAAAATGGCTCGTTTATTGGAATTAATTAAGTTCTATTTTATGCTTGGATTGAGGCATGGGGAGATTTTGCTGTTATTGAGCAGTTTGGACAGTATTGTGATAAGCATGCGGACACTTAGAAGAAACCTAAAACGCATGGGACTGTACAGGAGAAAGAATGAGTCCGATCCGATTGAGGTAGCAGGATTTCTTATTGATCAACTGGAGGGACATGGGAGGCTCCATACAAACTACACCACCTGAACTGCATTCAGGCAGGTTATGTTGTCACGCAGAGTACTGTGAGACATTTACTGAAATATCTTGACCCTTACGGTGTTGAGCAACGACGCAGAAATCGCCTAATGCGACGCACGTATGTAAATCCTGGACCAAATTTCATGTGGCATGTTGACTCCTATGACAAACTGAAGCCTTTTGGAATCTGTATAAATGGAGCTATTGATGGCTTTTCGAGAGTTATGATTTGGCTTCATGCCTATTCAACAAACAATGATCCCAAAGTCATTGCTGGATATTTCATAGCAGAAGTTGAAAAGAGGATGGGAACACCTGCTAGGATTCGCTCTGATTTGGGAACAGAAAATGTCATAATGGCCGAGATGCAACGATTCTTGCACTGGACTATGGATCCGAACGTCAGAAACTGTTTTATTACTGGATCCAGCAATCACAATCAGCGTATTGAAGGCTGGTGGGCCTTTCTGAGACGACATCATGCTCAGCACTGGATAAATCGTCTCCAGGAACTAAAAGACCATGACTGCTTTTCTGGATGTTTTTTGGACAAGCAGCTCATATTGTTTACGTGCCTGAATGTCATCGAGGTATGTAACCATGTTTATATTCTTTTAATGAGTCACTGTGTGTGTGTGTGTGTGTGCGTGTGTTAGAGAGAAAGAGAGACACGGAGAGAGAATAAAAAGTTTGCTTTAACACCCACCATGCACCATCCCTATTATCACTGCGTTCAGGATATGAAAAAAATGCATATTTCACTGGCCAGAAACATAAAATGTCTAAAACAATTCACGTTTAATAATTACTTAAAATTTTCCACAGTATCACGTGTCTACCACTGTTATTCTTGTTGTTGAGTATTTTTGATAAACTCTGTTTTTCCGACTGTCACTGTGTGGTGCTTTTGATTGATTGATTGATTGATCGTACTTTATTCATCCCGAGGGAAATTGGGTTAAAGCTGCCAGCCGTGCCAGCGCCGTTTTGGGTAACATGTTGAGCCAAGAGAAATGTGTTCTTTTACTGATATGAGAATTTTTAATTTTTAATATTTAATAGGAAGAGCTGCAGCAAGTTGCACATATATGGAACACCCACATAATACGCAGAAGCAGAAATGCAGTTGCTCCAAGTGGACGTCCGATTCTCATGTACACCATCCCTCATCTCTTTGGAGGACAGGATCATCTGAAAGAGGTTTCTCGGGAGGCAGTGGATGCTTGTAAGCAAGAATGTCAACAGAGAGGACCTTATACCTGTGATGAAACCGTTTTCAGCTTGTGTTGCCTTATAATGTCAGAGAACTTCTTACTTCCACCAAGCACAGCAGATGAATCCATTGAACTGTATCTCTTCCTGAGAGCCTATATACTGAAGGACTTATAAACCTAAATATAATTGGGCTTTGGGAATTTTTACGCATATATTTTTGGGTACAATGTTTTATTTGTGCAATAAACAATAGAAAAGACAATCATTATTATTTTGTTTGGATTTTCGGTTCAAGATAGTAGCAAGCAAGCATGTCTAAATATATTTAACCAAATCTGCGTACTCCAACCTTTTGGCATTTCCAATAATTTTTTAACTGAATTTCTATTATATCTGATTTCTGTTTTAAGACTGTTGAAAAAACATTTTTTAAACTGCTGATCCTATATCATTCATGAAATATTGTTTTCAATTTTACTGAACACATTGTGCAACTGCTATTCATCCACGAACAGTTTCTTGTAAACTGGTAAATGTACAAATTCTGCATTATTTAATAATTAACAAACAGTGTTAGATGTTAACCTCCCTTTTATTTGTGTTCAAGGAGAAGAAAACACGGACTCTTGATAAACACTACAAAACTTAACTTATGTGCCAATTTTCTGTCTTTTATTCCAGTCAACTATTGCATCAAACACATTGCCTTCCAAAGTTATTCCCTTAAAATATGTTCTAAACAAATGACTGGTGGAAAGGTAAAAAATATATATATACTTTAAAATAATTAATATTAAGTCTTTTGAATTATTACTAAACAAAACATCCCCTCTAGCAGACATCTTGTATCCTACAAAACTGCACCACAGACCTGTGGAAAAGGACCTTAACACATGATAAGAACTAATAATAAGCATAGTTCACCTCTTGCTGCTAACCATATGAACTTATTAAACATAATTAGTTAACATTTAAACTAGTAAAACTTTTAAGTATGAAAATTTAAACTGAAATTTACATTTTTCATGGCGGAAACAAATTGATGTTATCCACAATTTTTGAAAATAAATTCAAATATGAAATAAAACACTTCCCTGAAATTTAAGCTCTTTCTTTTTTTATACAATGATGTGTTCCCTGTTTGTGGGTTTAACAAACTTTAGAGCTTCATAGCCAGTCATTGTTAGTGCAAACCTTTCATTCTTTGGTTTAAACATGATGGACTTTAATCAAGCTATGCTGAACTCATAAGAGCTTTTAGCAGCCAAAACATTGTCCAGTTCATTTCGTAGTTCTGGGTAGGACGTGTATGTCCATGGTAGTTCCAGAAGAGGGCCGCATGTGTGTGCCACAGGTCGTCGTGCCAGTCCATCCACAGGCGTGAACAGTACCTCAGCCTTGTCAACACAGATGACATCTGACCCAGTAAGAAACCTGAACATCCTTCTGAGCCCTGTATCATCAAGTCCTCTGATGTACTGGTGCAGAAATCTGAAGCTCTGCTTCTCTGCTTGAGTGGTGGGAGAGGCAGTAAGCAACTTCAAAAGCTTTCTCGTTGTTGGCTTTTTATCCTCATACATTTGTAGGACATCTTGTGGGCTTTGAAAAGCTTCTTTTAGGAAGTAGCTTGCAACTAAGGACATTTTATCTGCGGCATATGCTGGTTTTTGGATTAATTGTTTGTATGCGACTTTCAGAAGAAGGCCTTTTAAGTTCTCTTTGGTTGGAAGCACTGATACATCCAGGCGATCCATGAGATCCAGCACTTCATCCCTGTCTTCATCTGAAAGATCTTCTTTTAGTGCCCTTGTTATCAGATCCCTATCTGATTGACTTAGGTAAAAGAGAAGACTTTCAAACAGCAGATCATCTGATACTTGATTCTCACCGAAGATGAGTGCCACTGTGAAAACAGGAGCAAGGCGACAAGGGAAATATCCATGGTCTTGAAATCCCTTCAGTAAAATTCTACCCATGGATTTCCACTCTTCTTCCTGCCATTTAGGAGACAGTGATGGCACTCTGAACTCCTCTCCTTCAGCTGTGTTGTCCACAAACTCTGACCAAAATGCAGCATACACATCTCTTGATACACCGTCTGCATCAGCTCCTTTTTCATCAATGTAGGTGTATTTTAGAGGGTGTATGAGGAGTGCTGAATCTTTGAACTGGCTGATCATCTCCTCCAGAATAGTAACCCTGTGAAGTTTGATGGTAACACAGACAACATCATATGATCCTGCAGAGCTTATTGCTTCATTGCTTATAGATGTATCTGGACTACTGACTGCTGTGTTTGTTGGAGGAAGTGTAATGGATGTGATGACCAGATCATCTTCCTCAAACTGCAGGAATGGTTCATCTATTACAGTGTCATCAAGTTGACAAGGCAGAGGCTCTCCAAGGTAGGGTCCAATCATTACCTCAGATGTGTCTAATAATACATCTTCATCAGCATTCCTAGATTCTGATGATGAGATCACAACAGTGTGAGAAGCTTCTTCATCTCCTTGATGTGAGTCAGTCAGTTGTGTAACATTGTTTACATGTGTTTTCCCTCTATCATAAACTTCTTCATCATCTTCATCATTGGAAAATCTTCTTGTGCACAAGTAAAATCTCAACATTCCCATTTTAAGTGCTGAGTAGAGTTCTCCAACTGTGACATCTTCATCAAATACGGCCTCTTCCTGATAGTCTAATATGTCATGACTGAACACCTCCCATCTTCCAAATTTGCTTTTTCCACTTGGAAAGAAAAGATCTTTAGCATACTGTAATATGTCAGCTTTTTTGGAGTCTTTGGGCACATAAAAGGTCCTTGTTCCTCCTCCTCTGCGCTTTCTCACTTGCTTACCTTCATGGATCCACCCTAACTCAATTTTTCGAGTCTTTTTCTCAGCCCATTTGTTGTTTTTTGCATATGTTCTTTTTCTCTTAGAAACAAATGCCTCCTCATGATCAGGTTTCTTCTCATTTTCATTGATTCCCATCTTTTCCTTCAATTTTTCGAGCAATGAGTTTTTTCTTGATTGCACCACTGTTTTCCAAGCAGAACCGTCTGGCAGCTATCCGGTCACCATATGTTGGGATGTAACCAGACAGGGTCTTGTCATCCATGAAATCAATCACTGTGGCATCAATCTGTAATAACAAAGATATTTATTACTATACAGAAGTACAAGGTATACCTGCTGCCACACCACATGAGGTACCTCATGAAAAAAAAAAGTATGTACATTTCACATGTGTTTTGATAATTGTCTGTTATTATTTTAGTGGCAGCCATCAATATTTAGCATTTTATTCTTTTCCTCTCTCTATGCCAGCAACATTAATGAGATTCTCCAACATGTTATTAATAGAAATATTACAGTATATACAACGCCCACCTTTGAAAAAGTAAATTAGCACAGAGCACAAAGGGTTGAACCCACTGGTTTTTTAAATTGAAGCCAAATATCGATATAAACACAGTTTAATTCATTTGTTTTTAGATAAACAAGGAAACATTGTGCATCACATAATATAGCGATATATTTAAGAAACCTGGAATCTGCATACGGGTTAAGTAGTAACATGTGGTCATACAACGACCCAGTTTTATACAGCGGGTTAATTTGTTTTACATTCTCCATTCCATATAGATCCACACCAATGCAGCCTACCGTTACGTCCTTACGCAGTCAAAGCGAGAGAAGCGAAAACCGCTGTGGTTGCTAACTTAGCAATATGTCACATTTTTAGACGCTGTAACTTCGTAAAAAGCAATTTTTACAAGTTTCCCCCTCAAGAGAGCACTTACGTGTTCTTGTAGCATTTGTAAGAGACAGTCCTCAGGTACACCACGATTCCGAAGAAATCTCAGAAGTGGGCTATCAGTGTTTGTGTCCATGTTGAAAGCAGGGCATTCAAAGTTAAGTGCCAGTTCTGAAGAGCGTGAGCTCTCCACAACTACCATGGATTTGGGTTTCCGAATGCAACACGTTTTACATTCTTACAATAAAAAATGTTATTGTAATGGTATTTTTTTTTATGTTTGTACAATATAATATTTATATTGTACAAACGTGATAATTATGTATATTGTAATAACGTGATATTATGTTGTTCAAACGTGAAAAGTATATTGTACAAACAGGAAAAGTATCTTGTTAGAACAATAAACTTTTCACGTTATAACGTGATACACTTGTATTTTTCTTTTGCCTGGGTGGCAGCTCTACGCTTCCGTAAAAAACAGCAAAAACATTTCTAAAATTAAGCAATTTTCTATCAAAACTGCTTAATAAACATTTATTTTGTTTATTTGTATTTTATTAGTATTTTCCTTAAATGTGTTAAATATATATTTTCTCATCTAAATGTCCCCTGAGCTGTGATCCAGGGGACGGTAATGCGCCTTAACATTGGTTGCCAACCAAGAAGAAGAAGCTGTGAGCCAGGAGAGAGGGGGTGAGCAAGTCCTGAGTGATTCGCTTACGCTTATGATTCAGCACAGGAAGGGAGGGGGTGAGTAGCTCAAATGTGCTGTTAGCATGTTAGCAGAGCGATGCTACTGTGAACCGAGGAGCTATTTTCTTGATGTGAGCTTCTACTCAGGGTTTTTTCTTCCAGTTCAGAACAGAAATGCTTTTGTTAAGAAACTGGCTGTTGTCCCCCCCCCACAATTATAATTATAAGCTAGATATATTTCTACTGATGGAATTAGTTTGCTAACAGCAACAGGGATTAGTCAGTGAGTCAGTTGGGCTTGTGAATCATGATTCACGACTCAGTAAAGTGATTCTCAAGTATTGAACGATTCGTTCACGAATCGAACATCACTACTCCACACAACGCCCGACAGCTGCCTTTCATAGTGTGTAACTTGAAGGCCCTGAGTACTTCCTCCCACACTGGAAACACTGGGATGATAACATTATTTGAACATTACCTAATAAGACTGATTCAGCACAGACAGTTATGTTAAACTTTCCTAGCAGTCCTTCACAAACAGGGAACAGTCTGTCTATTCTCTCCATCTGTCAGCTGCTGCTGGCTCTTCCTCCTCCTCTTCCTCACACACTGCTGAGTTTGTCCTGGTGGATCATCAGGGGTGCAAATCCTCACAGATGATGTGCAGCAGTGGGTCCCTCAGTCTGTCCTCACTCTGGACACTTGCAGTCGTCACACATGGAAATCAAATATGTGATAAGCTGCAGGATTCAAACACAAGTGTAACTTATAAACACATGTTCATACTTTTATTACACAATCAGAGAGAAAGAAACAGAGAGAGAGTGCAGGACAGACAGACAGGTGACAGTCTCAGGTGTACACACTGCTACACAACAGCACCAGAGAAGCAGGATTTAGTGTTTGTGTTATTACGAGTGTAAACAAGAAGAGTTCCAGATGTTGCAGTGGACACATGTGTGACTGCTGTGATTAAAGCATCTTTCTTTCAGCTTAACGAGTGAACCGTCAGCTCGTTCAAACACACGTTAAAGTCCGTTTGGCTCGACACCACCGAACAGAGGCAGCAATATAACATAGCTAACATTAACAGTGCAGTGAATCCTGCTTGTGCCGTGATATTCAGGACTGCAAACCGAGCAGCGTCACTGACTTTCAGCTTGTTGTGTTTGTGGATATATGACTGACTTTAATTATCCACAAATCATCACATTCTCTGTAAGATTAAGGTCGACTATTGTATCGTATATTTTAAAGTGATGGCTTTAGAACCAAGTTATTAAAAACATCACTAATGTCACATAACTGTTGGCCGACATGTGGCCAACAGTTATGTTTTAATGTTCTTCATTATTAAACATTCGCACATAAATAAGGCTCTCCAGCTACACATAACAAGGTGTCAGTTTTAAAGTTAACACAGCAAGAGTCAATTGAGCCCAGAATTGAATTGTCCATGGCTGACTGTTATTGCCCAAACTCATATCTTCTTTTTCCTTTACAAACATAAATTCAGAGTTTTTATTCTCAGTCCTTGGTTCATTTAACTCAGTAGCAGTTAAACTGGCTGTCTCACACTCACCAGAATTACATTGATTAGTCTTGTCATACAGGCAGAATTTACTTCATTACAGCCTCTTTGTTCATATAATCAAATCAAAATGTATTTCTATAGCACCAAAGTGCTTCACAATTAGCAAAGAACAGAGAAAACAATAGAGAAACAAATACCGATAAATGAGAAGACAATGTATTAACATAAAAAACAAACAAACAGACAAACAAACATAACAAACATAAAACAGGCCTGATGATAATCAAACTCAACTTGAATTAAAAGCCAAGGTGAAAAAAAAGTTTTAAGATGCAATTTAAAAGACTGAATATTCTCTGAAGTACGAATCTCTTCAATGAAACTACTGTACTACACTGCTGAGTGACCGTCTTCTGCTCGTCAAATACATGTCATTGCAATGTTGACTCTGTGCTAACTTGCATATGAAAGGCTTCAGATAGATAAGAGTGAGAAATAAATTGCGTTCATGTTTGCAATTTTGTCTTGTAACACAGTATTTGGAATTAAATAAAACAAACAAAACACTACATTTTAGGAAATATTAGTGGGTGTTTTCGTGTTTGGTATTTTCTACTACTTGGACACTAACGTGGCCGTCCAATGAGATGACGGTGCCAGAAGTGGCCCGCGGCTCATTTGAGTTTGAGACCCCTGCTCTAAGAACTCCAAAGCGCTTTACACTACATCCAGTCATCCACCCATTCACACACTGGTGATGGCAGCTACATTGTAGCCACAGCTGCCCTGGGGCGCACTGACAGAGGCGAGGCTGCCGGACTTCATTAAGCTTCGTTTAATGACCAAAAGAACGAGATCGTGGATATAAGTGGCAGAAATTAGCTTTCTCCGAATGGTGGCTGCCCTCTCCCTTACAGATAGTTCAGGTATCAGGGAGTGTCTCCTGGCCTCCTCCTGAGTGAGGTGTTCCAGGCATAATAGCAATGTATATTTTATTGAGAAACTCGTCTCTGCATTTAACCCATTCATTCAGTGAAGCAGTGGGCAGCAGTGTATAGGGACAGTACCTTGCTCAGGGGTACCTCAGGGTAGCCGTTCGGGGGATTCGAACCCCCAACCTTCCAACCATGGGGCCACCACTTTACCTACTGAGATATCCCTGCTGCATGTCCTGCTAGAAGGAGGCCCCGGGGCAGTCCCAGGACACACTGGAGGATAATATCTTTAGACTGGCCTGGGAATGGCTGGAATTAAAAATTTAAGTTCTGCTTAGGCTGCTGCTCCTCTGCGACTCAGCACCTGCCCCTTTCTGATGGATGCCCCATTGAGGCAATTTTTTCCTACTGTGTGTGTGTGTGTGTGTGTGTGCGTGTGTGTGTGTGTGCGTGTGTGTGTTTTAATTACAATTTTGCTAAAAAAAAAAGAATCTGGCTTGCATCAGTCACATGATGACCATTAACCAATGCCCACTCATGACAGCAGAGCGAGCTTTCAAAGAGAATGGGCGGTCTGGAGAAATAGAGGAAAATGCACATTAATTGGGAGACACTGACTGATGCAAAGAAAACCAGGGTGTACAGTGTACACTGTGGTCTATAGCACCCAGGAGTGTTAGGTTATTATGTTATTATAAGATGGTAAGCTGTCTTCTGGCAACTGTCGAATTGAAACAAACGAGCGTGCTGTGTGTGCAACAGCACGAAAAACATTACTAGGGATGCAACGATACCAATTTTTTCAAACCGATACGATACCGATACTTGGATCTGAGTACTTGCCGATACTGAGTACAAAAACCGATACTTCTACCACACATACACGCAAATGCAATGAATTGGAAGACAGGTTTTATTTTATTCTCTGCCGATAAAAAATAAAATCTTAATAAAAATGACCACAAAAAATTTCAAGTGAAAAATAAGCACTTCTGTTAAATTATTGCGGAGTGTCCACATTGTAATTTAACAAAATATCACTGAACTATTGGCACTGTCTCGAGCTTTCAGAATAATAAATAAACACTTCTGTTTGGAATCAAATAAACTGTTAAATTATTGCAGAGTGTCCATATTGTAAACGAACAAACAAAATAACAAAAGTATTTGGCATTGACGAACAAACTCCTCATCTGCCCGTGGATCATCACTGTGCCGTTAAACTGAGGACTGACATCGCGCACACACTGCTGTCTTTACCTCTTCAGAAAGTTTTGGCACCATTATCTCCCTGATGTGTGGGCGGCTGGGAATTTCATATCGCAGCTCGAGTATGCTGAGAAGACGGTGCAATCCTATGTTTTCCACGACCGGCATTGGCTGGTCATCCAGAGAAATAAAATGAGTCAGAGCCTCTGTTATTTTAACTGCCCGTGGATTTTCTCTTGACATTTTTCGTTGCTTTTCCAAAACCTGAGTTAAAGTTGGCTGTTCCGGTCCACACTGCTGACATTTTGTTTAGCCTAGCTACAGCAGCCTCCAGTTTCTCTTTTTTATCTGGAGCCGCCAGTCTCACTCGCCTAACCCTGTGCCTGTTTAGCGCTGGATGTCCCCCTAGTGGCCAATCTAAAAAACTACAACAGAAATGACCAGCCACCCTCTGACTAATGAAATAAATTAGTATCGGTTCATGGTATCGGTTAACTTTTACGAGTATGAGTACACACACATTTTACAGTATTGGCCCCGATACCCGATGCCAGTATCGGTATCGGTGCATCCCTAAACATTACCTGTCCTTTTATTAACTGCTCAAGTAGTGCTGGTCATAGCTGCTAGCTAACTGGGTAAGGGTGTCATGGGTCTGTAGCTCTGTCCACCAATACACCCTGTATTTGTCATGATAAACTGATCAGCTGGCAGATTAGAACACAGTATGCAGGACTGAAACTCAAAGAGGAGCTGTATTGTTGGAGCTCACAGAAAATTTAAAATAAAGCTGGAATTAAAGTGAAAACACAGGAGCGCACAGCATGTAAAAATGAGGGAGAACATGATAGAGAACAAAGAGAGACTAAGACAGTGGCTCTAGATGCAGCATTATGAGGAGATGGTAAGCAGCTGGGAATACAACTGACAAAGGACACAAAACTAAACAGTACACAAGGAATAAAGACAAAACAAAACAGGAAACATCACAAACCGTTAGAGACTGAGACTGAACTTGACGCAGACAAAAAGGAAACAACCATCGAGACATGACTGACTGGAAGACAAGACTGTGAACCACACAGGAATCACAAAAGGGAACAAAGAAATCTATAACAAACAAAATCAGATAATGAACTCACAATTCAACTCCAAATTCAAATTCTGGTCAAAGATCCAGAACCATGACTGCGTGGACTAAACATGACAGGAGAATGTCTGAACCTGTGTAGAAACTGTGAAAATGTTTGGGGTGATCCATGTCCACATGTTTCCAACTGGACTGTGTCACAGTGTCATGTTAATAATATTTTGCAGGGCGATGGCAGGACAGAGGCAGGGCTGCTGGAGTTTGAAGCTCCTGGTCATCCTCAGCCTCCTCGGCCTCACTGAAGAGTTCGGTAAGAGACTACAGCACTACAGATGACCACACATGTGCAGACAAACACACACTCATATCCCATACACAACTTTCTCTCTGGTGTGCAATGTTACCAAGTGCAGTTTTTCCTAATATTTTTTTCTTTTCTGCCTGTCCCGTTTGGCTCTTTTGCATCAGAATTATTGTCTAAAGGCGAAGAAAGATGCCCAACGGATTTACTTTACCAAATGGACCATCCGGGCCTTGCCCTATTGGTCTATTTGATTCACCTTTTATTGTTTATTTTATTTTACTTTAACCTGCTAAATACAGGACAGACTTGACTGGGGAAAAGAAAGGGGAGAAAGAAAAACAGCGGGGAAGAGGAACGGTGATAAAGGGCAAAAAAACAAAAACCAACAAAAAAAAACAGACAAAAAATGCATATATCAATCACCTGGATCACCTGTTGAGAAAGAAAAAAGAGAAAACCAGCAAAAAAACAGAGCAACATCATGGCGATGATCTATGTGAATATAACAGTAAATACTAAATATTAAATATTATTGTGCAGCACGTAAGATCAACAGTTTTTCCTACTATAACAGAGCGTTTTATTCTTTTTCGTATAGTACTTTATTCTGTTGTATAATAATAATTCTATAATATAATTCTAACTACCAGAAACCTCGAAGGACAGGCCGGGGGGGCGGTGTGGCAGCAATTTTTCACACCAGCCTATTAATTAATGAAAGACCAAGACAGACTTTTAATTCATTTGAAAGCCTGATGCTTAGCCTCGTCCACCCCAGCTGTAAAACTCAGAAACCAGTCTTACTTGTTATCATCTATCGCCCACCTGGGCCTTACACAGAGTTTCTCTCTGATTTCTCAGACTTTTTATCTGATTTAGTTCTCAGCTCAGATAAAATAATTATTGTGGGTGATTTTAACATCCATGTAGATGCTAAGAATGACAGCCTCAACATGGCATCTAATCTGTTATTAGACTCAATTGGTTTCTCTCAAAATGTAAAAGAACCCACCCACCACTTTAATCACACTCTAGATCTTGTTTTAACATATGGCATAGAAACTGAACATTTAACAGTGTTTCCTGAAAACCCTCTCCTGTCTGATCATTTCCTGATAACATTTACATTTACAATAATTGATTACACAGCGGTGGAGAGTAGACTTTATCAAAGTAGATGTCTTTCTGAAAGTGCTGTAACTAAGTTTAAGAATATAATCCACCCACTGTTATCATCTCCAATGCCCTGTACCAACACAGAGCAGAGCAGCTATCTGAACGCTGCTCCAACAGAGGTCGATTATCTTGTTAATAATTTCACCTCCTCACTACGTACGACTCTGGATACTGTAGCTCCTGTGAAAACTAAGGTCTCTAATCAGAAGTACCTGACTCCGCGGTATAATTCTCAAACACGTAGCCTAAAGCAGTTGACTCGTAATCTGGAGAGGAAATGGCGTGTCACAAATTTAGAGGATCATCATTTAGCCTGGAGAAATAGTTTGCTGCTTTATAAGAAAGCCCTCCGCAAAGCCAGAACATCCTACTATTCGTCACTGATTGAAGAAAATAAGAACAACCCCAGGTTTCTCTTCAGCACTGTAGCCAGGCTGACAAACAGTCAGAGCTCTGTTGAGCCAACCATCCCTTTAACGTTAACTAGTAATGACTTCATGAACTTCTTCACAAATAAAATTTTTATCATTAGAGAAAAAATTACCAGTAATCATCCCACAGATGTAATATTATCTACAGCTACTCTTAGTACCATTGATGTTAAGTTAGACTCTTTTTCTCCAATTGATCTTTCTGAGTTAACTTCAATAATTACTTCCTCCAAACCATCAACGTGTCTTTTAGACCCCATTCCTACAAAACTGCTCAAAGAAGTCCTGCCATTAATTAATTCTTCGATCTTAAATATGATCAACCTATCTCTAATGATCGGCTATGTACCACAGGCCTGCAAGTTGGCTGTAGTTAAACCTTTACTCAAAAAGCATCTCTAGACCCAGCAGTCTTAGCTAATTATAGGCCAATCTCCAACCTTCCTTTCATATCAAAAATCCTTGAAAGAGTAGTTGTCAAACAGCTAACAGATCATCTGCAGAGGAATGGTTTATTTGAAGAGTTTCAGTCAGGTTTCAGAGCTCATCACAGCACAGAAACAGCTTTAGTGAAGGTTACAAATGATCTTCTTATGGCCTCTGACAGTGGACTCATCTCTGTGCTTGTCCTGCTAGACCTCAGTGCAGCGTTCGATACTGTCGACCATAATATCCTATTAGAGCGATTAGAACATGCTGTAGGTATTACAGGTACTGCGCTGCAGTGGTTTGTATCATATCTATCTAATAGACTCCAGTTTGTGCATGTAAATGGAGAGTCCTCTTCACACACTGAGGTTAATTATGGAGTTCCACAGGGTTCAGTGCTAGGACCAATTCTGTTTACATTATACATGCTTCCCTTAGGCAGCATCATTAGAAGACATAGCATACATTTACACTGCTATGCAGATGACACCCAGCTCTATCTGTCCATGAAGCCAGATAACACACACCAATTAGTTAAACTGCAGGAATGTCTTAAAGACATAAAGACCTGGATGGCCGCTAACTTTCTGCTTCTTAATTCAGATCAAACTGAGGTTATTGTACTCGGCCCTGAAAAGCCTAGAAATATGGTATCTAACCAGATTCTTACTCTGGATGGCATTACCTTGGCCTCCAGTAACGCTGTGAGGAACCTTAGAGTCATTTTTGACCAGGACACGTCCTTCAACGCACATATTAAACAAATATGTAAGACTGCTTTCTTCCATTTGCGCAACATCTCTAAAGTTAGAAATATCCTGTCTCAGAGTGACGCTGAAAAACTAGTTCATGCATTTATTACTTCCAGGCTGGATGACTGTAATTCATTATTATCAGGAAGTCCTAAAAACTCACTGAAAAGCCTTCAGCTAATCCAAAATGCTGCAGCAAGAGTCCTGACAGGGACTAGAAAGAGAGAGCAGATTTATTTTGTTTTGGCTTCCCTTCATTGGCTTACTGTTAAATCCAGAATTCAAAATCCTGCTCCTCACATACAAGGTCTTAAATAATCAGGCCCCGTCTTATCTTAATGACCTTGTAGTACCATATCACCCTATTAGAGCGCTTCGCTCTCGCTCTGCAGGCCTACTTGTTGTTCCTAGAGTATTTAAAAGTAGAATGGGAGGCAGAGCCTTCAGTTTTCAGGCTCCTCTTCTGTGGAACCAGCTTCCAGTTTGGATTCAGGAGACAGACACTATCTCTACTTTTAAGATTAGGCTTCAAACTTTCCTTTTTGCTAAAGCATATAGTTAGGGCTGGACCAGGTGACCCTGAGTCCTCCCTTAGTTATGCTGCAATAGACGTAGGCTGCCGGGGATTCCCATGATGCATTGAGTTTTTCCTTTCCAGTCACCTTTCTCACTCACTATGTGTTAACAGACCTCTCTGCATTGAATCATATCTGTTATTAACCTCTGTCTCTCTTCCACAGCATGTCTTTATCCTGTCTTCCTTCTCTCACCCCAACCGGTCACAGCAGATGGCCCCGCCCCTCCCTGAGCCTGGTTCTGCCGGAGGTTTCTTCCTGTTAAAAGGGAGTTTTTCCTTCCCACTGTTGCCAAAGTGCTTGCTCATAGGGGGTCATATGATTGTTGGGTTTTTTTCTCTGTATCTATGAAGCGACTTATGTTGTGATTTGGCGCTATATAAATAAAATTGAATTGAATTGAATTTATTCATGTTGTTTAGTTTGTTATTATATTTATGTTGTATTGTGTTTTTCTTAACAACAATGAAATTTTGTATTTAATTTTAAAACAAACTGGGAGCCAGTGAACAGAGGCAAGCACCAGGGAGATATGTTCGTGTCTCTTTGCACGTGTCAGGAGACGAGCTGCAGCATTCTGGACCAGCTGGAGCCATGCTAGACACGACTGGCTGACACCTACATATAAAGAGTTGCAGTAGTCCAGTCGAGATAGGATAAAAGTGTGGATTGCCCGTTCTAGGTTTTTAAAAGATAGTGCATCTTAGGGGCATACAAATCCAGTGTAGAAGTGGTTCTCGGCCAGAACCAGGACTTAGTTCCCCATCCCTAACAAATTGCTGAGCTTTAAACTGTGTTTCAATGCTTTCAGAGGTGAGAGATGATGAGTGGGAGGAACTCGGCTCTGACATCGCTGCACTGCATCAACTCCAAGGACTGTCTGAACACATGTTTGATGAAAAGCTTATGAACTCCTCAACAACCAGGTATCTTATGGCTATTAACAGCTATTACTACATTAAAACCCCTGTGGGTATCATAGACATTGGTTATTAGAAGCACTGTGTGGCTCTTTCAGTGCGAGTGTCATAGAAGCATTTAAATAAGCCTTGTCAGATGTGGAAAAAAATAATATTTAATATCAGGGGGCAAAGGTTACTGAAAACATGAGCTATCTTGGCTGTCTCCTAGTGGAGATCTTTTTTTTCTGCTCCAACACAGACAAAGCAGCATGCACTGGTATCTGTTATATAAAATAACCAGTCTGGTGTGTTCATGGCCTCATCACTCAGTAGGAAACTAATTGAGAAAATGTTTTAGGGAATATAGTTTGCTGGAGATGTAATATAACGCAGTGTGCCAGAGACAGGAGTTGAATTCAAAAACAGCTTTAATGCCAAAGTCTTTTTGAAAAAACAGAGGTGGACGCAGGAATAACACACAACAACCTGACGTCTAGTGAAACCACAGAATAAGGGTGGAAATGACAAAGGACAGGAGTTAGACTCAGACAATAAATACACAGCATGTAAGGAGGGGAGAGGAAACAGGTGGGAGCAAATCAGACAAGATGAGACAAGGAAGTAGAACTAGAGAAAGACCCAATGACCATGACGAAGAATGCACCTAAAAATTTGAGACTTAACTTTGACATTTACTACTTGCAACCACAGCACACTGCAACTTTTTCAAAAGTAAAAAAGTAATCCATAACAAAAAGTATAATGCAGAATGTGTTTCATTTAGGGGAAATGGCCTCCACCTGTCAAGATTTGGAAGATCTGTAAAAAGGTAAAGAGGCTTTCAGTCATTTACATTTTTTAAATGGTGTTTAGCGTGTTTAAAATTGCTGTCTCACACCTGGATATTTCATGTCCTTTGCAAGTATTTGTAAAATAATTTGGACAGTGTTTCACAATACACTGGATTTTTTTTTTTTTTAAATACTTGGTTATTAATGAGCCTAAAAGTCCATTAGGGGTCATCACAGCAGATCATCTGCATCCTTTTCATACTGCGTCCATATTTTCCTTTGTGACACCAACCCTCTGCATGTCCTCCTTCACCACATCCATGAAGCTTCTCTGAGCTTTTCCTCTTTCCATCTTCACATCCTTAGGCCAGTATATCCACTCTCCCTCTGCATGTGTGCAAACCATCTCAGCCTCAGACTTAACTTTGTCTCTAGACTGCTCAACATGAGCTGTCCCTCTGATCTACTCATTTCTCATTTCCCTCTGGGGGAGGGGTGGGGGGTATGCCCAACTGCGCTTTGTTGACTGTTTCAGACTTTAAGACGCCGTGTATCTCAAGAAATGGGGAGATGAAGTGCTTTTTGTCTGTTTTTGAGGGTGGGGGAAGAGGCATAAAGGTTGATATAAGCCAGCGAACTCCTTCCTTGAGCCTGACACCCCGCCTATATTCTTCTAACGGCGTTACTTTTTTCAGTAATGAGTAATCTAACTAATTACTATTCCTATCGTTACAACGCCGTTACAGTTACTAACAAGAAAATGCAGTCGTGTTACTGTTTTTCAACAAACAGACAGTTGAAGCTGTGTTCAGCTCGCCGCATCTTATATCAGCTGTGCGCGCTCCCGCGGCGGCAATCACTTTCTGCCTGACGATCACTTTTTGGCACAACACCTGGAGCTAAGGGGGCAAAACAATCGCATGAGTGCTGCTGAACAAGCTAGCGAGCTAACTTCCTGCTAACTTCTAACTCCGTTAAATGTCATAAATTCCGTTTTCATGGATGCCTGATTGTTAAACTCAATTGTTACACCTGGTAGAGCAGAACGCTGATCATTTTATTACAGATGAAAGACTTTAGACAGTTTTTCAGCTCTTAGTGATGCCATAGTGATCGTTTGATTTATGGACCTGCAGCGGAGTTTAGGCCCAGACACGGCTAGTGACGTCAGACTTAACGACCGGATAAGGAGCTGGCTCGCGTCGTTCACTTTAAAGAGTCGGCTCTAAGAGCCGTTTCGTTCGCGACCGACACATCACTACACAACACCTGGAGCTCAGGGGGCAAAACAATGGCATGAGTGCTGCTGTTTGACTGAGGAAGAATAAAGTACCGTATTTCCTGGACTACAAAGCGCACCTGAATATTAGCCGCACAAGCTAAAATCAGGGGAAAATCCTGTTTTGTACATACATTAGCCGCACCTGACTAAAAGCCGCAGGTGTTTCAATGTTGACTTATCATATGTAAGAGAATATGCACAAAGCGAATTGTCAGGAAAGAGATGGCTGTTTGGAGACATCACTTTTATTAATATTTTGAAAAACAAGTTACGGGTACATATTTGCATAACTTTTTAGGGTACATGTACAAGTACCGGTAATTACAAGTACAAAACATGTACTATGCTTCATAAATGAGTAACAAATGTAGTACATAACAATAACCTACAGCACACCAGAAAAATAGATTCGGACTACCTTTTAGGCTCAGGTGCAGTGACACGGCTTTAACAAGAAGAAAAGTCAGTCATTCACCATCTTTCTCTTCTTCCTGCGCACTAAAACCACCAAAGTCCTCTTCTCCAGTGTCGGAAACGAACAGGCTCAGGATGGCTTCGTCATCCACTCTCCGCTTCTCTCTTTCATTGTCACTTTCAAAACCAAAGAAATCCTCGTTGTCAGTGTCAGAGTCGAACACCCTCAGAAGGGCCGTGGCGGTGTCCTCCTCTCCATCATGCAGCAGTCCAGCCCTTCGAAATCCGTTGGTGATCGTGGATGTTTTCACACTTTTCCACGCTGTCAGAATCCAATGGTGGAGTTGGGCATAACTTGCTTTTCGCAAGTTTATCGCCGCTCATCATCCACGACTCCCGCTGAACGCGTAGCGCTACTTTGAAGTTTGTTTTTCGCGCTACTTCGTACGGCACTACGTTGCCTGGCGGATGGACATGTGACCAACATACCACTCTTGAACCTCGATCCTTCCGCCAGGCAACGTAGTGCCGTACAACAGCGGAACAAACAAAACAAATCCGCTCATGGACAATCCATAGAAAAGCCGCACCTGACTAAAAGCCGCAGGGTTCAAAGCTTGTGCAAAAAGTAGCGGCTTATAGCCCGACAATTACGGTAGTCGTGGTAAGACAATCACATGACCACTTAAAGACAAAGCAACAAGGTGACATATACCAGGTTTTAAATTGTGTTGATAGGCCAGTAAAACCAGAGTCATGAGAAACAAGATATACGCGGCGTTTTTTCCTCAATAGTTTCGTCACGTTTGCTGTCTAAGGACAGCGCAGCGAGCGCTCTCTGCTTATGAGCAAAAAAACCCTGCCCTTTCGTGTTGGTGGAAAAATGCACCATGGTGACCAATCAAAGAATGATATGGCAACATGACATTTGGTTGCTTAGAAAGAGGGGGAAGTTTTAGGAGTGGCGTGCTGTCTTGTGTAGTTAGTGTGTAGTGTTGTGGATAGTTTTGTGTTGTGTGTCAGAACAATGAGGCGGCTGCTGTCTCCAGGGCCCTATTTCAGGAAGCCGGTTTAGAAAACTCAGAGTGAAAAACGATACTCAGGGTTGAGTAACCCCGAACTGTCCAACTCGGAATATTCGGTTTCAGAAAGGCTGATAACAATTAGTTCAGTCAACGCGGAGTTGCTTTAACCCCAAATTAAGCGCGCGCACGAGGATACATAAAGCCCTGATTAGTGGAGCACAGATTAAGCGAGTCACCATGGAGACGGAGGGAAAGAAGGCGCGGTCAATGTATTTTACAGCGCTTGAGGCCGAAATTCTGATGGCAGCGTATGCCGATAACATGCAAATTCCGTGGAAAAAAAATAACACAGCCTCAGCTGCAAAAGAAAGGGAGCATGCATGGCAAAACAAAGCCGACAGAGTCAATGCGTGAGTGTTAATTTAAACATTGATCTAGGGATTTCCACCCATTTAACACGTTATTTTATTTTTTATTTTATACATTTTATTTTGTGATGTGATGTGAGCGCAGGTGCAACCCAACAGGCCCCAAACGTTCCTGGCAGCAAGTAAAAATGAAATATAAAAATATAGTCCAAACAGGTGAGGTGTAATTGTATTATGAGCCATAGTGCTTGGTCTGTTTGTCCGATGTAAATCAATTGCAGTTAGAGGCTACATTAATTTCCCCTCTGTAAGCACTTATTGAAATTATCTGAGCACATTACAAGTACATATTTGCTTACTCTGTATGCTCAAATGCGACCCGTTATAGCCAACAGAAAAAAAGCGGAGGCCCGAAAAACAGGTGGGGGTCCTCCACCACCACCACTCACAGAGCCTGGCCACTTGTCTTCCACATTTGTGATAATGTTGGCAGCATCACATATGATCTTCACAGTGCAGAGAACACAAATTAGCATCCATTACTATAATGAAATAATATGTTAGGTTGAAATGCTACAGGGAACTATGTACCTGTACATTAATGCTGTGGAAAGACTTCCTGTTCACATAGTCTCCTTCATTTACTGAAGGAGCAATGATTGGAATGTGAGTGCCATCTATACAGCCAATCACGCCTGGGAACCGTGAGAATAAATGTAAAATTTAAGTAGTAGTTCAAGTATCACCACATCATGAATTAAGTTTTGTTCATCCTGATACCTGCAATTTTGTGGAATCCCTCTTTGATAAATCTTGTGGGTCTATGACCGGGGAACACCACAGACGAGTACAGGAGACGTTTCAGTGCAACTGTAACATTCCTGACTGCCTGACAGACGGTAGCCTTGGAAACGTGCTCAGCGTCACCAATATTATACAGAAAGCTCCCGTTTGCAAAAAACCGAAGTGCAATACAAATAATATGTACAGAACTGAGAGGATGTCCGCGATGTGTCACATGAGCAATATTAGGCCTGAGGATGTTATTCAAATAAATTATAGATTGTGCTGAAAAACTGTAACGTTCACACAGGAAATCATCAGGAAATGATAAAATGTCCGAACGCGCTCTAATCACTCTCTCCCGGCGGAGAGCTCTGCGGAGAATTTGGGCTTCAACATCTACTGGCTCTTCAAGGAAGGAGCAGGCCATGTCTGACACTTCCTACAGTCAGGTTTCCGACAAAGAGGCAGAGAAAGTCAGGGTTAGTTGAAGTAAACCTGCCAGGGGGCAGGTTAGCTTCACGGAGTGTGTCGTCATAGTAACTCACTCAGAATTAATCTAAACTCGCTTTGTGAAACCGAAAACCCAGAGTTTTCGTTAACTCAGGGTATACTTACTCAGAGTTTGCACTAAACCGGCTTCCTGAAATAGGGCCCAGGTAGAAACAGGAGTGACACACCTGCTGCTGTCAGACCTGCAGGTATCAGGCTGTGATGTTGTTTGCAGAACTTGTGCATAGGATTTTAAAATTGACAATTTATATTTGCATTTAAAGTTATGAAATATGATTCAATAAACATGTTTGTGGTTGTTACAGTAAAAAAATATCACTTTTTCTACTCAGATTTTATGTTTTTTGTCTGATTTTAGATCAATTGTGTTAACACAGTTTGTCAAAATGAAAACATAACTGTAAATTCAGACACGGGAGGTTGTGCTGAAGAGAATGATACCAAACAAGGCAAATAAATAGTTTTTAAAGGTGAAATGTGGAGGAAACATCAGAAGTAGTTAAAAATGGCCAATTATACCCTGGACCCCAGAGGGTTAAACGTTTTGGGTTTTTTTTAAAGTAACGCAATAGTTACTTTTCAAGTAATTAATTACTTTTAGAATATTGTAACTCAGTAACTAACTCAGTTACTTTTTTGAAGAAGTAACTAGTAGCTATAATTAATTACGTTCTCAAAGTAACTTGCCCAACACTGGTCATTAGTCAGCTGTGTACTCACTGGTCTGCCATTATCATCCTCATCAGTCTGTGTATTTAAGTCCTTAGTTTCCTCCAGTTCATTATGTTGTTGTCGTCGTCCCTGTGCGAGTGTCTTCAGTTCAGCCAGCCAGTCAGTCTTCGTTCATGTTCTCTTCATTCATCCACTATAATCTTCTCTCATCGCTAATCAATGAGTCCTACGTTTGAGTCCTCTTTTCCTTCTCTCCACACCACGAAGCCCTGACAGACACTGTTACTGAACAGTCATGAAAAACTTTAATAATACTGTTTGTTTAAAGAAAACTTTAACATATTTAAACGATGCCATCTCTGTGCGGTTAGTAAATGGTGAAATAAAAATTGTAGGCTTTTACAAGTCAGCAAGTGCAAAAAGGTGTGAGAGAAACCCTGCAGCTCAGCTCTAGAGTACGATTTCGAGGAGCCCATGTAGAACCTCTGACTGTTGTATAAGATCGAAGAACTGCGATTTTTAAATATATTCTTGCAATTTTTTTCTTTCACAGGGTTATGAGATCAATGCAGTAATGCTAATATGTTAATTTTCCATTAGGCTGGACACTGAGCCACTAACTTTGCTGGATGGATTTCAGGACTGTGAAAACTTCCCAGCTTGTGTCATTACAAAGGAGAAGGTCAGTAAACACGAGACAAAAAATGACCACATGAACGTTTAGATTTAATAGATTAAACAGTGCTGAGAACAAAGACATTGTTTCTAATGACGAACTTCATTAGAACTAAAATAGAACTTGATTAGGCTGATAAAGATAAGCATTTCCTTCCACTCAGTATCTGTATCTGTTTTTTCTCCTAAAACGGCACAAAACATGAATTCATCGTGAATACGACACAACAAAGAAAAACAAAGAACACCATTACCAACGGACACAATACAACAGACAGCTCATAGTGGTAGCTGGGTTTGCTACGGGGAGACGCTCATTCAGTAACTTGTGTTTTATACCTGTTGGATTTTTGCATTTGTTACACTTAAGTACAGGTCGACATATCAGAGCAGTAATCACTTAGTTATTACACAATGTTGTACTACTTCCTGTATGCACTTGTTGGTTGTAAGCTTAATGTGATGCTCAGCCACATCCTTCAACTGTCTGTGAATTTGGGATTATAAAGAATTCATAGTTTTGCATTAAAATGTCACACTTCACAGAACATTTTTACCCATCGAGACCCTCAAAGCGCTTTATAATTCCACTATTCATTCACTCTCACATTCACACACTGCTGGAAGCTACAATTGTAGCCACAGCTGCCCTGGGCCAGACAGACAGAAGCTAGGCTGCCAGTTCGCGCCATCGGCCTCTCTGGTCAACACCAGCAGGCGGTAGGTGAAGTGTCTTGCCCAAGGACACAACGACCAAAACAGACAGAGAAGGGGAATGAACCAGTAAACTTCCGGTTACAAGACAAACTTCCCAACCCCCTGAGCCACGGTTGCCCATGGGAAGCAGTGTCTTTCAAGCTTAGGCAGCGGTGTTTTGCATTTCTAATACCAGCCCTATACTCACTATGAAAGGCAACTTGCTTCCTCTCCACACTGGAACACTAACAACTCTCAATGTATATTTTTATGGCCAGCAGAGATGGCCATTGAAAAAAGTAATCGGATTACAGTAACGCGTTACGCGTTACTGTAATCCGATTACTTTTTTCAAGTAACGAGTAAAGTAAGGGATTACTATCGCAAAAACGGTAATTAGATTACTGTTACTTTCCCGTAGGAACGCTGCGTTACTGCGTTACTAAAACCGTGATTTTTTGCGAGAATGTCTCACGACAGTGACGTAAGCGAGTGCGACGTTCGTGACAACAGCTGTGTGCAGATCAACAATGGATCATATATCAAGTGCGGGAGAGAGTATGAGCGTGCAGCGTTTAAAGCGTGGAAGCACTGACCTTACTTTGAGTTTGATTCCATAAAAAGTGACAAAAACATTAGTGTCCGTTGTGCGTGGGAAGAAAACTTCTTTTTACAGCGAAAAAACCCCCTAAACTTCCGAGCAAGCACCGAGTAGCTACGACGTAATGGGAAACTCACAGAGAAACTCGCGGATTCTTCCACTGACCGCGGCACACCTGCACCAGGGTAACCCTCCGCCTACCACACTCCTGCTTTACAGGTGAAAATAGAGCAACAGGACCGCTGAGTCTTTGACTTTATTTATTTTCTGCTGTGTTTCACTTGCATCTATTTGAAAGACTGAGTGTAAACACACAAAATATTTTTATTTTATGTGCTGGAATGTGCAGAAAATAGGTTTAAATGTTAAACTAATTTCTTCCAGTCAGAGAATGTTGCATATAATTAAATGTTTGCTTGAGGCATAAAGTTAAAAGATTAAAACTAATAAAACAAGTTTTAAAAAGAGACTTTTCCATTTGATTACATTTTGTATGATGGATTATGTAGAAAAAGTAGAATTGGGCTGAAAGATCTATCGCTTTATCACCTCTTCAGGTTGTAAATCGTGTTTTTAAAAAGTAACTAAGTAACTAAGTAACTAATTACTTTTGAAAATAAGTAATCAGTAAAGTAACGGGATTACTTTTTTGGGGAAGTAATCAGTAATTAGTTACTAATTACTTTTTTCAAGTAACTTGACCAACACTGATGGCCAGCAGCCTTAATTAGCTCCCATCAAAATGGATGCAAGTGCAACACAACTATAATTTACTACGTCTCACCAAATGCCTGTTACTTCCTCTCAAGTCCTGCCATCAAATCAAATCCCTCTTATTGTCACATCACATGTGCAGGTACACTGGTACAGTACATGCGAGTGAAATTCTTGTGTGCCAGCTTCACAAGCAACAGAGGTGTGCAAAAATAAACCACAAGAACAAGCAAAATATAAGAATGGCTAAATGGCTAAACCTGAGAGTTTGCATCTGGCTCTGCATTAGATTCACCTGATGTCCATCAGTCAGGGTTCATTGCAATCACTTTATAATATTATGTGCACATAAGAAACTCAGTGCAGGTATTACAATAAAAACACAAAACCTTTCGAAAGCAGTCGTGTAAACATCCCTAGTCTCAGTAAACGCATCATCAGGAAAGCTGGGATTACAAATTTAACCCAACTAACAAACACGAAGAATATTTCCTCCATATTTTTGTATCATTTGTAGTTAGCTTTTCAAATTCAGAAAATAATTTCAGTTAGTTCTTAGTTTAGTTTTAATTCACTATAATTAGCCTGGTATGCAGGTCACTTATAATAATAATAATAATGGATTGGATTTATATAGCGCTTTTCAAGGCACCCAAAGCGCTTTACAATACCACTATTCATTCACTCTCACATTCATACACTGGTGGAGGCAAGCTACAGTTGTAGCCACAGCTGCCCTGGGGCAGACTGACAGAAGCGAGGCTGCCATATCGCGCCATCGGCCCCTCTGGCCAACACCAGTAGGCAAGTAGGGTAAAGTGTCTTGCCCAAGGACACAACGACCAGGACAGAGAGCCCAGGGATCGAACCGGCGACCTTCCGGTTACAGATGCGATTTCCAACCCCCTGAGCCACGGTCGCCCACTTATGTTACCTGTTGCTGGTCTTCACTGATGACAGCTGATCAGGCCCCTTCTTTTCATTATCTACCTTCTTCCCCTTGGACACATTTTTCATAAATACAATATTCAGTTTCACTGTTATGCTGATGACACCCGGCTTTATCTGTCCACTAAACCTGCTCTCTCCCCGGACCTCCCTCACCCTCTGTTTAGACGAACTCAGAGCTTCTCCTGTTCAGCACTGAACCAACACTATCCAGAACTAATAGCTTCTACTACAATCAATAACTCGCCACTCTCCATTTCCCCATGTGTGAAAAGTCTGGGTGTTATCTTTTAACTCCCACATCAATAACATCCCTTGGTCTGCATATTTCCAACTCTGTAACATTAATCATCTCCGTGCTTTTCTCTCCTCACATGCCGCTGCTATTCTTGTTCATAGCCTGGTCACTTCCTGGATCGATTACTGCAACTCTCTTCTTTTTGGTCGTAGTCAAAAATCTACCCATCAGCTTCAGCGTGTCCGGAACTCTGCTGCTCGTATTATCACCAGGACCCCTTCTATGCACCACATCACCCCTGCTCTGCAGCTTCACTGGCTTCCGGTTAAATACCGCATCAATTTCAAGATACTTTTGTGCACATTCAAGGCTACCCATCATCTCTCGCCTTCATACCTCTCTGACCTGGTTCACATCACCGTTCCTGCTCGGTGTCTCAGATCCTCCTCCTCTCTTTCTCTTTCCATCCCTTCCCCCCGGCTAGCCACCGTGGGGCGCTGGGCTTTCTGCTGCTCTGCCCCCCGTCTTTGGAACTCCCTTCCTCCTGAGATACGAAACATCACTTCCCAGACTCAAAACTCACCTGTTCACACTAGCCTATTCCACATAAGCTTTTCCATACTGCTACCTTAATTTATTTTATCTATTTGCTCTGTTTTATCCTTATTATTTTCTAAATTATGTTTGTTGCTGTTATTGCTTGTGTACAGTGTCCTTGAGTGTTTTGAAAGGCGCTTTCTTCAACAAAATGGATTATTATTATTAGTATTAAATAATGTGAGTGTCTGGCTCAAACTGTAGGTTTACATCAGCAAAACAGATTGTTAAGATTATATCTAGAGATCCAAAAAAAGTTCACAAATTTCATCCTATAGAAATTAACTGAGACCAAAACAGTTATCCTGGAGCTCTCTCTCATTTCAGTCTTTGCTTCATTTTTCAGGACTTTAATGCCTTCTTGGCACATATCGACAAACAGAAGGTACAAGACTGGCTGCTGGGTGCTTCAAAGATCTCCCACAGCTACAGCCAAAAACTTCTGATCATGACCGACAGAGAAAAGTCCACCAGTGACAGAGTCCAGCAGGAATACAGCATGGATCCTCATTACTCCGTGAAAGTCACCAAGGACTGCCTGTTCAACGACGCCTGTGTACCAGCAGCAGACAGATACACTGTAGTGAAAATATTTGGAAGTGTTTCAGAAGATGGACAAACTGTGTCTGGACTTGATGGATCTTCACTTGCAAAGCTGATGTTGAAACCATCTCTGGAAGCAGCTCCAGTTTTCTCTCTCGATGGAAACACAACCACACAGTTCCAACAGAACTTTATTCGGGTTTTTATGCTCCGCGGCCTCCAAACAGTCTTAGAAACCAACCAGAACAATCAGCAGATTTACCAGGTGATGGATCGAAATGACTCCGTTTCCAGCTACAAAATCCCACAAAGACCAGCTGATCACACCACACAGTATGACCACCAGCAGATCATAATTATGGAAAATGATCCTGTGGTCAGAAGAGCTGCTGAATATTTGTATGACAAACATCCCACAGTTAGTTCTGTCTATGTTCTTGATGAAAACCAAAGACCCAAACTGATCCATGGTGAACCAGTGTCTCTGTCAGAGGACAGCAGACTGGTGCTGGTAGGTCATGGTGAAAGAGACAACGCAGGAGAAATGAGACTGTCAGGATACAGTTCAGGAGATGTGGCAAAAATCATTGAAAGGACAAACAGAGGCAGTGATAAAATTAAAACAACGAGTGTGGTGGCCTGTGAGGTCGGATCAGACCAACGATTCATGGAAACTCTGCTGAGGGACCTCCATAAAAAGAACATCAAGACAGAGCTTCATGTGAGGGACGCTCTCATCCAAGTCACACACACAGGAAGGAAAATCACTCAGGAAATCTCTCCAGAGGGGCTGCAATGGAGACATAAAGACAACAGCAAGAAAGTGGTAGCAACCCTTGATAGAAACGGAGATGTAATAATGAGAAATGAGCCTGGAAGTAAAGGAGAGGCTGTTTTTACCAATGAAAGAAACTTTCTGGGTGGAGGAAAAAACGGGGGAAACAAAAAACCAGAACAAAATTTTATAAGAGAAGACAGCTGGCCAAAAGAACCAAAGAGATTTGTTAACCCAGAAGTTTTCCCGAGGATTGACCAAAATAAAGTTCCCGAGATTAAATCTGCCATTGATGAGCTTCAGGCTCTGTCTTGGGGAATCTTTCACTCAGATCAACCAGTACCAGAGAAAGTCAACAACCAACAAATAGAAGAATATGTAATAGGGAAAAGAAGCCAAAGGACTGTAAACAGGAGAACTGAAAATTATATAGACTGGCTAAATGATGGTGAAAAAGTTCTTAAGGAATGTTATCAGATTAATTCAGGGAAAGACATTAAAAATATAATTCATCACTTTGCAAAGAATGGAGAAAAAAGGACAACATACCTGAAGATCAATAACTGGATATATGAAGTTGAGCATAAAAAACTGTACGTGTTCCTGGTTGGAAAATGGCTTGACAACAATCAAAGAAACGAACACGTAATTGCTGAGATTAAGAATTGTATTAATGCACAGGTGGGCAGAGAAAGTTACACACACATGAGAAACAACATTTTAGCAAACAATAGAAATAGCCAAAACAAACAAAAACAAATCTATGCTGAATATGTGGGAAATATTTTTCGTGGAGAGCACGCACATGTCAACCAAGGACTATCCACTGAGGCCTGGTTCACAACATATTTCACTGCATCAGTTATAAGTGAATCTGTGAGAAATTTCCGAACATTCCCTTTGACACTTATGGCCTTGGATATGGCTTTAAATCAATATGACTCAGCTGGCCTGGATTTTTTCTTTGACAATCACCCAATGGCAAGAGGAGGAAGCTGGGTTGACACAGAAAAACGGGGATTCACTAACTCAAGAGAAGAGTTCTTAAAATTGGAATATGACCTGTTTGATAAGTGGAGTAAAAATGGTAATGTAGATGAATGGATTAATATGATAGCAACTGATTACAAAATATCTACAGAAAACGCAAACACAAAACATGTTTTAGCTGATTACAAGAAATACAAAGAAAATTTTGAGCAATCTCCCATCATCGAAACAACATCTGGAGATATTATGAAACCTTCCACATCTGGAACACTGGGAGGATACGATGATGGCTACGTCACAAGGCGTGACTTGAATTCCGCCTCAGAATTCGAGAATACCTTCAAACATGAATCCTATTTCTCTAGAACATCTGCATTGTTAACTGAAGAGGTCCATGCTGCACTAATGGCAAGATATGGTAAAAATCTGGCAAGAATGCATCTTCAGGAGGGATCGGCCCGAATGGAAAACGGACAGTTTGTATGTAAGCTCGTGTCAGAGAGAGCTGGTGCTGAGCCCGTGGAGTTCAGGGTCGATTTATCTCCACAGAGTCAACATTACAGTGAAAAGATGTGGAAGAACATTGAGACATCAGTGCATGAGATGGAGCAGCACAGTTCAGCAGCCTCCCATCAGGTCAACAAGCATGTAGAGAGGACTGGAACTGCTGTTGGAGCTTTGGGCCTGATGCTGGGACTGAAAGGAGCTGCTCGTGCCTTTGAAGAGGGAAACATCAAAGATGGTGTGACAGGGTCTTTGCAGACGGCTCATGGAGTGACGGCTATGACAACATCTGCTATTGCAAGAAAAGCTCTGACTTCAAACACAAGAATCGCAAAAGCTGCAGCAACAATCATGAGGAGCCCTGCAATGAAGCGTGCTATGACAGTTATACCAATAGTGGGAATTGGATTTGGGATCCACAGTGTGGCAGAAGATTTTAGAAGAGGAGATGCACTGGGATACATTGATGCTGCATTAGATATTACCATGACTGTGTTAGATGTTGTTCAGCTTGCTCAGCCTGAACTGGCACCTTTCATCGCACCTATAACTCTGGCTCTATCAGTAGTGCGGATGGCCATTGATGATGTTTATATGGGCATCCAGAATGAACTGAACAGCCTCCCAGCGGACGCTGGAGTTTTGGACAAAATAGCTGCTGTTTTTGTTGGCTTGGGAAAAGGGATCATGCACTTTGCTATACATTTGGCTAGTGTGTTTTATGACTGGCGTTATGATGAAATTGAGGAGGGACGAAGACTTGTTGCACAGATCTCAGATTATCACCAATATTATAAAGTCACAAAGCAACAGGGTGGAACGACAGCCATTGATTTTGCTGCTGGCGCCTCCTCCTGGAATGGAGGAGGTATTAACTTCTGCCTCGCTGATGAGGGTCAGTCTGAGCTCTGCATGGACTATTTTGTTTCTCGTGATGAGAGTCCAAGAAGACAATGCTGGAACATTAACACAGATGGAAGCAAAGATATAATTCTTGGTCTGGGAGAGTCACATGGATTAGAGCACAAAACATATGAAAAAAAAGTACTCATGTTCATACCAGCTGGATCTGTGACAGTGGTTTCAGGTTATAAAACTCTTTCCTATTCGAGGTACGGGACATACAGGGGAAACAGAGACGCTAATCGATTTTTTGCAGTTCAGAAATCACAGGACGAACATATGATTGAAGTCATGTTGAGCTACTATTACAGACTTCATGGGGAACCAGGGGATGACACATTCTTCCTCGGTCCACAGAGAAGTTATGTTGAAGGCTCAGGAGGAAGGGACACCTACATCATTCCTGAGAATGGAGGGAAAACGATCATTAACAACTACGATCCCTCCAGAGCACAAGACACTCTGCATTTCAGTGTCGACTACAGACACATTTCTGTGTCTAAGTCAGGAAACGATGTTGTGCTGACGTATGAGGGCAGTCATACTGTAGGAATACAAAACTGGTTTTTAGGAGAAGATTATCGTCACATGAACATGATGTCAGGAGACGGAGTCTTATTTGAGATTTCCTCCACGGTGGTTTCTTCAGTTCAGCTGGTGGCCAGAGGAATTAACAAGATGTTTGAGAAACACGGTGCAGTTGTTGATGCATCACAGCCACTTTTACGCACAGTTACAAACATCTTTGGGTCTCAGGATAATGATGAACTCATTGGAAATGGAGAAAGGAACCTGATAGATGGGGGAGGAGGGCGAGATCTTCTGATTGGTGCTGAAGGAGAAGACATTTACATGGTGAAAGGCAGAGAACGTTGCTCTGTGCTCATTGAAAATTACTCCAGAGACGAGAAAACTGACCTGGCCATCGTAGAAGCAAATCTTCATACGTTTCGAGTCTGGGTATTAGGTGATGATGTTCATCTGGAGGCTCACCATGACAGCACAGCGTTTGATGTTACTGTAGTGAACTGGTTCAGATCATCAGCACACAGACACTTACTGTTCATCACAAAGGATCTGATCACCTTCACAGTGTCAGATAACAAAGCTGACTGCCTGCAGAGGAACATCTTCACCACATGTATAAAGAGCCTCAGCATTGACTACAGCAGCTCCCCGTCTCCTCTGGAGGTGGACCTTGAGAAGGATGAGGCTTTGGACAGCGTGACAGAGGTCCGCGGGTCAAACTATAACGATGTCATCAAAGGAAACAAAGAACACAACGTTCTTGTCCCTGGATTAGGAGATGATTTCATTGAGGGGAGAGGAGGAGAGGACTGGTACATTATCACAGCAGGACAAGGAGTGAAAACCATCAACAATCTATCACCAGATCTAACCTTGGACCTGCTCTTCCTTAAAGAACAATATCAGGATATAACATGTAGATGTGAAGGTCAGGGCATCATCGTTCAGGTACAGGGCAGAAGAACTGTTATTTTACAGAACTGGTTTGAATCACAGAATTATCAGCACCTGCAGATCAAGACCAGTGATGGAGTAACAGCTGGACTGAAGCCCAACATCAGCAGCTGTGGATGGGATTTAATGCTGCCTTTAACCATCGATTACAGAAACCAGAGTCCTGAACTACTTGTAGTAAACTATGACAAACTATGCCAGTATTTTTATATATATAAAAAGAAATTGCACTCTCAAGCAAGGATTTTTTTTTTTGGACACAAGTGCATACCCTGGGGGAAAGTGATGATTATGATTGATGATGAATCAGTGAAAGAAATGTACCCCTCCTCAGGATCTGACATCATAGTTGAGTATTTACTTCATCCACACACCGGGAGGGGCACTGATGATAGGAGGAAACTCAGTGACTCAGTGAAAGAAATGTACGGCTCCTCAGGATTTGACATCATGGTTGGAAACGGCAATGATAATTTACTGGATCCACACACCGGGGGGGGACTGATGATAGGAGGGGAAGGCAAAGACACCTACATAATCAAACATAGGGATGAAAACATGGTAATCATTGATAACTTTGCAGAAGATCAGAAAACTGACACTGTGCTGGTAGATATGGATTTCCTTGATGGAAGTCGAGTCATACTGGACTCAACAGTTTCAATGGAACCAACAAGAAATGATGTTCATGTTAGAATCATGAAAAAAGAGGAAATATTAGAATTCGTTCTTTACAATTATGGTAAAGGTGAAAAACATCAGCATCTAGAATTTCAGAGCTCTGATGGCGTCCATTTCAAACTCAAGTCTCTAAACTCATCTGGAGACGACTCTTTCTATCAGGTAGAAGCTTTCAAAGTGACTCTCACACAGTCTCCGGTGGACTGTCGTTTGGACCTCAGCGCTCAGAGAAATCTGTCAGAGGTTCACACAGTGCAAGGCTGCCCCTCCCAGTCGAATGTTATAATAGGCAACAACCGAGACAACGCTCTGATTGGTGGGTGGAAGGACGATGCCTTGGATGGAGGTGATGGAGATGACACGCTGGTAGGAGGAAATGGAGCTGACATCCTGATTGGTGGGAGAGGAGACGACACTCTTTATGGTGAAGATGGGAATGACACACTGATGGGAAACTCTGGCCAGGACGTCTTCCTTCCTGGACCAGGAGCTGATCTGGTGGACGGAGGTCCAGGCAGAGACTCTGTTCTCTATCGGGGTGATCATGAGAAGGGTGAAGGGGTTTATGTTAACCTGCTGACGGGCCAAGGCCACCATGCTGACGCTGAGGGCGACGTGTTGAAGGATGTGGAAACTGTGATCGGCACCATCTATTCGGACATCTTAGTCTCTGGTTATGAAAGTTCTCTTCTCAAAGGCTCAGATGGTAACGACATCTTGGTGTCCACCGGTGGAGATTATCTGGTTGGAGGTGATGGAAATGACATTTACATGTTCACTTTCAACAACGGCTCAGTCACCATAGACAACTGTGCAACAGACAACGCCACAGATGTCTTGTATTTAGGGTCCCAGTCAACGCTGGCATCTGACTGTCAGGTTTCATCTGAGAAAGTTATTCTGACTTTTTATGGAACCAACCAAGAAGCTATGAAGATTTCTCTAAGGGGCTGGATCAGTGACAACAATGAGTGTGGGCACCTGAAGCTGGTTCTCAGAGAAACTAATGTTTCAGTGGATCAACTGCTCCAAGAATGTCAGTCACGATGAGTAAAAGGTGCTTTGCTCATCAGTCACCTGCTGAAAAATCTGGTGGTGTTTTAATAAAAAAAATGTAAATCAATGCATTTTAGTGTAAAAATGCTACAAAGTGTTTTACATGCTAAAGTTTCCTGAAACTGTGCAAAACGACTTAAACATTTTTGTATGGTTCTTTAATTATGCTAAGCCTGAAATCAGCCTTCAGAAGACAAAAAGAAGATGTTGAAATGGCACAAATAAATTGTAAACCTTTTCCGTGTTACAATTGTGATTTAATATCTATTAATGCATCATTTTTTTCTTGAAATGTTTATCCATCCATCCTTCCATTTTCCTCCAATTACTGGAGGTGGGTCGTGGCGGAAACAGCCTCAGCAGTGTGTAAGACCCGACCTGACATATAGACACAGACACAAACATGCATTCCCACCCTCATGCACACATATACAAACACTCAGCACTCACCCAACGTAGGGATAGACATACATGGACACTGTACACACAATCACACTCCCCAAACAAGCTCTATAGCCCAGGTCCAGGTACCCTCGCCCCTGGAGAGGGAAACGGCACCTAGACCCAGGAGATACTACCCTTTCCCCCGGGGTGGAGGCAGGAAACCGCCGTTTACGTGTGGATGAAAGGTGCAAACGCATAGAAAAATCTGTGTTTTCAAAAATACCCGTGTAGGTGTGGATGCAGCCTCAGTGAAAATCAGTCAGTGTTTTAGAAGGAAGTAGAGAAATATAACAGCCTTTCATTCCTAATGTGTGGTGTAGCAAACATTTTGTGCTGCTTTTGCCCTTTGTCATCTTTCTGGTTACATATTTTACGATAATCGTGTTCCTTTTGTCAAAGTATAGAAATGTAACATTGGCATAGATAAAGTTCTGCTTTGTATGTGGATTTGTGACGCTTCTTCTCCTTTTACCCAAGTAATATTCATAATCTAGGTAAAACAGAAGTAAAGCAAACCTTATAATTACCTGCTAAAAATGTGTTCTGATGTGTTCTGTAGAAGAACTTTAGATTTGTCCATTATTGGAAGATCAGCTCCTTCGGTTTTGTGTAGGTCCGTATTTGTCAAGGATCATTTTTTCCAAATCTCAAATACTTGTTAACTAAACATTTATGAAACTAAATGTACAGATAATAAATAATTGTTTGGCCAACCTTGCTTAAACAATAGTGAGGCTTAGGGGCCCAGATGTCAAATGGGATTAGGCTTACATCCATGGAAGCGGAAAAAGAATGGGATTATTAGGATTTTCCGGGCCTGTCAGTGTCAGTTTCTCTCTCATGGCTTGGGGGAACTCTTTTGATGACGTTTGATGTCAGAGCAAATGTTGATGAATAGTTACCTACGTCACAACTACTATGGGGTTTTCTCCCAGTGGGCTGACTATTCCTTTGCATGGGTACACAGACGATCTATCACTGCCTCTGTCTGCTTTATCTTTCCGAGCCCTGCAATAAGCCCTACATGAGCAGTGTTCTGACGCAACACATGTCGCATGATATCAAGCCTCCACTGATGTATTGTTCACTAACAGTGACAATGTTACCAGCACAAGCATAGACTAAGGAAAGTTTCATATTATTCACACACACAGACATGTTTGTGTGTATGTGTATTGTTATTGGGAGGGACTATCAGCATTTATGTCAGCGGTCACAAAGACAAAATACTGCAAGTACATAATAATCAGTCTAATCTGATAAAAACTGCTTCAAAGGTCGGGCACCATTCCCCCAAAATACAGTCAGTTCAGTCACATGTCATATTTCTATGTATCTGCAAAATTTCAAAACATTACTGCTTCATTCAGGAGCAATGCTTCTGCGTCACCATGCTAACTGGACAAGTCAAAAAGAAACACAGCTGGAGTTACAGTCAGGGGGAAAACAATGATTTGAACCCCAGCTGATGTTGTAAGTTTGGCCAGCTGATCATTGCAGTGAGTAATCAGCCTGCTGTATATGAAAATAGATACTAACAGACGCCTAGCTTGGCTAACTGCTAATCACCTACCTTTCCTTATGATGATTGTTTATCACTGCTTTAATGATTCTGATAGTAAAAATACACCCTAAGTGTCAGGAATCAAGCGAGCCCCTATCAGAAAGCACCTGGTGACAGTGGGAAGGAAAAACTCCTTTTTAACAGGAACAAACCTCTAGTAGAACCAGGCTCAGGGAGGGGCGGGGCCATCTGCCATGATGGGTTGGAAATCTGAGAAGAAGAAGAAGAGCAAGAAAATGAACCATCATGAAAGGACAGGACCCGCACAGCATGCAGAAGAAGTGGCTTATTTTTAGAAGTCGCACCAATGGCTAGCAAAGCTGCACTGAAAGAAAGCACATGCATTAATCATGGCAGCACATAAGGCAAGACCCCAGGTGCAGGCTGTGCAAAGATGCCCCTGAGACCATCCAGCACATAACAGCAGGGTGCAAGATGCTAGCAGGCAGGACACACGTGGAACGCCATAACCAAGTGGCCTGAAGCTGCAGGCTTTGTCACTCTCCATCCAAAATTCACTGAATCAGCAGCAAAAGAAGGTCCAAGCTACGCTTGACGTTTGATAAACATGAATTGACTCTTCAATCACACTTCATGCACTCTCTCTCAGTGTAACAAGAACAGTTTCTCATCTCAAATCTCTGTTTTGCGCATTTTTCGCTTGCTTGTTGTGCACCAGTCTACCGTTGTTTACAGCGCAGTCGGACGCTGTTATGTTTTGTTATTTCAAAAATGACCTCCAACAAGAAAGTTCAATACCGAAGAAATTTAAACGTTTTAAAATGATGCCAAATCACAAACTGCTTAGCTGTGTCTGTAATCAGACCTCTGTACCTTTGCTCTGCTTCACTTCAGCAGCATCAGGTAAAGTGACAGAGAGAATCATATGTTGATTCATGGTTTTCTTCAGTTTTTGATCTGCTGCTGAATATTTTCAAGGCAGTTTCTTTGTTTATTATTTACTGTGTTTCTGTGTGCTTGCGTGTTCCTCTTTGTTTTCTGTCACAATGTATTTTATTGATTTCCCAGTTTGTGTTCTTCTACGGCATCTATGACTCACAGGCAAATATGACAGCAGGTGGTGCGTGATGTCATACGGGCCACATATAAGTGTGTTCTCTGTCTGCTGACTCTACCTGAGGACAAAGCAAAATTAGGAAACGCGAAACATTGCAAACTGGACCCCCGCTGGGTTTTGAGGTGTTTCAAGATGTCTAAATATGCACACTGAAAATGTTTACCGGGCTTTAGAGAGTGCAGGAGCTAAGTTATTGTCTTTAGGATAATTCTCTGATCACTGAAGATTTTATTACCAGGTTTTATTCATACTAACTAAACATTCAGTTGGATAAGCACAACACAATCGTTGTGTACTTCTATGACTGGTAGGTAGAGTATGTCATCACCAAGGTCCAAGCTCCCGCTTCTTCTGTATGGGATCCTCCTGTGCAGCGCCTCTGCTCCGCTTCCAGTTATCAGCCGGACGAGACAAACGGTACGAAGCGCCGGATCACTGGTTTCACCCAGCAGCAACATCTGGGACAAGAGGGAAGTGACAGCGAAAGACGGAGAATACCTGCTGGGCATAAAGAGACTGCGAAGGCTTTACTGTAACGTGGGCATTGGTTTCCACATTCAGGTCTTACCCAATGGGAAGATCACGGGCGTGCACAATGAAAACAGATACAGTAAGTAATTTTTCCTTTCCCTGATTCATCACCTTTATCATTTGTTGCTATGATAAGAACAAATATAAAGACACAACTATCTCAAAAGTCAAAGTTTGGTCGAGTGATTTCTGCGTGGATTGAGGAGACTGCTTGTTGCATGCAAACATACTGTACATTATTATATTCTTCTGTTTTGTATCTCTACATCAAAAGATAAGAAATCATGCAGTTGCATTATGTTAATAAATAGTAGGGGTGCAACGATATTCGTATCGATATTGAACCGTTCGATACAGTGCTTTCGGTTCGGTACGCATATGTATCGAACAATACAACATTTGTAATTTATTTTATCAATTTTCCTTCTGACGATGCTGTCTGTGTTGAGCGCTCAGTGAATCTGTGTTCGACTACTCCGCCTAGGCTGCACTGTCGAGCGCAGATCCACTGAGCGCTCAACACAGACAGCATAGTCAGAAGGAAGAGCGCAGGGCAAGCTAGCGAGACAGAAGTTACGCTCTACTTGCAACAGGCAAATTGAACCTCATTCAGATCTGGCGTTTGGAATTATTTTGGTTTTCATGTGACGTATGACTCTGAAGGTAAGCGAGTCATGGACTAAAGTAAAACAGTATGTTGGATGTGCCATGCAATGCTCAATTACATTGGTGTGAACTAGTGTGTTAGCGCAGTTAGCTCGTTAACGTGTTGGCCGTCTAGCCCCATGCACGGAGCGATCGGCGGTAGCTCGTTAACGGAGATTTGCCGTGTTGTGGCGTTAAGGTCATTTCAACAAGATTAACCTGAAAGCACTAGTGGGAACACAACGAATATGACTGCACATTTACGCCGACATCATCCTAGTGCAAAGACAAGTGGAAGCAGACAAAAAAAAGCAAGCATGCTACAAACTTTAGCCGAGTCATTTAGACAGCTGTTAGCACATGATTCTCCTTATGCTGCTGAGAATATAGCCCAGAAGAAGCGGATAGTATAGCTTTTATTTTGGAAAGAGCCATTTCTCTGTAATAAACTCTCTTTTCCAAAGATGAGTGATTCCTCAGTCAGATACAGGGCTTGCAATATCGCTAGCCCGACGTCCCGGAGCTAGCGATTTTTTCAGTCGGGCTACCAAAATCTATCTCTTCCCTGCCCGTCGGGCTATTGTAGGAAAAATATATGTCAATGCTTTTGCATTCTTTCAGAAATGTAGCTGGGTAATTATGTCATTGGCATCGGTGAGCCACTGTCAATATGTGACATATTGAAGTCGCGTTTGAATTTGCGCTTGTTTTTTTGCTTTCACTTTGCAATCGTGCGAACTGTGTATAGAGAGCGACAGCACTGATCTGTGAGTGATGATAATTTGTGCACCAATTCCTCTGACATCGTCTTATTAATCGTTAGCTTACTATGCAAACATGACAAGTGAAATCTCCCGCAGCAAGCTTAAACATGTGAGAGGTTGATCGCGCAGAGAATCGCTGAGCTTATGTGAGTGAGCGTGTAAAAGCATTTCAGTTCTGCTGAGCCAAATAAGACAGGTCAGGGTGAAGAAGTGACAGCCAAAGAAAAGCTTACCACAAAACGGAGAAGTTATGACAAATCAGACTATAAGGCAAAAAGAAAGTGCAGCTTTATGGTTTCATGGACAAAAGAATTTCTGTGGCTGCAATATGATGAGCTAAATAACCAGGGCTGCACATAAGTGGTCCGCAGGTGCGCATTCGCTGTCAAAATAAAAAACACGCACAAGGGTTAGGGTTAAATTTAAAAACTGTACTTTTGAGTTAAAATATATATTTATAATTTTAATAAATGACAAATTAAAAAGGCATGAACATTTTTTTTGTATCGAAAAAATATCGAACCGTGACACCAAAGTATCGAACCGAACCGAACCGTGAATTTTGTGTATCGTTGCACCCCTAATAAATAGCCAAAAAAAAAAGAAAAGAATTCCTGCTGACACTCAGAAAAATAAAGTCAGGTTTGCAATAAACTTGAAAACAATGGCCAGCAGGGGGCGGGTTTTCTGGAAAAAGTCTAATTATGTTGTCTATAAGAAAATCATTGGAATCACTGACACGTGTTATTTAATAAATGTTTGTAAATTATTCTCCAATAATGAGGAAATTGTTTGTCAGTCTGTCAGTCAGATCAGCACATCGGCTGAAGAAATATGAAACGAACCCAGAAGTCAACGTGATTTCATGTTCAAATGTTCCCAGAACACTTTAGAGCAACTGAGTTGGAGTTCAGGAGGCAGAGCGACACATGCTAAAGTGTCCTTTAACAAAATACTGAACCCCAAAATGAATCTGTGTATGTGTGTGAATAATACATTAATGCCTGTGTTAATGCTTGCAGTGAAAAGCACTTTAAGCTTTCAGTTAAAAGTTCTTTATAAGCACCAGTTTGTTCACTCGCCTCCAGATGTTGCCTCACAGAACAGAGCAGAACCTTTAACCCAGTCTCCACTTATATCATCCCCAGAGCCCCATTTATAAACCAGGCTTATAATTAGTTTTGAATTCAAATATGATCTTTGCAGTAAACTGTGTGTAAATAGATATTTATAAAACGTATCTGATCTCAAAAGCAAAGTGATCTTCCTGCTAGGTTGACGCTGCTGTTTGGAACACAGTTACAGGTTGAATGAATGAATTATCAAACACTTGATTGGAATTATGGGGCACAGAGTCAGTAATGACTGCACTAATGTGTTTGTGCATTATAAGCTTTCTCATCTGACCACCTTTTTGGGCTCAGAGGTTTTGTGTTTGTTGTTTGTCTGATTGATATGAGGAGTTCTTCTGGTGACGACACACAGAATCCAAAAGAAGGAAAACACAGCAGGATACTTCAGGTGAATCATACGAGAAAATAAATGATCTAAAACTTGCAGCAACATGGCAAAATACAAACTACACAAGAGAGAAGAAGAATGTACATGTCTATACGTATAGCAGTGACATATAAACACATGCAGGAGATGGCGTTTATGACGTGTCTCCTTAGCCTTCATGATATGAGAGGTCAGTGCTACAGGCCTGCAGCCCCTGGATGCTTCTTCTAAGGCACTGGGACCAGCCACATCATTTTCCATAGCACTGGGAGTCTCTGGAGTTGCTATGGAGGCTGACGTTGTAGAGGTGATAGAGTACTCCACACACTTAGCTAACACAGGCCTTCAGCACTGATGCTGTTTATGTGAACAAACTGAAATCAGATAATCAAACCAAAATAACAAAGTGCATATTTGTTTTTGTGTCGTGGAAATGGAGAAATATTTTATAAGAATGAGCCTTTTGTCACGACGGGGTGCGCCGGTGTGAGGAAAGAGGTAGACCCAGATGCAGACACGGTGGAGACAAAGCGTAGTTTCAAAAATAAAGCGAGCCTTTATTGGCTGATTGCAGAAGAAAAACAAGGAACTAGGGAAACTAAGGAGGCTATGAACACTGTTAACAAAAAGGCTGTGACACTCAGTGACAAACTATGACAAACTATGAACACTGAGTAAGCTAGAAAACACAGAGAAACAATGGAGTAAACCTATGAAAACTGTGGTGAGGTTAACAGACGCTCTGACACCGACTGAGCAGAAACACACGGATTAAGTACACATAACAAATCATCAGGGGAAGCAGAATCACACGGGGAAAACAGCTGACAACAGTTAACATAATGACAGGACAGGGGACGTGAAGCTAAATACAATAAACAAAAAACACAAGGATCCTTCAAAATAAAACAGGAAACATAACGAGACCCAGACATGACTCGAACTGGACAAACAAAGAAAACTTGGACATGAAACATGACAAATAAACACAGAAAACTTCACACAGGGATGAGACAAATGGGGAGCTTGATAAATCATGAATTAAAACTGTAACCCAGGCATGACAGAATGTAACCAGATAAACTGAAATGAAACTAGACTGAAAGGAATAAGAAAAACACCAAGAACTCAGAATACTGGCTCACATGACCCAGGACCGTGACTCCTTTAGTGTAAGTGTGTCTGCTTTAACGCCATTGTTCATATATGTCACAAACACAAACTTTCAAAAGAAGGCCCGTGTCGACCCATCAGGGTGGAGAACATGCCGGGCTCCAACCCTAAAACAGAAAGATTGTATTAAAGTATGGTCGTTGTTTTCTATGTTGTTGTTATGGGTTTTTCAGGTTTCATTATATGACATGAACCATTTCACTAAGAAACATAAGCATACAGGAGCTGTGCTAATCTTCTGCAGATATGCAGCAAGTGTTGACTTTACTAAGCATTAGCAACTTGTCCTTTTCATGTTTCACTCCAGCCCTGCTAGAAATTTCTCCAGTGGAGAGAGGAGTGGTGACTCTCTATGGGGTGAGAAGCGGTCTCTTCGTTGCTATGAATGACAAAGGGAAACTCTATGGCTCGGTAAGAACCTTTAACTGCTGCCGTTGTTGCACACGGGGGCTTGTGATGCATGCCGTGAGTTGGTCCAAAGCATTACACCCACATGTTCATGCTGTAACCCTCCACCAGCCACTGTTCACTGACATTTGTAATAAATTTAATAAGTGGAAATGTTTTTGAAACGAGCGGCATCATGCTAAATGCTACAGTCTTCATGTTATCTATTAAGCCTTAAATGGGCATAAATAGTTTAAGTTATGGTTTAACTGGCAGAATGAAATGACTGCTGGATGGTGATGGTGGTCAGCTGTCCCACCGAGTGATAGAACTAAAAATATGAAACTTGAAATGAGCAACTTCTAATGAGGTATACGTCCAGCCAACCCACTCCAGGACTATGAATGAGACAATCTACACGTACTTGTAATTACACACACACACACACACACACACACACATACATCTGCATTTGTATTTGTTGGCGTTTCAAAAATGTTTTGAGGGAAAGTACATTAAAACAAATGATACAAACTGTGATTTACTGAAGTTTGTAGAACGCATCTCCAAAATTTGATTCTGTTCATCAGGACGTAGCGTTTTGTGGGAGAAAAGTTTCATCATCATCAGGTGATGTCTTCAGTCTCAGCTGACTGCAGGTTTTAACCTTATAAACAGCACATTTGCATAATGACTGAAACCACTGAAGGAACAATGGGCTGGGAGGTCATATGATCATTAATATAATTGTCATGATCAACAACCACTGATCAATGGTCCCATTCACAGAGTTGGGGAATGGCTGCAATCACAGCATCGATTCAGAGATGGTCTTTCCTTTTTCACGTAAATGGCCTCCTTGACTCCGCCCTCAAACCAGCGTTCCTCCCTGTCCAGGATGTTACATCCTCATCATTGAAAGAGTGAAAGAGTGGCCTGTACATGTAAATAGACTGCAGAGTCCTGGCCAGACGAGGTGGCTCTTCTGTGTTGTAGCCAGAGGTTGTTTGGTTTCCCCGATGCATAAATCCTGCCAGTCCTCCTGCACTTAACAGCGTACACTATGTTACTCTGTTTGTGTCGGGGACCCGATCCTTGGGGTGGACCAGTTTTTGGCGCAGCGTGTTTTGGGGTTTAAAAGCCACAGAGATGTAGTGTTTATTACAAATGCGTCTCAGCTGCTCCGATACTCCTGAGACGTACGGGATCACTACAGGTTTTCTCTTGTCCTTCTCTCCTGGATCGGCTGGAGCTTTCTTCAGGAGCCTTCCCAGCTTTGACAAAAGTCCAGCTGGGATAACCACATTTACTCAGGTACATCAGGTAAATAAGGGTCCATCTGTCACCATCTTACAATGCTGTGACTGCAGCCGTTCCCCAACTCTCTGTGAATGGGACTCATGGTTATTGGTCGGTGGTTTTTGATCAGTGGTCATGAGAATTTGCATAATTAAGATTAAGGAACTGACCTCCCAGCCCATTGTTCCTTCAGTGGTTTCAGTCATTATGCAAATGTCCTGTTTATAAGGTTGAAACCTGCAGTCAGCTGAGACTGAAGACGTCACCTGATGATGACGAAACGTTTCTCCCACAAAACACTACGTCCAGATGAACTTTTGGAGATTTCCTTGAGCATCAAGACATTTGTAGAATGCAGTTTGTGTTAAATTGTGCTGAACGTAATGCTGAAACAAAGCGTGTCTTATTTGTGCCTAATGTGGTTGTGATAGTTGCTCTTAGGCTTATTCATTTATCTGCAATATCAAATTCAGTTAAATCTAAAATCTTTAAATTAAGACAGTAGTTTTATTCAAATTTATAAGAAGTAAAAGAGTAATTAGCTAAACATAAGTTAGACACACACCTAATCACCAGCTGTCGTCCTATATGTACACATTTATACAGATACAGACCTGCATGCACAACTAAAGATTGCTTTAAACAGTCGTGTCTTAATGTGCATACGACTGAACTTTCAAAACAAACCGAGCACAGGAAAATAATACTCCAAAAAGCTGCTTCAGTCAATAAATAAGCTGTGAGGCTGATATCAGAAATAAAGAAATAAACGTGCTCTAGCTGCTCACACACTGTGCAGAAGCAGAAACCTGACACATGCCGGAGGACAGAAACAGGCACCGTGGGGTGCAGCTGATCTGGAAACACACAGCAGTTCACAGGGACATGTTTCTGCTCGGTTTGTGGGGCACATGCAGAAATATATTTGCTTTATGTGTCTAACAGATGTTTCTGTTTTTGTTCGATGCTGAAGGCGTGCATGTAGACATTGTGACATCAGATCACAACAAGCGTTCTAATCATCAGTGTTTGTGCCACTGAGGGCAGCTGGAACTATAACCCAGCGTTTGCACTAACTGACAGTGTTTTACACTGTTTGGATGAATTCAGTTGCATTGGAGGGTTTTCCAGCAGGAGCATCTCAGCTGGATTCCAGTCTGGACTTTGACTGCACCACTCGAAAACCTTTTTTTACTTACATATCAACTTGCTTTTATGTATTGGAGCCTTTCAGATGTGGACTTGATGTGTGTGTCGGATTATTGTCATTCTGCAGAAACGCTGCCCTGAACTGATGGGGGATATTGTCCATGTTTCTGGCAGAAAACAGAATTTGTGACTCCATCGATAAGCAAGTCCTCCTGGTCCTAAAGGAGCAGAGAAGCTGTATGGTGCTCTTATTACAAAAGAGTGGAAAACAATTCATTTTAGATTTATGCAAACCTACCAAAAAGTTAAACTTTTGTTTCATCAGTCTCAGAATATTTTTTGAACGGCTTGGAAATAATCGGGCATAATAACTCGTGTGGACCTGAGGAACGTGACGTCTGCAGCTCTTTAAAGCTTGTTCTAAGTACTTTTGTGACTCCTTAATACACTACGGAGTGATTCTGATTCTGACTTTGGCTCTTCTTCCTAAGTGTGTGTGGTGATGCGGTGACACATCCAAACTTGTATTATGTACAGATGTTTGAGCTGATGATCTTGGAATGATCTTGATGATGCTCTCCCCAACTCGTGTAAATCTACGTCTTAGATCGTCACGAGTTCCTTGGGACCGATCCATCGAGAAACTACCAGTTGTACTCAGTCGTGATCACTAACGAGATGTAAATAGGCTTTGGCCTTGTCAAATTAAAAGACACTGTAGAAACTTTAGCACCACTTATTAAAAGAGTTAAGTGACTGTACACATACAGCTGAGTCAGTTTTTGACTCGTGTGAAGTTGTGAAAATCCAAAATGAACTCAAACTTGTCTTTTAAAATCACCAAAGAAGAGTGCTGTACATTTGTTCCGCCCTGTAAAAGAATAATTCACTCTGACTCTGATATTCATGCCCTTGATGAAACCTCAGACACACACTGAGGAATTCTTACACCCAGGCTGGTTGTCCTGTGGGAGCTGCTCCATCAGCATGACTGCACAGAAACAGGAGCACACAGACTAAGTGTTGACATGTAAAATCTTTCGTGTTTCTAACGTTTCACCTTCCTCTTCCTCTCAGGGACACTACAACGATGAATGCAAGTTCAAGGAGAATATCTTGGCCAACAACTACAACGCCTATGAGTCAGCTGCGTACCCTGGCATGTACATCGGCCTCAGTAAAATGGGCAAAAGCAAAAGAGGCAACCGGGTCACACCCAAAATGACCATGACACACTTCCTTCCCAGAATATGAATTATGATGTGAAAACGCTCAACAGTGTAGACTGAAGTGAAGGGCTCCAACTTACATTTTGTGTTGTCCATTCTACAGTGAACGATGCTGCAAACTGAGACGCAGTTTAAAAAGCAGAGTAAACGCCGTGAGATTAACCAGACTGTGAACTCAAATACACTAAACTAATCACCTGAATTTACTTCAAAGCTACCAGATATAGTGACAAGTCATGAAGTTCATCCTAATGAATAAATTCAATTGTTTTAACCCCTTTTTTAAATATGTTCATGTATAATGAATATCAATCGGAGTTTTTGAGGAGGAGGACTAAGTCATGGCGGTCGTGAATCGCTCTGTGAAAAGCATCACTGACATTAAAAGTTTGAACAGTTTGGTGCAACTGAAAATTCCCCAGTTTGTGCTCATAAAACATCAAACATCAAACCAAAACTGAGCAGTTCTCCTTTGGAAACTCCACCATACCAGTTACTACATACTACACCACACAACATACTGCATGCATACTACACCACACAACGTACTGCATGCATACTACACCACACAACGTACTGCATGCATACTACACCACACAACGTACTGCATGCATACTACACCACACAACATACTGCATGCATACTACACCACACAACATACTGCATGCATACTACACCACACAACGTACTGCATGCATACTACACCACACAACATACTGCATGCATACTACACCACACAACATACTGCATGCATACTACACCACACAACATACTGCATGCATACTACACCACACAACGTACTGCATGCATACTACACCACACAACGTACTGCATGCATACTACACCACACAACGTACTGCATGCATACTACACCACACAACGTACTGCATGCACACTACACCAGTGGTTCCTCCCAGCCTGGATGTGTGTGGAAGAGACGGAAACCACAACAAAACGTTGCTGATTGCTGGTTAGCACGGCCAACTGTCTGATGTTTGCACTTAAGTAGTGTTTTAGTTGTTTTCAACACTATTATAACACACTACTGCTAAATATTGGCTGTATATTGATTGTAATGTAAACTGTAATTGGGTTAAACTGGCGCACGCCCCTTGAAATGTATTTATTCTACATATTGTAAAGTGTTAGATTTATGACACATTGTTTATCTTGTTATTCATAGAGTTCTAAGCTTTGTGTGAATAAATGCGCATCTCATTTTTAAATATGTTTATGGTCTCATTATAAATATTTAATTAGTCAAACCTGATCAATCATCTGCAGTAGAGAAGCTCGATTGAAACCACTTGAATAAAAGCCGTGCCGAGCTGGTTCGAATTTGAAAACCGAAGCACTAAGAGCACGAGAGGATTGTGTGTTCGATTGTGTGGAAAGTGAAGGCTTCAGCTCGGGATTCCAACAGGTCAATACTGCACGAGTGGGAAAGCACACTGGTGGCAGCAGCAGCAACATGCTGATGATGTTTACCTGCTGCAAGAGTGACGAGGAATGTGAGAAGGAGACATGCAGCTGGTTCGTGTACGGCTGCATGAGAAAAACTATCAGGCAGAAAAGATTTGTTTTATTTCAAAATGCAAAACTTTCCTTCCAGGCTGGTCTGACAGGTTGGTAGGCACCAAAGCAGGAACCAGTAAGAGGGATTAGTGGAACAGTGTGTTTGACTGACCTGGCATAATGGCTGATAAACACCTAAGTAGGATTTGGGACATATTAGGCCTGAGCATGATTGCCTTCCCTCGCTGACCTGTGTTTGAACTCCATTTAAAAGTCCTCAGCTCCTTTTTAAAAAGGACTCTTGCAGGCAGAGTTTGGGGCCAACCTGCTATGTTATGGTGAGCTGCTCCAAATCATGGGTGGGACAAAAACTGGAGGCTAGTGCAGCTGACAGAAGCTGAGAGCAGTAACCCATCCCTGTTCATGCACAGCACTGGAGTTTCTTCTCTCTTTGACATGACTGCACATGCCCCAAGACCCTACAATATGTGAAAGAAACCAAAAGAATCACACAACCTGCAGTGAACAAGCACCCGGTGACCCCGGGGTGTGTAAAACTCCCTTTGACAGGAAGAAACCTTCAACAGAATCAAGCTCAGGGAGGCGTGAGGATAAAGAGCAGAGAGCATATAATAGTGCACTACCTGGTGATTAGCTATGGTTATGGTTATAATACTATGAGCACATTAGCAGAGCAAAGATGGAGGAAGAGCATTAATGTTTTATCGCCTCAATAAAACTGTGAGGCAGAGACAAATGCAGTCATACTGCAGGGAAAAGATGCTGACGATGGGCCAAACTTCACTCAAGAGCACGTCCGTGATCCTCCATCCACAGCAGGTTAATCATATAATACACTATACAAATCCTAAACTGAGGCTTCATCCACACATTCAAATCTTAGTTGCATCACTTTGGGTGGTTCAAAATGAGTGTTCTTCATCATCTATAAACGATGAAGAAACTTTTATTGGTTTATTGTCTGTGTCAGGACTTTGGTTTATCTTCCTTTTACCTTCAGCTCATTAGTGGCTCAGTGCAAAATGTGGCTACCAGGATATAGAAGCGCATAGGTGTTTGAAACTTTGCTGCCATTTTTAGACATGATGTTTGACAACCTTGTGCTCCAACTCAGATGTTGTAGGAGAAACTTCATGACTGTTCTCTGATTTTTCCTCTTAATAAGTCCATTACACTTATTTTCCTTCTCTTTTAAATTTCTGTGGAAGAGAGCCAGAGATTAATAACAAGTGTGATTGAGTGCAGAGAGGTCTATTAGCACATAGTGAGTGAAGAAGAAACACCCAGTGCATCATGGGAATCCCCGGCAGCCTACGTCTATTGCAGCATAACTAAGGGAGGATTCAGGGTCACCTGGTCCAGCCCTAACTATATGCTTTAGCAAAAAGGAAAGTTTGAAGCCTAATCTTGAAAGTAGAGATGGTGTCTGTCTCCTGAATCCAAACTGGAAGCTGGTTCCACAGAAGAGGGGCCTGAAAACTGAAGGCTCTGCCTCCCATTCTACTTTTAAATACTCTAGGAACAACAAGTAGGCCTGCAGAGCGAGAGCGAAGTGCTCTAATAGGGTGATATGGTACTACAAGGTCATTAAGATAAGATGGGGCCTGATTATTTAAGACCTTGTATGTGAGGAGCAGGATTTTGAATTCTGGATTTAACAGGAAGCCAAAACAGGAGAAATCTGCTCTCTCTTTCTAGGCCCTGTCAGGACTCTTGCTGCAGCATTTTGGATTAGCTGAAGGCTTTTCAGGGAGGTTTTAGGACTTCCTGATAATAATGAATTACAGTCGTCCAGCCTGGAAGTAATAAATGCATGAACTAGTTTGTTAGTCATATCATTAGTGACGGACTAAATGTGTGTGTTTAATACTGGAACAACATTCAAAAAGTGAGGGCCGGCTTGACTGCAGTGAAACAGACTCTGTGCCTGTTTCTATAACCCGACAGTATCTGTTTGAGGCCACAGGGGGGTTTGTCTTGGCACAGATTGTTATTAAATCTGATATCATGACGATCGCTTTGAGCATTCATTATGTCTTCCTGCATAAAATAGCCACACTAACTGAATATTGTAAATCCTGTCTTGGAGAAAAACCACAAGAAAAACCCCCAAAGTGGTGCAGCATTCTGCCAGCACTACACCTCTGGTTGTGTTATAGGCACACAAAATTTTTTCTTTGTAACATTACTATTTGAATACTGTGTAAATGTTTTGAACCACCTTGATTTCTTTAAATGGTATGATCTTTCTTCAGCAAGTCAATGAACTAGCTTTGATGGCAAGCTTTCCTTTAGCTTCAGAGGATGAGAGAAGAAGAGGCAGCTGTGCAGCAAAGACAGAATAACTCCAGCTTTGTGTCTTTTTCATTGTAGCTGAAGTCCAGGACAAACTGCTCCTTTTCAGCTCAATACCAAACGCATAATATTTTCTCTGAATACGGGATGATTCTGTTTTTTCCTGAATCCTTTATCATCTGCAACTGAAAATAGTTGTGGATGATTACTATACCTTTCTAATGTGACGTTGTTGTCCCTGGCTCTCTCTCTCTCTCCCTCCCGCTCTGTTCCTGTGCTACTGAGTGTAACTACCCCCCTCCCCCCTCTTTAAAACCTCAGAGGACTTTGAGCTCCATTTCTCTGAGTGTGTCTATGTGCACACCCAGGAACTTGAAGCTGGACACTCTTCCCACGCACTCCCTGTTGATGCCGATAGGCTGCAGCTCAGACTTCCTCCTTCCTCCTCCTGAAGTCGAGTGTGGCTTTGTTCTCAAGTTATCACATCATTGAAAAAGCACCGATGGCCAAAAAAAGAAAATTAAAATTTGAAAGGCCGCTGAAATCCTGGAGACATGTTGCTCAAGACCACTTATAAAGTTACTACGAAGGGTTGGCTGCAGCACAGCAGGCAGCGCAGCTCTCCTACTAACCAGAAGGTTGGTGGTTCGACCCCTGCTCCAGTCTACATACCAAATACACTTGAGCTGTGTGTGGAGAGAGAAAGCACCTATGCAGAAAACTCATGGGAAAAGGTGTTTGGAGTGCTCAGGTAGAAACTGCACCACCATAATGAAAGTCTCGCCTTCATTATTAGATGTAAACTCTACCGTGGTGGAGCACAGAGGTAAACTGTCCATGTGTGGGGACAACACTCACAGCGATGCAAACGTCTGCATGAGAGCTCTCATTTTAAACCGTAGTCCCCATGACAAGAACAATGAAATGAAATACAGCGTTGTCTTTTTTCCAGGATTTATTTAACATGTGCAGTATTCACAAATATCCAACTGTAATTCGTAGGATGACGGTTCCATAACACACGGGCTGGAGACGAATAGCTGGGCCAAACCTGCAGTCTGAATTGATAAGACTAAGCTAAGAAGTGCATTGAATGTATCATATAAATAAGTGGCCACAGTGAATTAGTGCTTTCAGAGGAATACATTTATGTGGTTCAGGTAACTTAAAAGGAAGAAACCATCTTTCTGTGCTGCAGACTGCCGATGCTTCCCTGCACAAAGGATTCAGGCTGAAGCTCCACCTGAGCCACTTCCAGCTACACTCGGGAACTTTGATACTTCTTGGAAAAAAAGACTTTTAGCAGATTTTTTCCCTTAACGGTTACTGTGGCAACCTACGGCGCCTGTGTGGTACCCAAACCCACAGCATTTGCGTAAGCAGACAGCAGATTCACTACCTGCCTAGTTTCCAGTGTGAGTCTGGCTTCAATAAGCCAGTCCTCCACCACTCTCCTGGCCTCTCCCCTCAGCTGGTTCACCAGTTTAGCTGCTAACTCCAGGTCCCCGTGCTCCAAGCAGTAGCTAGCATATGACAGAAGCTTGAATGGATCTAAATCCTCAGAGCTCAGCTGGCTAGGCGGAGCTTCCTGACTCTTCTCAAACAGCAGTGCAGCTTGAAGGTAGGACAAGAAATACTGATACAAGGAGTTACGAGATTCATCGATGAGAGCGACGCGGCGGGCCAGCGATCGCAAGGAGTTGAAACGGGCACGGAGAGAGGCCTCGCTGTACACGCCTCGCTGCAGGGATTTCTCCGGAAGAGCCGACGCCAGCGCCAAGGCAAAGTCGTTGTCTCGGCAGCTGTCGCGAACAGCCTGAGCGGCGTTCTCCAGAGGCACAGTGGGCACGTCGGCTTCAGCAGTCTTTAGGGAGTAACTGAGAGCCTCCACAGAGAGCCACAGCTGGTGGGCCTTACGAGCCTCGTCCTCTGCTACCACGTGGCCTGTGTTCAAAAGACAAAGAGATTTACATGACCGAGTGGAAAAGAACGTGTCTGTGTGCACGTGGACATCCAGTCCCTTTGCACACCAGAAAAAAATTATCCAACTATTCCAACATTCATCTACACACATCATCATTCCTACATGTGGTACTCCTCTGCAGCACTCCAGATAACAACCTACCCGACTAATCACTCAGTGCTATTTCTTTGCTTTTTTGGATGCGTGTATCTCTTACTGTCTATAGCTTCTTCCACCCCCTTCAGCCTCGCGTAGGCTGTGTTCATGTCCAAAGTGAAGTTGTCGAGCTGTTCCTGGGTCAGCTGACGGTAGCGAGTCTCCTGTTCCAGCATCTTACTGCTCAGTACCTGAACACAACCAAAGCATAGCTCTGAAGGGCTGAAGGATGAAAAGCACACAGCGTGCAACTCGCAGGAACAGAGTACGCTGCAGCAGCCTGACTCGTCTCAGGTGTCTTGGCCACGCCCCCTTTTACAGGATATTAGTGAAAAAAAGCTTAAGATATGGCAAAACAAGCTGTCAGCTTCCCGTATACAGCAGCATGTTTATTTTATCCTACGCTTTATCACAGACCTCCAACAAAGCAAAGGCCATCAGAGTAAACACAAAACAGTTTAACACGTTTACTGAAGACAGAAGGTTTGAAAATAAAGAAATGATCCAGAGCAGCATCTTTGCTGCAGATGTCAGTAAGCTGTGGTCATGGTAGCGTTGCAGCATGAAGGAAGTGACCCTTCTTGTAAGTGCCAAGTCCTTTCAAATGCACTTACAATGTTTCTAACAGCTCAACAATTATCAGCTGAGCTCAAGGTACAAGAGAAAAGATCAGTTTACTCAGAAATGAAGAACGATGCGAGAAACAGGACGTGAGGAGAAACAAAGAGGGTTTTCAACCAAATACATTCATTACAATTGAAATGTGAGGTGAAGCAGAGTTTGGATTCTTTGTATTAATAATAGTTTATGGCAACAATGACACAAAGAGCTGTTTTACTTTGAGACACAGTTCAAACATCTTCTTGACTGTTTTTACTTTTAGCATTTTGTGCCACTGTTAACATCTATTAGCAAACTTTCTGTAGGATGTTTGTCAGACAGCCAGTGCAAGCTGGTTTCATGGATTAAGTAACTTAACCAAACAGACCACGTTTTATTCAGTATATATTTTGTGTTTACTCTACGCTCCAAACCTGGCAACTCAGAGCCACTAATGTCCTGTAAGTACTCATTTCTGATGTGTAAGCAGACTCTGGGGTAGATCACCTGCTCAGCCTCAGCTTTCAGCTCGTGCTCCTGGACTTTGAGCACATCTTGGACGTGGTCTGTGTGAGCTGCTGCCTGCCGCCGCAGCTGAGTCCTCATCTCTGCCTCCATCACTTCTCTTAACTCAGCCAGCTGCGTACACACAGAGGAAATCGTAACACGTTTTAGATACGCTCACGTTAACTGAAAAACCAGAACAATCTAAAGATATTTTTTCCTGCACCTTCCTCTCCTGGTCCAGCCGGGCATCTTCTTTGACATGTTGCAGGGCAGTGTTGACAGCGTTGTCCAGAGCTTTCTGGTCCTCGAGTTTCTGTTGCTCCAACGCTGCATCAATGTGGATCTTCTCTCTGACCTTCTGCTCAGCCAGCTCTCGGTTCAACTGGTCAATGCGACGATGTGCATGGGCGATCAGAGCGTTGAGGTCGTCTGTGGACAGTTTACCAGCTAACACACAAAAACAAGTTATTCTTGAAAACGTACTTCCTGATCAGCACATAGTTTTGAATGTATGAAAGTAACTAAGAGTTACGGTGACATGCAAGAACGTGAGGTTTTGACTGTAAATGCACATTTCAAAAACCCCGTGAATGTTCAGACGGTGGACTTAGAGCCACCAAACGTTAGCTAACAAAAGACGCACAGAGCTTAAACAACATATTAGATTGTGATCCGATTCTATTTGACGTGCCTGTCACGAATGATACAGGTTATACTGATGTTATTAGTACTGAAACACTAATCATATGTTACTGTAGCCACAGAACGTCGCTCTAAAACCTCAACATCAGTATGGAAACCTAAATATTGCTCCTCATTAGAGGGGAAACGTTGTCACATTCTTTCACTGTACTGTCATCTATGTCAGCAACACAATGAGTGTCCTAATGCATGCTTAATAATCTGGGTAAGTAAATCCCAGACAGCTGATTCTGTTCTTCAGGACATGCCTCGCTCTGTTTATTATCGTACCAGCTGGGAGAAGGTGAAGGCGGCGGCATGAAAGACAGCTTCAGCCACACAAACAACCACATAATAACATGACCTGAGGCTACAGATCACGACTAATAACACTGTGCTGATGTTAGAGACCTGGCTTTATTCATCCATCCCAGACACCAGCTATGGCTAGCAGGCTACACGTAACATCTCTGTGGTTAGAGGCCTGAGGCTGCACGTGCACGTCGACCATCTGGGAATCGAGCAGGTGCTTAAAGGTACATCTGTCACCGTCTTACAATGCTGTGATTGCAGCCCTTCCACCAACTCTGTGAATCGTACTCATGGCCATTCATCACTACACATGACAGTTTCCATATTAACACTTATGAAACTGACCTCAGGCCCATCGTTAGTCCGATTAGCAACCAATGAAAACACAATGTCCAGCTGAACAAATCGAATCAAACTTTGTGTGTGTAAAGACACGTGTTTGAGTGTGTATGCGTGCTCTTACTGAGCCCTTTCCAGTTGGCCTGGATCTCTGGAGTGAGACTGCTGACTTCCCTTTGAAACTGTCGTTTGGCTTCGTTAACCAGTTCACTGTACTGGGAGACGATCTTAGCCTCTGACTCTGCAGACTGAACCTTTAGTTGGTAACATTTGTTAGCAGAAGAACAGAGAGGTGTGAATAGAAAAGGACGAGTTAATAATCATGACAGTGGTGAAGATAACACAGCCAACACTTTAACTGCACATAGTGCTGGTCACTAGAGTTTAATAGGTCATACCACACACATGCTCACAGGGTGTGGGCAAAATGATAATCATATTTCTGATGACAGAGAAAAGGAAACATTTTATCGACACTCACAGCTTGCAGGCAGCAACATTTGTAAGGAAATGAGGAAAATCAAAGGCATTTTGTATCCTTGTTTTAAAATGAGTGTGTATCTACTGAAACAAGGCGCTGCCAGCAGTGCAAAGTAGTGATACAGTATTATATCCAGTCATATCTCAGCATAGAAGGAGCCTACGTAGTGCTCCCATCACATGGACTGGAGCTGCAAATATAGCTGCTGATGCTGGGTTGAGTCACCTCCTCACAAGTTTTCTTGCCTATTTTACAAAGTACTGTGCTTTGATGCTAAGGTAGCTCTTATGTTTGGTACTGGCCAACAGAGGCTAACGTGCTGCTGTCACTTTCAGACAGTTTACAGCTGAGAGGTGCAAATGTGAACGTGAGCCTCAGAAAGGAAGCAAACAGGTCACTTTAATCTCCTGTAGTCGTCCACAATGCACCAAAAAAGAAAAACTTTACCTTCATGACCATTTTGTCCAAGTCCACAACCATGTTATGGAGATTCTCCTCTGCTGCTAAAACCAGCGGGCGAACAGAGGATATCTTCAGCCCTTTGGACTCGTCAATCACTGACCTGAGACTGTCCAAGGACTCGCTGCAAGGAAAGAGATGTGCTGATAAGGAAGACTGCCAAAATAATTGAGTTAGGCAGAGATGTACGCTGCACTCATCACAGCCCTGAAAGCTGAGTGATTATTACATCTTTCAGATTAACCTTGTGCCACACTGGTCATCAGAATTAAAGAAACACTTTTACTCCAAGCAGAAGAAATCACAATTTAAAGAAAGAACATTTATGATTTTCAAGCTAAGTGGAAAAGAAAGAATTCTTCACACACATTCAAGTTTGTAATAAGTATGTTTGTGTGTGTGTGTTTGTGTTACTTGGCTTTCGACAGAGCGGCTCTGGCATCGTTCAAAGCCGTGGTTCTATCAGCAAGAGCAGCTTCCAGGTCCTTCCACTGGTTTGACTTCTCCTCAGGAAGAACCTAAGTTTAAGAAGAACTTCAATAACTCTACTGCAAAACAGTGACGCTTCCCATTCAGTGAGCCTTAAACATTACTAATACAGCGCTGTGGTGGGTGGACCACACAGGCCACAGCAAGCAATGTATCTGATTAAAAACAAGAGTACGCAGGTCTTCAGTGACAGCGCTGCTGTGAGACGATGCAGACGAGCCCAGTCCAGTGGTCTGCAGGACATGTGGGCTTGAGGCAAAGATGGAGTCCTGCCTCATTCATCAGCCTCGATGGAGCTTTTGCAGGTGTGAGCTGGGGATGTCAAATAGATACATAGAAACATTCATGTGGAATTGAAACATATGGATACTTATTCGCAACAGTATCCATCAGACAGGCAGGCGGACACGCAGCTCCACCCTCACCATCAGCTGTAGTAGCAACACTGAACATTTACTGCCATCAGATTCTATTTAGCAGTTATTAGAAATGTTTCCCTGACCAGCGCACATGTTACCATTAGTCATTTAATGTAAGGTAATACTATTACTTTGTTATTCTATTGAAGTAGGTATGTGTACTTTACTTGAGTATTTAATTTTTACTTATACTCCCTACATTTTGAAATAAATATCTGTGCTCTTTAGATTTACCAACAGACTCATCTATAGTTTATACTCCGAGGTTAGCGGGCAGGAGGCGTGCAGGTATCTGTGCTACAGAAAAGGAAGCATGAAGTGTGCAAGTGGTCCCTGCATTAGTGGTTAGATCTGTCCCGACAAGAGTTACACAGAAACCAAACAGACTAAACCAGAGCTGTGAAACACTAAAGAGCTGTGCCCAGAGATTCTACTGTACTCTACTGAAAACAATCTGAACTGAACATCACAGGCTTCCTTCAGCCACACCAGCACACCGTCACTCTCCCTCCAGCCTGCGGCCTTTGGCTCAGATTCAGTCCATCACAGACGGTCCATTTACAAAAGTACTGGACGCTCAGCTCCCAGCAGACTGACCTACTGTATGAAAACCCCGGGGGACTTCCTTCTCGAGTTAACACATTCACCACAGAACACTGGACTAAGTTCAAGGACTCAAACTTGTCCCAGGTTTTTAGTAGATGGACCTACGGTATCCAACGTCGCCTTCAAGCTGAGGGGTAAAAAAGGCCCTAAAGGGCACGGTGGCCCTGTTTTGGTTTTCCAAAAGTACAATCACTGATTTGTACTTCATATTACATTTGGAGTACCAGCTGAGCACAGTCCCCATTTGCTGGGGGTATTAAAACATAAAAGTTGGCACATGCCTTCCTTATGAAGTGCTTGCTGTTTACCTCTGCTTCCATAGCCTCCTTCAGTTTGTCTGTGTGCTGCATGATAGCCTGCAGGGCTGCTTCTTGCGCTCCTATGGCCTGCAGAGTAGCTTTGGCTGAGCTCGCCAGTGAGTCTTCAAGACTGGCTGATACCGCTGAAAAGCAATCACACAGGAAGACAGAGACATTTACTGTCTATAAAATTACACGTCATTATTCAAGTGGTCAGTATGCAACGACGTCACTCTTTGTGTGTGTGTGTGTGTGTGTGTGTGTGTGTGTGTGTGTGTGTGTGTGTGTGTGTGTGTGTGTTGCTGTCATCCTACATGCTGAAATATCCTGTTCCTCCTGTTCTTGTTGAGCAAGTCTAGCAGCCACTTCTTCTACTGGACGCTCTTTCATTGGTTCTGTGGGTGCAGGATGGACCGCTGTCGCCTCCTTGTGTTCATGGCACTCATTGCACTCTTTGAGAGAAAACACACAAACACAGACCTAAAACAACCCCAGTAATCCTCAAGACTGCTGGACTTTCAGCCATGAAAGAACATGAAGTGCTATTATTGTATGTTCACACCACGAATGAAGGTTTTGCAAAACCTTTGCAAATGTAGATGCCTCAGTGACACTGCACGTTAAAAACATTTCAACTTTGGTGCAGATTTGCTTCTTGCTTCATATTCTGTCTCCGGCATTAAATGAAAACTACCGTAACTACTTACTCAACCTGGGCTATTGCACAAGTTAACTAGTCTCCATCCATGTTTCACACAACATGGAGAACTCATGGAGACCAGCAGGTTTGATGCACAATCAAACCTTCTTGCTGTGAGGTGCAAATGCTAATCACTACCATCATCCTGACCAACATAATAATCATATGTGCTGCATTTTGCACTGACTATTATTTTGTTTGTTTCAACGTTATGAATTTAATCGTGAATGTCTACAGATCCACAACAGAAAGCATCCTCTATTGTGGAAGCTTGTACAGTGGGGCAAAAAAGTATTTAGTCAGCCACCGATTGTGCAAGTTCCCCCACCTAAAATGATGACAGAGGTCAGTAATTTGCACCAGAGGTACACTTCAACTGTGAGAGACAGAATGTGAAAAAAAAAAATCCATGAATCCACATGGTAGGATTTGTAAAGAATTTATTCGTAAATCAGGGTGGAAAATAAGTATTTGGTCAATAACAAAAATACAACTCAGTACTTTGTAACATAACCTTTGTTGGCAATAACAGAGGTCAAACGTTTACTATAGGTCTTTACCAGGTTTGTACACACAGTAGCTGGTATTTTGGCCCATTCCTCCATGCAGATCTTCTAGAGAGCAGTGATGTTTTGGGGCTGTCGCCGAGCAACACGGACTTTCAACTCCCGCCACAGATTTTCTATGGGGTTGAGGTCTGGAGACTGGCTAGGCCACTCCAGGACTTTCAAATGCTTCTTACGGAGCCACTCCTTTGTTGCCCGGGCGGTGTGTTTTGGATCATTGTCATGTTGGAAGACCCAGCCTCGTTTCATCTTCAAAGTTCTCACTGATGGAAGGAGGTTTTGGCTCAAAATCTCACGATACATGGCCCCATTCATTCTGTCCTTAACACGGATCAGTCGTCCTGTCCCCTTGGCAGAAAAACAGCCCCATAGCATGATGTTTCCACCCCCATGCTTCACAGTAGGTATGGTGTTCTTGGGATGCAACTCAGTATTCTTCTTCCTCCAAACACGACGAGTTGAGTTTATACCAAAAAGTTCTACTTTGGTTTCATCTGCCCACATGACATTCTCCCAATCCTCTGCTGTATCATCCATGTGCTCTCTGGCAAACTTCAGACGGGCCTGGACATGCACTGGCTTCAGCAGCGGAACACGTCTGGCACTGCGGGATTTGATTCCCTGCCGTTGTAGTGTGTTACTGATGGTGACCTTTGTTACTTTGGTCCCAGCTCTCTGCAGGTCATTCACCAGGTCCCCCCGTGTGGTTCTGGGATCTTTGCTCACCGTTCTCATGATCATTTTGACCCCACGGGATGAGATCTTGCGTGGAGCCCCAGATCGAGGGAGATTATCAGTGGTCTTGTATGTCTTCCATTTTCTGATGATTGCTCCCACAGTTGATTTTTTCACACCAAGCTGCTTGCCTATTGTAGATTCACTCTTCCCAGTCTGGTGCAGGTCTACAATACTTTCCTGGTGTCCTTCAAAAGCTCTTTGGTCTTGGCCATGGCGGAGTTTGGAGTCTGACTGTTTGAGGCTGTGGACAGGTGTCTTTTATACAGATGATGAGTTCAAACAGGTGCCATTCATACAGGTAACGAGTGGGGGACAGAAAAGCTTCTTACAGAAGACGTTACAGGTCTGTGAGAGCCAGAGATTTTCCTTGTTTGAGGTGACCAAATACTTATTTTCCACCCTGATTTACGAATAAATTCTTTACAAATCCTACCATGTGGATTCATGGATTTTTTTTTCACATTCTGTCTCTCACAGTTGAAGTGTACCTCTGGTGCAAATTACTGACCTCTGTCATCATTTTAAGTGGGGGAACTTGCACAATCGGTGGCTGACTAAATACTTTTTTGCCCCACTGTATAATGTAAACAGAATTGGTCCTAGCACTGAACCCTGTGGAACTCCATAAATAACCTCAGTGTGTGAAGAGGACTCTCCATTTACATGCACAAACTGGAGTCTATTAGATAGATATGATACAAACCACTGCAGTGCAGTACCTGTAATACCTACAGCATGTTCTAATCGCTCTAATAGGATATTATGGTCGACAGTATCGAACGCTGCACTGAGGTCTAGCAGGACAAGCACAGAGATGAGTCCACTGTCAGAGGCCATAAGAAGATCATTTGTAACCTTCACTAAAGCTGTTTCTGTGCTGTGATGAGCTCTGAAACCTGACTGAAACTCTTCAAATAAACCTCTGCAGATGATCTGTTAGCTGTTTGACAACTACTCTTTCAAGGATGTTTGATATGAAAGGAAGGTTGGAGATTGGCCTATAATTAGCTAAGACTGCTGGGTCTAGAGATGCTTTTTGAGTAAAGGTTTAACTACAGCCAGTTTGAAGGCCTGTGGTACATAGCCGATCATTAGAGATAGGTTGATCATATTTAAGATCGAAGAATTAATTAATGGCAGGACTTCTTTGAGCAGTTTTGTAGGAATGGGGTCTAAAAGACACGTTGATGGTTTGGAGGAAGTAATTATTGAAGTTAACTCAGAAAGTGTTTGAGAATTATACCACGGAGTCAGGTACTTCTGATTAGAAACCTTAGTTTTCACTGGAGCTACAGTATCCAGAGTCGTACGCAGTGAGGAGGTGAAATTATTAACAAGATGGTCGACCTCTGTTGGAGCAGCGTTCAGGTAGCTGCTCTGCTACAGGGCACTGAAGATGATAACAGTGGGTGGATTATATTCTTAAACGTAGTTGCAGCGCTTTCAGAAAGACGTCTACTGTGATGAAGTTACAGGTTACATGTATTACAAGAGTCGTTATTACTAAAGGAAGCCAACTAACTAAACATCTGAGCAGGAAAGTGCAGAAGAGAACGGTCGGTCGACTACAGACTCTGGATAAAGCACGTAAAGATAACATATCAATATTTAATTCAATTGGCTAAAACACTGCTGTGCTTGTAACAGGAACAGGAAGTGGTACTCTACTGCACAGAGCGCCAACACCAAGTCCGAGCTCCACCCAAAGGAGAGGATTTAATCGTATATACCATGTGCCCACTGTGGATTTGTCTGTGGTTTAGATACTGGCTCTTCTAAGCTGCCGCCCAGAATTTTGCTTTGTGCTGCATAATGACAATAAAGAAGGACAGCAGAGCGTGCAGTGGTTAGCACTGTAGCCTCACAGCAAGGTCCTGTTTCAGTGATGATACCTTTGACTGCTGCTGCCTCTGTGTCACATGGAGCAGGGACTGATGGGACCTCACCGATGGCTGAGATGATATGAGTCGCCTCTGCTGAGGCCTCTAAATGGGACACAAATACAGAAGGCAAGAGCCGCTCAGGAGCTTCCATGTGTGTCACCACGCACAAAACCACTCATACACATAGTAAAGACCATCCATCTACTGGTTTCATCATCACTTCAGCTTCAGCTACAGTGAGGTAGTATTTATGGCAGCATAATGGCTTTAAAGCTATCAAAGATACAATGGCTGCTACAAACTAAGAAGCCTAATAGCAGTGCAAAATGAAATTTCACACGGGAGCAGAGCAACAACAGGAGAGTATAGGAGAAGACAGCTTACCCTGAGAGGCTTCTGCTGGGGCTAAACAACAGAGCGCACATTTACAAACATCTCAAAGAAGAACAGGTGGAGCTAGCAGCTAACAGAGCACACCGCCCCCCCAGAGTGGGGAGTTTGCATCAGCAGATATTAAATGTTGGCTTGGTCTCGTCCCAGAGACATTTACAAGTGAGGCTGATTTGAATGAACTTGAATTAAAATAATATTAACTTCATAATGTAAATAATGATATTACGGCACTGTCGAGATGGCTGATGATCAGGCTGCCTCTGGTGCTGCAGGTGAACACTTTCATGAAACAACTGCATCCTTTGAACACCATCACAGTGGATTTTAAATCAAACTGTCAAGATGAGACTGAAGTGATGAAAGCTGAAAATCCTTCCAAGTCCATCGCTGCCTTTAATGTAGAATCCACGGACGTCACAAAACGCCACCTTTGGTTTTGCAACTGAAAGCGTGCTCTACAAGAGTCAGGTGACCAACTTTATACTATCACAGATTCCTGGTGCCATTTCAATCAGCAGTTACAATGTCAGCAAAAACTAGTGACCTCGTACAGCACATTCCTTTACATACATTATGAGGTGTCGCTAGATTTTCTTGCACGCTCAGTCGTCCAGGTAAAGAAATGTGGACGCAGCATCTTCAGCGTGTTAAAGTGGGTAAAATGCTCTCCCACTACATTTTGACAGTCTACCTCTTCCAGGGTGTTCTTGAATTTGCTAAATGTTGCACAGAGTGTCCCCTAACCAAGGAAGGACTTTTGCGATTACCCACTTTAATCCCTCTGTCCTACAGGCTTCTCAGTGTCGCTGAGGTCGCGAGTGCATTTCTTCTTTTAAAGAATTTACCAGATTACTGACTCGGCCCCTCCTACGGTTGTTGCCAGCTCTCTCATACATCTGTTGGGTTTTCAGCTTAACGCTGGCCTCACTCACTGTACCAACATCACTTTGGAGCGCTTACTGCAAATTCCAGAAAAACAAACCAAACACAAGTCCAACTGGACTTTATCTGTTTCATTTGTAATGGAGTCCTTACAAACTTTGTCTCTGAAAGTGGTTTATTAGATATACAAGTGTCTATAATGAATAACTCAATAATCCAATACTAGTGTTAGAATCCTTGAAATGAAGCTGCGCTGGAATCACATCTTGGCTGAGTTCAAACCCACTGTGGTGGTGTACAAACACAACAGCCCCTTACTGTCACTGCACAGATGCAATGAAACTGTGGGCGCTCCACCCGACTACTGTGAACGAACTATAACAAAACGGAAATAGAAATAAAGCTGATAGAATCAGAGCACATGATGAAAGGCAGATGGCAACATGAAGCCATGAGTTATAATGACAGTGGGCGCCACACTTACCCTCTAGGCTCTGTGCAGGCTGACTGGGGGCGGGGCTGGAGTCTTTGACCGGACCCTCGGCTCCCTCCTTCTTCGCCGACTTCTTCACTTGTTTTTCTATCATAGAGGGCGGCTGGGCCAACTCCACCTTAACAGCAACCATTTAAATCGAAGCATACGTTATTACAGTGTGGTTCTAAAAATGTGGTTATTCTTTCTATACAAATATTTATATTGTATTGTGTGGAAGTTTATTAGCTGATATCACCAATTCTGAGTCGAATTTTAACAGACACACACTGGAAAGGTGGAGGTATGGGGGTGGAGGTATGGGGGTGGAGGTATGGGGCTTCAATGCAGTCTGATCATTTGAAAAGCCATTGTAACGTACAGTGAATCCTCCTTAAACCATCAGAGACCAGATACTCACACATGGAGAGCCAGTAAAAGAAAAAATGTTCGACTTCAATTCTTCTGAACTGACGGTGAAACACAAACAAACTTTGTGTCCTGTAACTATGACTAGGATGAGCTGAGCACCGTACCCGTTTCTTTATGGGGAGGCCAGGATCTTGGGCAGCGGGTCCCAAAGCCAAACCCAGCAGCCAGTCTGAGTACGGGACGTTCTTCTCAACCGCTGCTCTGAACTTATGGTCCCATTTGGCGTAGAGTACGGTCCCTCCAATGCCACCACTTACTGTCAGCAAGCCGGCAACAACCACTTTGGAAGCACTACTGAAATGAAAAAGGACAAGCAGACATGAATGAATGGACAGTCTCGCTAACGGCCTTTGGGAAGGGACGCTGCACTCTGTGTATCCTAGTTCAGCCGACTTGCATATAGTGATCTCAGGAGGAAAGCGATGCTGTAGAAGCGGCACACTCTTCACTACGATAGCACTGAAGATCTTCTCTTGAGGATGAGAGATCCGTGTTTTGAAACGACAGGGAGCAGTCACATGTAAACATGGAGCCAGAGCGCAGCGGCCAGCGGGACACAGATTTTGGTGGCAGGCACAGCACATGTCGCATCTGTGTGAGAGGCCCTTAAGAAGACAGCTGAAGCCCATGTGCTAGTCCTAAACAATTCATTAGTGTACTGTGTGTGTTGGTGTGTGAATGGGCTCATTGAGTGCAGCACGGAGAAGATCTTGGAGAACGCACGGCTGCCGTGAACACTCAGAACAAGAGCTCTGAGTGAAAAACTGGATTACATCTGGAGGGGCTCGCTCGAACAACACCTTTGAGCGCAAATTGGATCACATCTTGGGGAAGTGCACTGCGGTCGTGAGTTCTCAGAACCTGCTCTTTGAGCAAAAAGAACGACAACATCACGAACGTAAGTTTGATAACATCATGGAGAAGCTCGCGGCTCTCCAACGGGAGATTGAGAGACCAGTGTCGGACTGTTAGAACAGCTTTGAAATTCATATGAGTTGTTCGCACTAAAGTAAAAACCACCATCACTTCATGCGGAGACCCCTTCGGCGCCAGCTGCGGCCTCAAGGCTGGAGCTGAACAACAACACCCTGATAACGACTGTGCTTAGACTGTTCCCCCCATTCCATGCAAGCCCACCTGGGTTGGCTGGAAGACTGTTTACTTAGCCTGGCGGGGCGAAGGACACTGTCTCAGCTGAACTCTGGACACACACGCACACACACACACTGATGTGCACACACTGATCCCCCCTCCCTTTCCAAACGCCTTCGATGCTTGTCCCCTCCCGGGGAAGATGGCGGTCGACTGGACCAGCGCAGACATGCTGCAGGACCGGATGCGCTGTCTACACCGGCTCTCTCTTACCCTTTACCCGCCCCTGTTGCTTGTCTTGTGTTTCTGTGGTGTATTGATAGTCATGTGCTTTTTGTGTTGAGGTGTTTTTTCTGTTATCAAACTGTTCTCCCACTAGGAGCTCAGTCTGAGTGGAGTTTTTTTCTCCTCCTCTTACCTCATGTTATGTATTTTCGTTGTTTTTTTCCTATCAGCCGACCTTTCTGACGTGTCTCCCCAATGTGATGTTTGTGTAAAGTTGGTCAGAAGGTTCCTTTGTAAGTGCGCATGCGCCATTAGCGTGCTGCCTGCTGTAACCCTAATTTCCTTCGGGATTAATAAAGTATTCTGATTACCTGCTCTCTCCTGCTGTGTAGTGCCGACACTGCTGCAGACTGGTAAGAGGGATTCTCCTGTAGTTCTTCTGCAAAGTGGTGAGGAAAGCGTGGCAGTGAAAAGAAATCCATGTCACACAGATCCAGAACGGGCACACATTCACAGCAAGCACAGAGCAACAAATTTCAGTGCAAGCAACAGACTACACAATGTTTTCCTTATCGTCATATAAAAGATTGGGGAATTAGGTGCAGAGATGCTGTTCATAAGGTAAAAACAGACTTTGTGCAATTCTAACAAGCCTGAAAATCAGTACTTTGTCTGAACACCTTTACTCTTCAAAACAGCCTGAGCACTCTGAGCCATGCTTTCTTGTAATTACATTAAATAGCCTTCAGAAACAGAGGTTTCATTCTCTGTCAGGACGATGCCACACTGCTTGGACGGACACGGGTTAGTTTCAGGACAGCTTCATCAATTGAATTTTTCAGTGGGAAGGTGGCAGTCAAGAAACCACTGATTTAGAGGAGAAACAGACAGGGGTGGGTGTGCCAACATAAACAAGGACTGGACTGAAACAGCGCAGAGCGCAGTCCCAGGAACAGCTGAGATACTGCGCAGAGCAGCCGAGCTGGAAGGGTAGACCGCCCGCAGAGGCGCAGTGCTATACTGACAGGTCGATCACAACCAGCTAATCAGCATTTGATGATTTCAATTTTAAATTTCATGATATTCATGTCACACACGAGCTTGCCCATTAACTGTAGCGTAAGTAATATATGGATTTTAGTAATAAGTAAGTAATAAGTTTAGCACAGTTTGTCACTTGCTGTTAAATCATAAAAATAATTAATTTGTCGTGATTAAATCTAAACAACAATAAGCAAAACTGTTGATTTACCATTTAAAACAGATCAGCAAATGAAGTACAAAGCATGATTTCTGAGCAGTAAACTGCACTCTTATTTTGTAAATACAGATTCAGGTACATGGCGAACACATCCAAGCCGAGTCCGGCAGAGACGAACATGTTTCCGTGTCCGGTGGAAAGAAGAGCCGAGGTGCAACAGTGTGATGCTGTAGCCCAGGGATGTCAAACTTATTCCGGCCCACTTTAACAGGTGAAAGCCACCTTTCTGTCACTGTGCAGAGGTCTAGCTGCACACTTAATCCCAGAAACAGAACAGAAAGTTTTCGAGAACGCACATCATGCGTTAGTATTTGTGGATTTTACGAAGACAACCTGCAGCGTTTGTTCTGATTCATTATAAATACCAAGTCTACGTGCAAACGCGTTTTAAAGGCTAGTGCCGCTATTAGCATAAAATACTGCTCCGGTTAGCTGTTATCAAACCTGTGGCCGATAAAAGGTCAAACAGACAAGTTTTGGTTTTTGCCATGATGACCTCTCCGCTCAAACTTAGCCAAACTCGTTAGCTTGGTTATGCTTAAAACGCCATTATCCATCTGTCACCGGAAGAAACCCGGCTAACGTTAGCATGCTGCGCTGTTCTGACAGCGTCCACAACCAATTGCATGGCATCAAATACAGCGCTCGACAGCACCGAAGAGTTAACAGCCCGAACTAGTAAATTCACTGTGGCACCTTGAAGCAGGCTCTGGGTCACTGAATGACAACACGCTAACGTTAGCCCGCGGCTGCGGAGCAGGCAGCAGGCTTACCCGGGCGGTAGCATTAGCCCCTCTCAGACACGCTCTCAGCATGGTCTTCTCCTGCTTTGGTTTCTGAGTTCGTAAATAAATTAACCTGCACAGAAACAGATAAATTCTTTGCTGCTCTTCTTCGTCTTCTCGCGCACTCTTCTTCTCCTCAGTACTTTGCGTGGATTAAACGTTTGCGTGCACAACAGCGCCCCCTTATGTTGTTCCCGTCATTCTTCCATCTTTTTTGATGTCCCACACATAGATTTATAAGAGCACACAAATCAGTTTGTCCACCTTCGTCCAGGCCTCGATCGAAGACATAAGTCAGACAGATGATCCTTATTTCCCAGCACTCCTAAACTAAGCTAAACAGATTCTCACCAGTGCCGGGCAGTTCTGGTTATCTATACTCTCTAGCATACAACACTGGTTATGTGTGAGCTCATACAGTATTCCAGTTCAACACACATTTTCCACTAATTACTACATCAGCTGTGTGAAGTGTGTCAGAAACTCTGGTTTCAAAGTCACTATTTAAATCTGTGGCATGCTGTCCAATGATGGACCAAGTTTTCAACAGTTTTTAGCCAAAAATCACAAAAAAATAAAAAAAAAAAAAAATAATTCACAAAAAAAAGAGGAAACATTGGTTTTTCTTGTTTTATTTATTTATTTGTTTGTTTTTTTATTTCAAGTTCTATTAAAGATACAGCAGTAAGAAACAATTACATTTGTATTAAAACAAAAAGCCACAGCCCAATATTTCTCAAGGATAACTCAAAACAACACATCATTGCCTCCGTTTCTATTAAGACGACTCCTCCGAGTTCAGACAGTTTCTATGCATCTGGAATCTTCTCAGGTAGAATATGAGAGATGTAAGCTCGCATTTGCACAAAACTAGATGCACACTCCAACAGGCCTGGTACAGCAAGTGGGGGTTTTTTTGAATACCAAATTCTGAAACATGCGTCGTTAAAAATGTAAAATCTTGTCATAAAATACCCGGAACAGATAAACTACAACAAATGGCCCAAACGATGGATGGAGAAACATATGGTGAAAACAAAACTCAACATTAATTATAATCAGTGACTGCCAGCCAAAGACAGTGTGTCCACACAGACTCTTAGCTGGCAGCTGCAGCAGTTTTTTCTGAGTGGACTGTGTGAAGTCGATGTGGGGGGAGGACTGAACCATTCAATAACAAGGCTATGCAATATTAGGCTCTGCCGTCCTTTGTACTTTGACCGGAGTACCGCAGTCTTCATCCTGAACAACACAACACAAACAATATCATTTAATACAGTGTTTGTAAGGGTGGCTTTTTCATCTGTGGATTAAACTTTGCACAACAAGTAAGGAGACCTGTGTTTGCTCCCATTGGACAGCCTGCTTGTTTCACCTTAAATGGGCCACATTTGCCAGAAAAAATCCAAACAGCAGAGTTGAGCAAAGAGAAAGCTGAGCAAACGTTTCCTTTCTTTTTGTGCCAAGTTTACAAGCAATCCCACCATCATCATCATCATCATCTTTATTTTCTTAAAAACTGATGATCGTCTAAACAATGGACCAGATAAATATTTAAACCAAGGTTCCAGAAAGATTCAGTCAAAACCTCTGAATCAAACGCTACGATTGTCAGTCGTCAGCACGTGTGGGCCTCGACATTTCAGCAGCACCTCAGTGACTTCCACTCACCTCCACTGACAGGCTGTGTATTGGCAGCGAGGTCTGGGTGTTCTGGGAGTCAGTAATGGTTGGGAAATCTAGTTCAATGTCCATTACATCATCAAGGTTGAGCTCCTCACTGGTGGGAGAAGGAGAAATATACACATCATACATGAGGACGGCCAGCAGCTGACTGACGACGTGCAGAATGTGTACGAGTGTCTTACACGACATCGAGGGTCTTGTCCTGGCCTTCCTCTGCAGGGGGGTCCCAGGCATGTAGTTTGACCTTCCACAGTTTGATCTGCTGGTCCCAGGAGCGACGACTGTACTTCCTGAACTTATTGGGAGTTTTTGGATGAACGCCTGGCTGACGCATGTGTCTGAAAAGAAGAAACACGAGGGTTAATGCTGACCAGTGTATTACACACACCAGCAGCGGGCAGGCTTTACACTGGATGCTCCACAGCACGCGTCTCTGTCGACCTACTTAGGAACTTCTTTGATGTAGCGGTCGTAGGCCAGCGTGTTCTTGCCATAGTTGATCTGTTTCTGTCGTCGTAGCAACACAGCTTCATCGGTTTCCATGTTATCTCCCTCTCTGGAGTCACAGCTGCAGCACACAGACACATTTAGTCCCGTGCACACAATACAAAAAGACACAACTCTAACATTCAACGCGACAAGAGCCCGACTTCCTTCATAATGATTTTACTCGTAAATGATTGTAAACACAAAGTTTCCAAAAAATTTAAAAGTTACTGTCGTGTTAAACAAGCCTGTGTTACCGTTTAATGAACAAAACTCAGTTTTTACATTAGTAATGAGCTCAAAGCCGTGACATGGCAGTTAAAGCGATGTTTGACACGTCGCGTTTCAGCCTCGCTGTCACAAGGACAGAAACCCTCATCGTCTCATAGCAGATATGATATTTATCGCATCATATTCTGATGCTGAGCACTTTTTGTTACCACATAACTGAGCTCCATTAGTGCAATCTGTTTTACCTTACTCGCTGCTTTGTTCGGTGATACTGCATTGATTTTATTTCATGTTTCCATCATTTTGGGGATGAATACATTTTGTCTTGCCTTATTAATGGTAAAACTACATTGCACACTTGTATAGCTGCAGGTGGACATGTGGTTTGAGAAGTGAGTGTTCCATCAGTTCATGAATATTCTGAGTTTAAAGGTCTGTGAGAGAATGAGATACCTTCCAGACGAGCCAGACGAGGCCCTTCTCTCCCTCTGGGTGAATTCTGCCCCCAGTATCCTCCTCCTGTAACTGAACACAGTGCAAACAGTGAGTCTGCAATCCAAAACAGGAAGAGAGTATCTGCTTTCATGTGCTTAAAAGACACCTGAAATGATGCAGAAACTGTTTAATTACCGCTGCATGTCTCTGTGCACATCCCTCCTCATCTCATCGTCCTCCACCTGGCTGCCCCAGTCAGCCTGCCGACCACAGCGGGACACTGAGCCTGTGCTCTCTGGTGTAGTGAAGCTAGGAGGACAATACCACAGGTTACACACACACAGGGATGTTACTGCTACAGTTCCAGCAGATGTCGTGGCCACATGTTGGTAATGGAGTCAGTAACCTGATTTTTAGAGTGGTTCATTAGCAGAGACTGGCTTGCTTCACTCAGTTATAGTGTAGTTAGATTTATTTTTTTTTTAAACACTACCATTCAAACTAAAATCATTCTAATAATTGTTTTTCTTTTTCTTCTCGAGCCTACACTGGAGTTTGGATGTGAACTACACAGACCAATGAAACTCTCACACTGCACGGTCTACATTTAACAAAGCACCTTTGAGCAGGGCCATTGAAGCTGTGGGTTTTTGGTCCAGTCTGAAACATTTCCCCAACAAACGCCAAAAACCCACAAAGCTTCAGCCGCCTCGTGGCTTTTCAGTTACAAGTCCGCTGCGTTACATGTTTATCACTTTCCACATTAACTGATCTTACTCTCACCTAGTATGTCTGCGATCAGGGTGTTTGTAGCTGGAGTCGGTGTGTCCGTTCCTTCCTCTATCAATATCATCTGCCTCGCTGTTGCTCCGCAGGCTCCCATTGATCCCCCTCTTCCTGCAGTGGGACCACCGAGATGGGCCAAAGCTACACAAGAAGACACAAAACACGTGCAGATTTAAACATGCTAATTCATTCTTGTTTTTTATTAGATTTCTGCAAACACGTCTCAAAAACATTCTCTTCTGTGTCAAATTAGAAAAAAAATCACGGCTGTTAAAAATGCAAAAGCAGCAAATATGTGCATGGACTGCAAACACACGGTGGGACGCACGGTCCCACGCAGGAAAACACTCATGATCGTTTCACGTCTCCGTATTCAAAAATGGCAAAGCTGCACTAACTGTTTCAAAATCCGGGAATTTCTTTTAAACCTTCTTAGACAGATTAAAGTCTAGAGAAGCTGAATTTTCTTCAATAATAAATGGTTAGTTGAGTACAGTGGGTAAAACTGGAGCCATACACTTCCTTTAATAGACAATTTCTCCCGCCAACTTCTTCCGATTGTGCGGACCATCATCCATCTGTGACTCTTGTTTTTCCTGGAGGGCACTTAGGGCCGCGTATTCTAACATCAGACGTTACAACTACAGCTGTTAACCACCTGTCACGTTTCATCCACTCACTTGTGTGTTACACTTAGCATTCACAGTCCACAATGTACTCGAGTGTTAGCTTTAGCAGTTGTCTGTATTTAACGCCTTACCGTCACCTTTTTACCCGCACTGTTAGCTAGCGTCACTGTCAGGTCCACTGTTCACGACAGACCTGCTACAGACTGCTAGCTTCTACGAGCTTAAAGAAAATAAGGTAACCATAGATACTAGCAAGAACACAGCGTGTACTAGAGTCACGCAGGTCCATCGGGTACAACAAATGTTTTTTAGCCTTCAAAATGTCCAGATCATCTTTGCAGACAAAGGTTAAGCTAATCTGACGCAGTGGCTTCCATTTAACGAACACAGACAAAGGTTTAGCCGCTAATGACAGACTGAGGCGGGAATGTAAACAGACCTTTTTTCGTGCTCGATGTTGTGATCCTCACGTCGCCGCTCTTTGGTCCAGTCAGACATGTTCTCGGTTAAAAAACAAGACTGCGTAGCAGGAGACTTCTTTGTGCTCAGCTGGGAACTTACAGCACCCACAGTCTGAAGATACGCGCCAACTCTGAAAGACGCGCGACCTCAAACGAGCCAATTGGTCACGTGGCCGGAAGTAGGAACGGAGGAAGACCACAGCTGTCGAATATGTGCTGGGCTGAAAGAGTGTGCTCACGCTGTGTCTGTGGCGTTATTTTTGTGCAAATAACGCCATGTGTATCCCCCTTTGGCAATAGTCGTGCGGTTTTCTTGTGGCCTCTGGTATACACAGCTTCTCTGAGCTGGCTCCAGGATGTTTAACTGTGGATGTGCTCGATCGACGAGTGGCCAGAGAAGGGGCGGGTTTAAGGTGCTGCGCTCCGCCTTCTTCTTCTTCTTTATATGGTTTATTGGCGGTTGGCAAACAGCAAAATGACGCATTACAGCCACCAACTGGTGTGGAGTGTGGACCGAAAAGACAAGAGAAAAAAAATCAAATCCTCCTGAACAAATGGGTCTGCCTTAAGAACCAAAATACAGCCTGATAACTTTCACTTATAGAGTTCGTGCGAAATAAATCAAGCAAGTCCAACTTCACTCTCATATCGTCCAGCTTTTTGATCAGTTGTCTCCTTTCAGCATCATACTTAATGCAATAAAACGTGTTCTGTTGTTTCCTGTTCCCTACTGCAGCCACACTCCCCTGTACAGTGTTTTCCTATTAAAAACAATGTGCTATTTTATTTATTTATTTATTTTTAGAAAGAGGGGCAATACATATTAATGAACATTTTAACAAATGTAAATATGCCAGATTATAGCCTTGGGCTAATTTCCATCTGCAGACCCTCTGGCAGGTTGGTGTTAAACACAAGTTAGTAAAAAGATACAGAGACACTATTTACAGGTCATGTGACAAGGACAAAAACAGTGATCACATTATACTAGAACAAACAATGACAAGGAGAGTGGACACAGAGGACAATATAGATAACAATAACAGAAACACATCAATTATATCGCACAAACCCCAGTATTGTACATGCCCTGACTGTCCTGATATTGCACTGACCCATTACACTAATAGTTGTTTCCCTTTTTGTAATACACTAACTCTTTTTCCCGTCCAATATAAAGCATGATTATTAAACATGATCACATGTTTGTGTGTCCCTCAGCCGCCCTTTTAGGTGACTCTTAAAGATGGGTAGACTTGTACTTCCCTCACTGACAGTGGAAGACTATTCCAGAAGCTCACTCCCTGATATGACAGAGCATCTGTGAACAGGTGGTCCGCCTAAATGTCAGTTCACAATCACCTCTAACAGCGGCTCGAGTCAGTCGAGACCCGGCAACACTGCTAGACTTTTGTTTAATAAAATCACTGATTGGTGGAGGCGCCAGACCATGTATAACTTTGTATATTAGACAGGCAGATTTAAATGATTTGAAATTAGTAAAATTTAAAAACTTGGATTTATCTAAAATTTGACAATGGTGATATGAAAAAGTGGTTTTATCTAATATTTTCAGTGCTCTTTTGTAGCACACTTCGATTGGCCCAATAGCAGCAAAGCTACTTGGACCAACTTGTAATACAGTATTCAATATGAGCCGGTATCATAGAGAGCAGCAATGTAATCGCTGCTGTGTCTGTTAATGATGTGCGGATATGTCTAAAGTTCTGTATATTAACATTCACAGGTTTCACTACTTTTTAATGTGTTTTTTAAAGGATAATTTGGAGTCTAGTAGCACTCCCAAACACTTAAATTCCTCAACATGAATTAATTCTTGTGCACCCAAGAAAACTTTTACTGCAGCCACGGTTGTTTTAGGTTTACTAAAAAACACTGATACGGTCTTTTTAACATTAAGGCACAGGCATGAGTCATTCAGCCATTTCTGTAAATCATGTAATGCCAGTGAAAGCTGATGGGCTGCATCATCAGCAGCTTTGGCTTGTGTAAAAATTACTGTATCATCAGCATGCATATTCAAACCAGTGTGTCCGAATCTAAGTCGAGATATGTCGGAATGTGCCATTTATAAGAAGCACGTGGCAGCAGTTTAGTCCACAGAGATATCATGTTCATATGGTGGAAGAGTTCGTAATGCTGTAGAGAGACTGCATCACAATAGTTTCCCCCCATAGCCCATAAAAATAATTACATCTTACTGTCTTATATTTAAGTGCTGTGATCCGGTGGAACTCCATTCTGCTGATATCATTCCGGTAAAAGCTTTCCTAGTTGTGACATTAGACAAATTTAATTAGATGTGCATTCACCAGAATCTCAGGAAGCTGTGACTTTACATTTTGTGACAAAAGGAAAAGGACTTAGAACAATAAGGTCCTGCAGTCCCTGATTCTGATTATTAGATTTGGAGCAGAAGGTCCTGTCAGGTGTTATATTACCAGTGTCATTTAATATGTGCATCATATACCATATTCTGTTCTCCTGCCAGTTTATTTAGCAATAAATCTTTATTCCTAAATACCACATATCTACTGTTCCACAGTGGTGGATTATGAGGGCTGAAGTTGCTTGTAGATAATTTCAGTATAATAATTATGAATGAAATTAGTCTTTGTGTTTTTCCGTCACAATCACATCTTAGAAGAAAACTCGTGACCCACGGCTTCTTAAATATTCAGTTAATGATATTAAACATCAAACTATCTGTTTTTAAAAGAAATCTTAGCCATTTTATTTAAATGGTAACATTAATGCACTCGACAATAATGACTTTCATTCCTCTATTTACACTCTTTATTTATTATTGCTTTTCTAATGTAGTGCATTTTTCTAAATATAAGTGAAGTTAGCCTTGTTTATAGCTTTTACTGCAGTCTTGGAAAGTGGCCAGGACCAAACTGGAGTCTTCAGATGCATTCCATCTTTAGTAAGTTAATTATGTCTATAACGTTTTCCCTAAATCCAAGCAACTCTGAGGAAAGACTGGAAATTAAATAAAAACTCATTTAACCCAACGTTGTTTTTATTTATGTGCACAGGAGCTGTTCAATAACAGAAATACTGATGTAAATAGTATCTAAAAAAGACAAATCCAAAGCACACACATGACTGTATTACTATAAACTGTTACAGTGAATGTCTGCACACCACAGTAGCTTGGAGCATTTAAAGCCACAGAGCCAGTGTTGTTGCCTACAGCTTGTCACAGAGTTTTGTCATAGCGCTGCTGACTCAGCCTCCTGGAGACGTTGCTTTCGTAAGCTCCCCTCCTTTTCCTGGGAGGTGCTGGTGTTTACATGGATGTGCTCGTGGTGCTGGCTGGGCTCTGTACCAGTACTGGGTTCCTCTGGTTTCATACCTCAGTACCATTTGGGAATAAGGGAATGCAATGTTGTATTGGCCACAAGGAGACTGCCCATTTCACTAAAAAAGTGGAAAAGAACTGTTCCCTTTCCATTTGATTTACTATTGTCCTTAACTTTGCAGACATCAACACGTGTATTCCACCTGCACACTTTGTCTGGGCAGAAAGGCTTAAAACTGGCCTGACAACTTCTCTGAAGTTTCTTGCCACAAAGGTTATTTGTTTGATTTGGAGGTTGTGAGGTGTGAGTTGATTGTATTGTGTCTTGCTGAGGCCATCATCTTCATGATAGCGGTGCTACTGCATCAGGTCTATGAATGAGTATTACAGTCTTCAGGACTTTTGTGCCGTGCCGGGGCAGCAGGTGGAGGGTCGCAGTAATGTTGTGGGGACGGAGCTGGACTCCCTTAGGGTGGTGTCTGAGAGGTGGATAAGGACAATGGTGGATAATACCTCCCACCCACTCCATGATGTGCTGGCTCATCACAGGAGCACGTTCAGTGAGAGGCGGAGATTACCCATAATGCACCACTGAACAACACAGATAGTAGCCACCTGAATTCTGTTTTCTTACCACTCATGATTCAACTGCATAATCCTAGGTATGGTGGCTGAAGAAGGACAATCAACTCTGGCCACCATTCATCTGCAGTACGTGTAGGTTGTCAGTCCACCATTTACCTCAACAGTCAATAAACTTTTATATGATGGCAGGACTGTTTATCAAAGGGAGAGTGTGACGCTTAGGAGCCAGCTAGCTGACATAATGTTACCTTTTAACCACCTGTTGTTGTTATTTAGCCGTCTCGTTGTCATCTGTCCAGAGAAAAAAAAGCATGTTCATGCATGTTTTTCCTGTGTTAGAGCCTTGATTTCAATTACAGACAGGAGGCTTGAGGCGAGGAAGTAGAAGAATGAGGGGGAGCAGAGATGGAGGAAAAAACAGAAATCTATAAATCTTCAAATGTATGTTGTATAGAGCGCTTTGAGTAGAAAAGCGCTATATAAGAATCAGTCCATTTACCAAATGTTAAATTGTCATGTATAGCATTAATGAGCTATTTGCGATATTTAAATTGTAAATAAAGGCCTACTGCAGATGTGGCCGGCAACCTCAATTTTGGCCACTGTATTTAAAATGACGGGGAAACATTTTGAGTACAATTTAAAATCTTATATATTTTAATCTTATGCATTATGTAAATTAACTAACTTTCCTGAAAATAATAACTTACCAGTGATTTTTTCTTTCCTTTTTTAAACGATTGTTTACATCATGATTGTGTTTTCAGGATAAATGAGGCAACATGCTGTTTAATGTGATCGCTGTTTTTATACCGTAGTTACGGTGTTACAGCCCATTACTTTAATTATGTCTGTAAGATGCGGAAGGATCCTCTCGTAGAGGAGCAAAAGTGACGCAGGCGCAAGAGTCACCAATTCGCCGCTTCTTGTTTACCATAACAACTGGCGACGCTTTCTCCTGATTGGCTGCAGCTACATCCTGTCTTCCCAGGCTTCTGTCATTCAGATGCTATTTTAAACGCTTCCTTCGTGGATTAACGGGAGCGTCTTTAGGAAAGGCGTAAGTCAATAATAAGATCGTTGGCTCTTCCAGTGAGGCGAAACGTTAGCCACAGTCAAGTGCGGATAGCAGCGCTGTGTCAACGCTAGCATGAAGCTAACAGCGTTTCTTCTTCTGCGGGGAAAAAGCCAGTCGGTACTCCCCAGAGAAGTTCTTCTGTTGAGCCGAGATGCCCCAAAGATGGACGCTGAAACACAGTTTTGATAAGTAAGTGTACAATGGCTGGAAATAACACATCTGCTGGCCCTAACTAGCCTTTGTTGAGCTGACTGTGGTGACTCCATTAGATCATTGCCGATGTTGGACACAGGAAGATATTAGCATGTTTTCCATGTCCAGAAGAAGAGCACAGACTCATGGATACACTGAGCTTTTACACCGTCATCTTAAAAAAAGGACAAATGAAGTTGGAACATGTAGCTCCTGTTTTTGGGTGGTGTTTACATTATTGTTGACGATCTGTCAGAAAGTTCACAGACTGTCCCCACTGAAGCAAACAGGCGAGCACTGTCACAGAGTTTGTCGTGTACACACAGCAGAGAGCAGTGTGGCTGAACCACAGTGTGATACGCAGAAAGCAAAGAGGACACACTTGGCATTGCTGACAGAGTATAGCAGGCAGCATTTTTAGATGTCAGCTGTTCATAAAATGATTGTGGAATTCATACCTTTTCTTCATGTTCACATCACTGACAGATGATTTGGAATATAGACATTCTGTGACAACAGAAATGCTGGAGAGTGAATTCTGAAATAAACAGGCCCCTTTTTGTGCCTTGAATCCATGTTTGTGCTTCGTCCTTCCACAGCTTTGTCTACTATGGATCACAACATCCCAGAGATACTGAAAGATGCTGATGTAGAGCGAGGCCTGATCGGTAATACACATACATGCCTGCACACACACAAACACACACATGATTGGTGACCTGGCCAAGATGTGCTGTGATAGGCTCCAGCCCACGACCCTGAGGAGGATAAGTGGAAGAGAATGGATGGATAGACTCTCATTACAGATTGTGAAGATAAAACATATTTTAGAAGCTACTAATAAACCAAGGGCACAACAAATAACAGAGCGCACAAAGAGCATTATGGGAAAGTTCCAGATGAGCTTCGTGTACTGTGTGGCATTAGTTCTGCTAAAATAAAGACCGTTCAAAACAAAACAGAAGGCTCACTGTGAAAGTTTGAACCGGTCACTGTCGGCTTGGATTAATTCTCCACACTGTGGCCTCTCTGCCCAGTTTAGCTGTGGTTTCCCCCACTGGTCTGCACAGCTGTGTGCCTGTAATCCACTCAGCATTTCCTCATTAGTCGCCACATTAATGATAACACATGGCTAATGTGGCTGTTGGATAACTGCTAATAATGAAATGGCTAATGTTAGCGTGCGTTAGCTTTTCTGAGAACTGTTCAATATTTTAATGCAGCTGAAATGAGAACTTTACTGAGCTTAGAGTTGTGAACGTCAGCTGTTAATGAGGGGTGGAGCTGTAAGCTCGTCTGTTTGAGGCAGAGACAGCTCTGTTTGTATCCACACTGTTGCAAATGAGTATTTAAGTTTAATTTTAAGTTTAATATCGATTAATACAACCCTAGAATGTAAGCAACAAATGTATAAATGCTTTTGTAACTGATTCCAACCTGCTTCACACAGCTGCAGTTACAACAAGCATGCACAAAGAGCCCTGTTTAAAATGAGTTTCAGATCGCTCTGCTGATTCCCCGTGTCTGCATTATTAGACAGCGGCACGGTAACCTCTAATGTTCCAGTTTAGACTTTTACAGCTTTACTGTGCAGTCAGATAAACAGGATCACTGAGACCACACTGAGCAATAAAATGATCAACTAATTTCCTCATTCGTAAAGTGTCAGAGAGCCAATTCATTGCAGAAGTTTTGATTTCTACAAACACTGAAATGTCAGGAAGTTGGAAGTTTGCTATTCTGTGCTCTTAATATGAGCACTTTTACAGCAGCATTTAATGTCAGCTCAGCATTAAGCCGACTCTGTGAACAGTAATGCAGAATCACATCAAACGTCTCTGCAGAGGGTTTTACACACACTCATCATTCGTTGGTCACAGTGAGGATCTGGACATAGTGGAAACATCTCAGTGAACATGAGGCTAAAATGGTTTTAATGCATGAAAACTAAACTAAATGTATCGTAAAGTGACATTTTAGAGCTAACCTGTAGACTGATTTGTAATCTGATTACATCTGATATTCAGTCATTGAATGCTGTCAACATTTTGGTCTGGAATCTTAATGGAGGCGTGGGGTGTCTCCAGACCTCAGTCCTATCTGTGGAGCGAGCTGAAGCTGAAGAGGAGAAGGCCAACACTGCTGCTGAGATATGAGCAAACCTGGAACGTCTGACCGCTGTGCTGTTCTCCACCAAATACTGAGTCATCGTTTGCTCGGGGATCAAATACTTGTTTCACTCAATGACATGAAAAGTTCATTTAGAACTTTTATGTAACATGTTTTTCATTTTTGTTGGTTTGTGAAATGAATTCAATTGTTTATTTCTTTGCAACGAGCCAACTTCTAAACTCAGCAGTGGGTGTGCAGTCACCTATAATTATTATATGTACATGGCCAGTCTGTGGCCACATGCATAAAACATGATTAGGCCTAACAGTGACACCTCGGCCTCTGTATTCAAGATGACAAGGCAACGTTACAGCTTTACAGTAATATGTATATATTTTATATATGTATTACTGTACCTTGAACATATTACATGAACCAATGAAATGTGAGGGATTTTGAGCAGGATGAGCTACGACTGATCATTCATTGTTGTTGTTTCTTTCAGAGCAGTTTCACTTCCTGTTTGCTAAACAGAGGATCTGAGTGCAAATGGTATGATTTATATATGCAGCACAACATGTTGTTTTTCTGCCCAATACTACGGCACAATTTCTACTAAGCCGATTGATCAATAAACATTAATCCTCCACTGTCCATGTGAACATAGCTCCTCCCATTTCAGTCTTGACCTCAACCCAGCCCTGATTTCTTTATATTTGGAGTGAGACCTTGTAGTTTTTCAAAGGTTTTCCTCGGACTGCTTTTGCCTGTACTGACCCTTTACTGAGGACTGTTTATGTTAAGCCACTTCACACTGACCTCTGCATCATCCCGTTCGGGTTGCTGATTACAGATGTTCATGTCTCGTTCCTTGCAGCAAGCTGAGGTGTTAATCAGGAGCAGCTTTAACCCCAGTCTGAAGTGGTTATTCCGGGGTCACGGTCAGGATCAGGAAGAGAAGAACTTTGTAGTGGCTCACAACCTGGTGTCCCGCTCCTCCGAGCGCCTGCTGCACCTGCAGCAAGCGCTACTTTCTGTGGCGCCTCAGTGGCAGCTGGTGGGCAGCGCACGGCTGTCTCAGGTGAATTTATACAGTTTGCAGTGTAACTGGATTGTGATGGGTGTGAGGAGAAGAACACGAGTGAATGAAAGCTCTCGTAGCTTAATCTCTTCAAAGATTACATCCTCAACATTCTGACTCTTTAATTGCCATTTTTGGGATGAAGCCATAATATTGAGCATTGGAACAAACATCGATCTTGTTATAACTGAGTTCATAATCTCCTCTCCTCTCTCCCACCTCCTCCCCCGTCTAATCAGGCCTGTTTTAAAGGAATGCCAGATGAAGCTGGGGTTCTTCTCCTGCCCTCCTCATCCTCCCTGCAGGGTAAATACAGAGCTCAGTGGAGACTCCTGGAGCAGCGATCCCTGCTGATTTTTATACACGAGTACACGAGGAGGGCTCGGCTAGCAGCGGTTTACATATCCAGTGTGAGCAGACTGTTGGAACATCATCAGCAACACCTTGCACCTCAGCAGGTTAGGCCGAGCGCTCAGCACTGTGTGATCTAAAGCTTACTGAGCACTGTGTCATATAGTCACGCGCTGTACATCACACTGTGCCAGAGGCTACCAGAGGGAACTGTCCAGTTGTGCTGAACGTTTGCGTCTTCACATGCACCTTCACTGGGCGATGTAATGAAGAGTCTGTGTAACAGATCACAGACGTCCGCCACAACCTGTAGTTGGATAATTGTTAAAAATGGTTGCAGGAATGCTTCTGTAACGTCCAACATTTGACATCTTTGTCAAAGAGTTTTAGATTTCTGTATCGCCACCAGTGCCTGTTCACACAGTCACAGTCATTCTGCTCTCTTTTCCAGACCCCATCAACTTCATGCAGGCTCGATCTGGGTTCACTGAGTCAAGAACTCAGGGTTCATCTCAATCACTGGTCTTGCCTGTTTTCCAAAGTCCAGTCTGACCACTTCTTGAGACGTGCTGCTGGTCAACATACCAGGCTACTGCTAAAGATCAAGGAATCTCTGGACTTACTTGGTCTGCAGGCTCTGGTTTTGATGGAGCACTATGTCCAAGCGATCCTGTCTTCTGTATTCCAGGCCGACTTAGACTCTGTACCAAAAGAAGTCTTGGAGGATATTTTAACAGGGACTTATCATTACAACCAGGTTGTTGATGAGCAGAGAGGTCAGCACAGCGCCTCCAAGCTAAAGACTGCAGTAATGCAGCAGGCACGTTTTTTCACATTGGATTCCAGTCTTCCAAGGATCAAAAGCCATCGCCCTTCTCCTTTCTCAGTCAAAGAGTTAATGATGATTTTAGCAAGCTATCATGCAGAAATGGCAGCCAAGCAGCTGCACTACTGGGCTTCAGAGCCGCCCTGTTACTTCTGTCAGATCCACAGCAACCATGAGACTTGCACGTGTGCTCAAAACTCCACAAGTCTCAGCTGTGGGATTTCCACATTGAGATCTGAGTGGACCTGGGAGCAGCTACATTATACATATCTAATTTCCTCTCCTCTTTTCTCCATAAGTCATCCCACCCTCCAGATCTCTTGTCAAAATAAAAATACAACACTTCCTGTTTACACGCCTGATGTCCATTTGAACAAGCCAGTCGTGGAAAATCGTCCCTCTGTTTCAGCCAATCCCGCAGATACAGAACATAAAGAGGAGAACTCTAAAAGAGAACAAAGTAACCGGTGTCAAAAACGCACGTCCCATTCTGCTTTTACTCAGAGCGGCGTAGAAGCGTTGGACTTGGTTCAACCTGATCCGACACGTTTAGAAAGCAGCGCGCTTCTGCAGACAGCTTCACCTTTGTTAATGAGCTCCCAACGTCTCAGAGGCGTGCCACCGTCAAGGATTTGCCAACTTCAGCGTTCCTCAGCAGAGCTGCTTTTTCAGGTGTTTGTTTCGTCCAGTGATCTGCTGGCTCCGCTGGTTTCACATACACCCACACCAGAAAGACTCAACGAACAGCCGCTTCAAACCCCAGTAACAGACGTGGTAAATGGGAAGGTTGACTCAACGATCTTGAGCGCTCGAGTACCAAATACACCCGATCCAGTGGAATTAGACAGAGAGAGCTCGAAACTGAACAAAGACCAAAATGTGGAGAGAATTCAACAGGAATGGGCCGAACTGGAAATAACTGTGCCAGATCCCACCAGCAGGTATGGTCACACCATTGTTACCACCTACCAATGTTACTGGTAGTGTTTCTGCGTCCGCGTCATTCTTTGTAGGGATGTTGAGTCCATTCATATCTGCCTTACATGCTGGGCCAGACCTCTGCTGTATTGTTAGAAGCAGGCTATGACTGTGACTCGTACAAGTGTGGTGTTTATTGTAAACATATAGAAAGTGCTGTATGAAGATGTGTCACATTTGATCTCTGACCTCTTCGTCAAGGTCAATAAATTGATCTAAAGATCAAAGTAGTAATAATGCTACATAAACTACTTAAAACGACGTTTCTTACCGCCTGTTTGTATTAATGATTCACGGCAGGTTCTAAATAGCAAGTTACTTTGTTCCTCTGACGTCTTCTTCAAGCTCAATAAGGTTCAACTTTAATTAGTTTAAATTTTTCATAAAATGAACAACAATGAAAACATGATCTGGATTTATGGGGATTCTAAATATCACTCTACAGGTTCCAGTGTGTCACATTTACACTCAGGTCTAATTTCTGCCACATCCTTCAAGTCGACCCCAGAATGTGTTATTTTAAAGAAAGTGTTAATAGAAATGGAATGAACTGCCTTGTTAGTCAGAAATATGCTGTTATATCCTGATCGATCGTGATTCATTCGGGGAATATTTTGAAGTTCATGCAATGATGAAGTTAGTGCTGTTTTGCCACATGCATGAATTTGCACAATTCTCTTTGAAGTAAGATTGACAAAGTAAACCATGAAACAAAGACTGAAAGCAGTTTTCTCCTGACAGAAGTTGTTTTTTTGTTCTTCCCAGTTCTTATGTTGTCCCTGTTGGGCATTCCCAAACTAATGATTATAGTAAGCTGGACAACTGCAGGTGGAGGACAGTCGCACACAGTCTATCTGATAATATCATGCATTCATTCCGATTCGTACAGTCTTGAAAGCGACGCATTAAAAATGCAGACTCGGGCCAAGAAACACGGTCTGTTTCTGAAGAAATGATCATTCAGGCATGAAACCAACGCCTTCAGATGGTGTAGGATTCATGGAAACGAGTGCATGTTCATACGCTACTACAGTGTTTCTATCAAAGGATGGTTAAACATTAAGAGGTGATTTGTATCTTTCAGATCAGAGAAGGAGGAGCTGTTTGAAGCAGACACAAAGACACTGGAGCCGGACCTTGTTTGCTGGTCTCACTCAGTCCAGTGGTTAGATCTGGGTGAGTCTCTGGTCTTTGCTGATCTGCTTGAACAGTATCATACCCTGCTGAGGGCTTTCTGCAGCAGAGCCCTGTGGCTGCAACTACAAGTCCCTGTAGCAGGACACACTGCAGGAAGCCTCAACCTCCAGGAGCACCACAGGGGTTTCCAGGTCATCCACCGGCTGTGTCAGGCTTCAGACGCTGGTAAGAACATGGCCTCAGCAGCCACTGTGCCCACCGTCTGATGATAGCAGACATGGATACGTAAAGTAGAGTCCAGGCTGAGCGTGTAGTGCTGTAATGTTGTACACTGCTTTCCTTGTTACGTTTACTTTGCTGCTTTGTCTACAGCAGCTGTTTTGTGTCTGCGTTGTGTGTAACCGCTTCATATTTTCTCTTCCTTTGGAATGGACATGTTTCTGTTGTCTTATCCATGTTTGTGATTGGTCACATTAATCTATGAGCACATTCACATGAAAGTGGGGGCAGAGTGGGAAACGCTGAGCTGACTGGAGCTTTGCCTAAACTTAGAGTCAGTATACAGAAGGTCTTTCAGTTATGTTAAATATTTATGAAACTCCGGGGAAAGGCTCTCAGATACTCTGAGACTTAATGATGATCTGCACAGTCTGAGTGCCTGATCGTTGTGTTTGCTTCTGGCACACATTTGGACCTGATGGATGGGGGAGGCAGTGTGCACAAAAAAGAATCGTCTAATTTCAAAGTGTTTTTATCCCGCAGCCTCTCATCAGTAATGATCACAGCTTGTGCTGTCAGAAGGAGCTGGGGGGAGCTTCTCAGCACTCAGGTTAACAGCAAAACCTCCGAGAGCAGCTCGACTGCAAAACTCTTTGAAAGGAGAAAACAGAGCATATGAATTTGTGTTGTGTGTGTGTGACACTCCTTGTTGTGTGTTGTAGGTCAAGTTCCAAAGGAGAGTGAAGTCATGCTGGAGGACCTGAGTCTGTGTGTGTTACTGGTTACTGCACATGCTCAGTGGGACTATGGTTAGTGCGCTTAGACTCACACACTGACCGGTCTGCTGCTCTGACCTTACATATTCTATGTTTTTACATATATGTCATTTTTGTTTTAGACACGGTGTGATGTCATTAGCTTTGATTTCATATTTGATTGACCAGACACACTAAGTTATTTTTAAAATCATGTTTTACTTCATTTTTAACAGCAGCAGAATTTCCAACAGTTGATAAATATAAAGTATATTATGGTGTTTTTTTTTAATTCCTCAGCAACAATAAATAACATCGGACATCGCTCGTCTGTAAAAAAGAATAACATTATCTGCAGACTGACTTTGAGCTGAATCGCTGTCCCCTGCTGTGCTTCTGCTTCGTCGTCTCTCCTCAGAATTGTGCCGAACTTTAGGTTCAACCCTGACAGATAAATGTTTGATAAATCAAAGAAGCTCGTTTGTGGTGACATCATCTGAAAAAGATGAAAATGTGACAACGTCAGCAACAATGGGGCGTTTCCTTCTGCTGCTGCCACCCCTCCTGTCTTCTCTGCGCTGCCGTCAGTCACACAGCAGAGCCTCAGGTAAACGTTCCACCAGCAGCACTCTAACCAAACCCAGTGGAAATGACAGCAACTCATATCTTCATCTGGACGTAGCGTTTAGTGGGAGAAACGTTTCGTCACATCCAGGTGACGTCTTCAGTCTCAGCTGACTGCAGGTTTCAAACTTATAAACAGGACATTTACCATAATGACTGAAACCAGCCCACTGAGGGAACAATGGGCTGGGAGCTCAGTTCCTTAATCATAATTATGCAAATTCTCATGACCACTGATCAGTGGGTCAGTGGGCTTTGATCAGTGGTTGTCTCTCTTTAATATTGCAGAGTCTTTGCCTGATTTTTCTTTTTTAAAAACAGTTTCTACATAAAATAATAATAAAATTGACTTGATGCCCGTTGTGTCTGTCTCCCCTCCACAGGTCCCTTCAGCCTCTTCCCCTGTACTCTGCAGAGGCAGACTGTTGGTTTGGTGCTGGCCTCTGTGCAGCTGCCTACTGTATGGGTGATGTCCAAGGCACACCAGTTCCTCTCCTCCTGGAGTCTCAATAAGTTCCTGCTTATTACACAGGGGGACCTCACAGTAGGTTACTCATATATTACAACCAGAACACATGTTCTGTAGAGCTGGGTGATCAGAGACTGATATGAGTGCAAAGGCTGTTTCATAAACACGATGCAGTGAACTCGGATCATAGTCACACCACTTTGTACTAACACTGGAGTAAAAACAATGCAAAGCATGATGTACTGTGAGCTTCTAATGGCTGTCTTTGGTGCTGTACTTATTTTTGGCCCAAAGTTCATTTCATTTATTTCACTTTGCTTCATATTCATGTATTAAGGATTTCATACGTTTCGAATAAAAAAACAAAATGAGTTTGAGCAGTGGTGCCAAAACGTTTGGATACAGTTCATCTTTAAGCTCGGTGTCAGTTTAAATGTGTTTTTTGTGTCTGCAGGTGATGAGGGAGTCATTCGAGGCGATGGTGCATCAGACCAAATCACTAGTGATGAATTCACACAGTGACCAGCAGTCTGCTCTACACACCCACAGCCAGCTCCTCCTGCAGCAGCAGCTGGAAACGCTGGAGCGTGCTCGGTCTGCTCTGCAGGTGAGCTGTCTGCTTTCTTCTCACAGCCACGTCAGAAAGCTTCACTGCTGCTGTGCAGACGGGTGGACTGTGTGTTTAGTGTTGCTGAGGATCATATACCAGGACTATACAGAGCCACACATGATTCCCTAACCACATCTAACCGGTAATGTTGGTGTCTTCACTGTCCGTCAGACCTTCTCTTCTGTGATGCTGAGGACATTCTCCAGTGACTGCAAGCAGAGGTCAGGAGAGATCTTTGAACACACCATGCCTCCTGCTGTACACTGGAAGCCCAGCCACAGGACAGGTACTCGTATCTGAGTGTATGACTTCAGTTTACCTCAGTGTTTTATGTAGATTTATGTTGTAAGGTAAGAAACTCCTCTGAGCACTTAGTGACCGTGTGAATAATAACTCCCTTTCACGGGAAACCAGAAAACCAGAACCAGAGTCTTAAAAGGTGGCTGTAAGGTTTGGGTGAGAGGAAAGCTGACAGAGAAGTGTGGAGAACAACTATATACTATATAAATAATATACCGGTCAGTAGAGGAAGAGGAGTTTCAGAGTAGTGGAAAACTTACAGAGACCGAGAGGACAAAGCACAAACTAAAAGACAGGGAAGTTATGAACAGATCTGAATAAAGACCACATTGATCAGGTGATCAGGTGTTCTGGTGATCAGGTGTTCTGGTTCAGGTGATCAGGTGTTCTGGTTCAGGTGATCAGGTGTTCTGGTGATCAGGTGTTCAGGTGATCTGGTGATCAGGTGTTCTGGTGATCAGGTGATCAGGTGTTCTGTTTCAGGTGATCAGGTGTTCTGGTTCAGGTGATCAGGTGTTCTGGTGATCAGGTGTTCTGGTGATCAGGTAATCAGGTGTTCTGGTTCTGGTGATCAGGTGTTCTGGTGATCAGGTGATCTGGTGTTTAGGTGTTCTGGTTCAGGTGATCAGGTGTTCTGGTGATCAGGTGAACAGGTGTTCTGTTTCAGGTGCTCAGGTGTTCTGGTGATCAGGTGTTCTGGTTCAGGTGATCAGGTGTTCTGGTGATCAGGTGAACAGGTGTTCTGTTTCAGGTGATCTGGTGTTCTGGTGATCAGGTGTTCTGGTTCAGGTGATCAGGTGTTCTGGTGTTTAGGTGATCAGGTGTTCTGGTGATCAGGTGTTCTGGTTCAGGTGATCAGGTGTTCTGGTGATCAGGTGAACAGGTGTTCTGTTTCAGGTGATCAGGTGTTCTGGTGATCAGGTGTTCTGGTTCAGGTGATCAGGTGTTCTGGTGATCAGGTGAACAGGTGTTCTGTTTCAGGTGATCAGGTGTTCTGGTGATCAGGTGTTCTGGTTCAGGTGATCAGGTGTTCTGGTGTTTAGGTGATCAGGTGTTCTGGTGATTAGGTGTTCTGGTTCAGGTGATCAGGTGTTCTGGTGTTTAGGTGATCAGGTGTTCTGGTGATTAGGTGTTCTGGTTCAGGTGATCAGGTGTTCTGGTGATCAGCTGTTCTGGTGATCTGGTGATCAGGTGTTCTGGTGATCAGGTGTTCTGGTGATTAGGTGTTCTGGTTCAGGTGATCAGGTGTTCTGGTGATCAGGTGTTCTGGTGATCTGGTGATCAGGTGTTCTGGTGATCAGGTGTTCTGGTTCAGGTGATCAGGAATTCTGGTTCAGTTGATCAGGTGTTCTGGTGATCAGGTGTTCTGGTGATCAGGTTTTCTGGTTCTGGTGATCAGGTGTTCTGGTTCAGGTGATCTGGTGATCAGATGTTCTGGTGATCTGGTGATCAGGTGTTCTGGTGATCTGGTGATCAGGTGTTCTGGTGATCAGGTGTTCTGGTTCTGGTGATCAGGTGTTCTGGTTCAGGTGATCTGGTGATCAGATGTTCTGGTGATCTGGTGATCAGGTGTTCTGGTTCAGGTGATCAGGAGTTCTGGTTCAGTTGATCAGGTGTTCTGGTGATCAGGTGTTCTGGTGATCAGGTGTTCTGGTGATCAGGTTTTCTGGTTCTGGTGATCAGGTGTTCTGGTTCAGGTGATCAGGTGATCTGGTGATCAGGTGTTCTGGTTCAGGTGATCAGGTGTTCTGGTGATCAGGTGAACAGGTGTTCTGTTTCAGGTGATCTGGTGTTTAGGTGTTCTGGTTCAGGTGATCAGGTGTTCTGGTGATCAGGTGAACAGGTGTTCTGTTTCAGGTGATCAGGTGATCTGGTGTTTAGGTGATCAGGTGTTCTGGTGATCAGGTGTTCTGGTTCAGTTGATCAGGTGTTCTGGTGTTTAGGTGATCAGGTGTTCTGGTGATCAGGTGTTCTGGTTCAGGTGATCAGGTGTTCTGGTGATCAGGGTTTCTGGTGATCTGGTGATCAGGTGTTCTGGTTCTGGTGATCAGGTGTTCTGGTGATCAGGTGTTCTGGTTCAGGTGATCTGGTGATCAGGTGTTCTGGTTCTGGTGATCAGGTGTTCTGGTGATCAGGTGTTCTGGTTCAGGTGATCTGGTGATCAGGTGTTCTGGTGATCAGGTGTTCTGGTGATCAGGTGATCAGGTGTTCTGTTTCAGGTGTTCTGGTGATCAGGTGAACAGGTGTTCTGTTTCAGGTGATCTGGTGTTCTGGTGATCAGGTGATCAGGTGTTCTGGTGATCAGGTGTTCTGGTGTTTAGGTGATCAGGTGTTCTGGTGATCAGGTGAACAGGTGTTCTGTTTCAGGTGATCAGGTGATCTGGTGTTTAGGTGTTCAGGTGATCAGGTGTTCTGGTGATCAGGTGTTCTGGTTCAGGTGATCAGGTGTTCTGGTGATCAGGTGAACAGGTGTTCTGTTTCAGGTGATCAGGTGATCTGGTGTTTAGGTGATCAGGTGTTCTGGTTCAGTTGATCAGGTGTTCTGGTGTTTAGGTGATCAGGTGTTCTGGTGATTAGGTGTTCTGGTTCAGGTGATCAGGTGTTCTGGTGATCAGGGTTTCTGGTGATCTGGTGATCAGCTGTTCTGGTTCTGGTGATCAGGTGTTCTGGTGATCAGGTGTTCCTGTTCAGGTGATCAGATGTTCTGGTGATCAGGTGTTCTGGTGATCAGGTTTTCTGGTTCTGGTGATCAGGTGTTCTGGTGATCAGGTGTTCTGGTTCAGGTGATCAGGTGTTCTGGTGATCAGGTGTTCTGGTTCAGGTGATCAGGTGTTCTGGTGTTTAGGTGATCAGGTGTTCTGGTGATTAGGTGTTCTGGTTCAGGTGATCAGGTGATCAGGTGTTCTGGTGATCAGGTGTTCTGGTTCAGTTGATCAGGTGTTCTGGTTCAGGTGATCAGGTGTTCAGGTGATCAGGTGTTCTGGTGATCAGGTGTTCTGGTTCAGTTGATCAGGTGTTCTGGTGTTTAGGTGATCAGGTGTTCTGGTGATCAGGTGTTCTGTTTCAGGTGATCAGGTGATCTGGTGTTTAGGTGTTCTGGTGATCAGGTGTTCTGGTTCAGGTGATCAGGTGTTCTGGTGATCAGGTGAACAGGTGTTCTGTTTCAGGTGATCAGGTGTTCTGGTGATCAGGTGTTCTGGTTCAGGTGATCAGGTGTTCTGGTGATCAGGTGAACAGGTGTTCTGTTTCAGGTGATCTGGTGTTCAGGTGATCAGGTGTTCTGGTGTTTAGGTGATCAGGTGTTTAGGTTTTCAGGTGTGGATCTTTAAGGAATGGTTTAAGTACAGCAGCCTTTGAAGCCAGTGATGTCTGATGGGCTCTTACAAAGTGAAACAAAGTGAAGTGGCTTTGTAGGTTTTGTGAATTCTGAACATAAAAACTGCAGCAAACAGCAACACATTACTAAACACGCTGTAACTGTTCAACGAAGAAGTTATTTAGGGGTTACTTTTATTCGGCTAAACTCATCAGGGTTGGGTTTAAAAATCGATTTTAGTTTCAATAAAGTGATTTCCATTCATTAAGTCCTGAATCCATTTTTAAATATGAATGTATTTTTGTCAGAAACGCCAGAATCTCAGGTTAAAGCTCACAAAGCTATTTCAGCAACCATCAAACAGCTAAAACAGCAAATGAGAGCAGGTAACAGAGTCCGCACAGAAACACAGAGCGTGGATCGTTCACCCGACGGCACGGACACGCCGCCGCTGCTGAACATCGACGTCTCACAGATTCTGACGCTGCAGGTTTCATCACTCAACACTCCAACAACAAAGCCTCATTTCTGCTGTTAAACATCGAACAAATGTAAACCTTTACAAATGATGCCAAATAACAAACTCTCAGCTGTGTCTGTAATCAAACCTCTGTAACTTTGCTCTGCTTCACTTCAGCAGCATCAGGTTCACATCTGATTTTCTTATCTGCTATAAAAAGCCAGGCCAGGAAAATCTGCTCCATGTTTTTATCCTCAGTTACTTTGCACAAAGACATCTGCTGTGATGATCACACCTGTGATGAAGTCTCACAGTGTCAGCTTTGTGTTTATACACAGATAGTTACACCGAGTTTGTAATTGCACATAAATAATCAAATAATTTGGAATTCAATATTTGTAATTTACAAGCTTTAGAGAGTTCTTTCAACAGTACAATAAATGATCATCATTATAATATTTCTATCAGCCCTGCTGATCATTCAGACTAAGCCAGAGAAGACTTTGGTTTGAATAATAAAGGAAAATACTCATGACTGTTCAAGTGTTTAAATGTTTTCATTAGGATTAACACTCAGTACTATGTGACTGTAATACAGTGAATGTAGTTTTCCTGTGAGAGAACAACCCACAAACTCAGGTGTGAGCAGGTGACCCTGTGCCACACCGCTGGAGTGCAGCAGGTTCTCACTCCTGGCTCTTTGCTGTGTGTCTGTCTTCACTGCTCCAGCTCCAACACTTCCTGATCTTTGTCACTAACAGCTGCAGGTTGGACTTCCAGTCTGTTCCTTCCACAGTGACTGATCCACCCATGTATTATGAACAGAACACCAGCTGTCATGTTTGTGCTTTGGGTCGCTGTCCTGCCAAAGCAGCAGCTACAGCGTGTAGTTAGTGTCATTGCTTATGAATGCTTTTATATTCGCACCAACCACACTGAAAATAAATGGCTGCTGTAATATTTCAGCAGCATCTCAGTTCAACAGAAGCTAAAAGTTTGTATTTCATTTTCTCTCTAAATGGCCTTTTTCATTTTACGCTGTGTTTCCAAAGATTTTCCCAACAGTCCCAGTGAATATGCATCTCTGGCAGCTCAAACTGTGATTGGTCAAGTGTTAGAGGGCGTGGCTCCTCTGTCTGACGACGCACGAGTCCAAGCATTGAGTATAACTATGACAGCGTTCATGGAGGCATGGATGGAGCACATCCTGAGACAGAAGATCAAGTTCAGGTGTGTTTTAGAGCACAGACTGTGTTAGCCAACAAACTGATGACATCATTAAAAACAGCAGTTTGGTACATGTGCGTGTGACTCTTCACGTCACATAAACACAAACCATCTTCAGATGTTGACAAATGTCCTTTTGCTCTTTGTTTTTAGCGTGCAGGGCGCTCTTCAGCTGAAGCAGGACTTTGACTCTATTAGAGAAATGATCCAGTCCAACCAGTATGGTCTGTCAGCTGAGCTCCACCAGCAGCTGCTCAGCCTCCGGTATCACCATCTGGCTTTTTCTCTTATTCATTGTCATCTTCATCTCCCTGTAAATCTCTTGATTATTAACTAATCAAACCAGTAACAAATATCCAAAACCAGCCCAAACGAGCCTACGTGTTCAATTCAATTCAATTTTATTTATATAGCACCAAATCACAACAGCAGTCGCCTCAAGGTGCTTTATGAAAGCTTAGCAGCTGTGCATACTCCACATATCTGAGACCACTGCTTTACTGTGAGCTTCAGAGTGTGGAAGCCGTCATCTTTCTAGTCTTACTGACCACTGAACGTCACATTTTTCCATCTGCAATTTTAAATCACCAATGAATCACACAGTCAGTAAATATGCAGCTTTTGGGGCTGTGGGAAGAAACAGGCACAGAGGAAGCATCCAAACTCCACCCAAAAAGACTCCAGACAGGTTCAGACTCTTTCTGTTATTTGGCAGTGCAGACCTCTGCACCACTGTGCCAGCTAAGAAGGAAATGAACACACTGCTGTTTGCACTGCGGACGTCATGTTCTCTTCCACTGAGGCTGATTCTACAGGGTGGGCCATTTCTATGGATACACTGTAATAACATGGGAATGGTTGGTGATATTAAAGTCCTGTTTGTGGCACATTAGTATATGTGAGGGGGCAAACTCCTCAAGATGGGCGGTGACCATGGTGGCCATTTAGAAGTCGGCCATCTTGGATGCAACTTTTGTTTCTTCAATAGGAAGAGGGCCATGTGACACATCAGACTTATTGGTAATGTCACAAGAAAAACAATGGTGTGCTTGGTTTCAACGTAACTTTATTCTTTCATGAGTTATTTACAAGTTTCTCTTTGTTCACAGCCATTGACATGTCGAAGAGGTTAACACGTGAGGATCGAAATTGTGTTGATATCTGGTGAACGCAGTAACCGGGTCATTGCAGCAGGTTTCAATGCAAGACACCCCTACGAGACCACCCATCTCCCATGCTACAGTTAGCAAACTGCTTGCTAAGTTTGGTGAAACTGGTTCAGTGTTGGATTTGCCAAAATGTGGACACAAGAAAACTGTCACTGATGAAGAAGCATCAGTGGGTGTCCTAGCTTCATTCAGCAAGAGCCCACAGCGTAGCACTCGCCACATGTCACTGGAGAGTGGCATTAGTCGAACATCCCTCGGCGGATATTAGCTACTCACAAATGGCACCCTTACAAACTCCAGCTACTGCAGCATCTCAGCGAGGATGACCCAGATCGGCCACAGAATTTGCAGAATGGGCAAAACAAAAACTGGAACAGGACCCTCAGTTCACACAGAAGATTTTGTTCAGTGATGAGGCAAACTTTTATGTGAATGGTGTTAACAAACAAAACCATCGCTATTGGTCTGACACTAACCCACATTGGATGGATCCCTCCAAGACTGTTGGAACAGCAAAAGTGGTGGTTTGGTGTGGCATATCGGGTACAACGATAGTGGGTCCATTCTTCATCAATGGAAACCTCGAGGCCACTGGATATTTGAAATGGCTACATGATGATGTGTTTCCCTCTTTGTGCACTGAAGCTGGCACGTTCCCTGAGGTTTTCCAGCAGGATGGTGCACCACCACATTATGGGTGCCAGGTCCGAGCATTCCTAGATGAACAGTTTCCTGGAAAGTGGATTGGTCGTCGTGGGCCAGTTGAATGGCCCCAAAGGTCTCCCGATCTGACCCCCTTAGACTTTTATCTTTGGGGTCATCTGAAGGCAATTGTCTATGGTGTGAAGATACGAGATGTGCAGCACCTGAAACTACGGATACTGGATGTCTGTGCTGGCATTTCTCCTGCGGTGTTGCTATCAGTGTGTGAAGAGTGGGAGAAGAGGGTTGCATTGACAATCCAACACAATGGGCAGCACATTGAACACATTTTATGAGTGGTCAGAAACTTGTAAATAACTCATGAAAGAATGAAGTTACGTTGAAACCAAGCACACCATTGTTGTTCTTGTGACATTACCAATAAGTCTGATGTGTCACATGGCCCTCTTCCTATTGAAGAAACAAAAGTTGTATCCAAGATGGCCGACTTCTAAATGGCCACCATGGTCACCGCCCATCTTGAGGAGTTTGCCCCCTCACATATACTAATGTGCCACAAACAGGACTTTAATATCACCAACCATTCCCATGTTATTACGGTGTATCCATAGAAATGACCCACCCTGTATATAAGTCACTTTGACGTGATGTCAGAGTGGGACTCAGTTTTCCAAATGCAGCTGCAGTGCTGGGACCAGATGTGCACAAGAAGATAATCATACAAATGTTGCTATTTTCAGTATTTAGTCACATCTTTGTTGTACACCTCAAACATTGTGACTTCAACTGTTTTCGGTTATCTCCTGGGTCTGTTCAAGTAAAAAATATTAAAGTGTTACTTTTTAATATTTGCTGGCAGAGTCTAAATAATAAGTGATGACGTTCCTCGGTGCTCTCTCTGCCTGCAGGGTTTTTCAGCAGGTGGACTCAGCAGTGGTGTGCCTGCTCCAGCAGCCGCAGGCTAAACCGTACGTGCAGTCTCGATCCTGGGAGCCTTTCTCTCGCTGCTGTAAGTGTCACGTCAGTCTGCAGCGTTCAAATGTGCCAACACGTCACAGTTCATTTCCCTCGTTCCTTCAGTACACAGGCGTTTCAGAGGCGTGTTGGGCTGTGAGAAAGTTGTCCTTCATCAACCAAGCACATGTTCTGTTAGGATTCACAGGCCTACTGCTGTGTGGTTGCCATTCATGTGACAAATACAATGAGAGGCAGTGGTGATGAGCCTGCTGTAATTCTCCAGGTCCGGCTGACAGAAACGGGGACAGCACTGATGCTGCTGTGGGGAGTAGTATAGCCAACCTGAGGTGCATGGAAGGCGAGGACCTGCCTCAGTCTGATTCCTCATACACGCCTACCGACCTCCCTCCAGTAGACCCATCGACCCCCGCAGAGCCATACCTCGCTCCAAGGTACAGTTCTCCCATTCTCTCTACGGAGGTAGTGCAGAAATTCATCATTGGGCCTGATGCACACTTCTCCCCTTGAAGTCGCTCCCAGTTAAGAAGTGTTTCCTTTGTGCTCACAGCCTGGTGCTGGGTGCAGCTCAGCAGGACTGGTTAGACCTGAGGATTCAGACCAGTGCCCGTCGCTGGAGGCTGCCGGGGCTGCCCTGCCTGTCCAACTCTGAACACTGAACACACACACACTTTGATTTAGTAGCAACATTTGAAGGAAATATCATGTAAATACATAAAAATAATGATTTTATTTTTGATAAATAGACATGAGGAGGCACCATGAAGCAGGTGCAACATAAACCCCAGTCAGACACAATGGGACAACACTGGTTAGAACTTCTCGCTCACATATGTTTGAAATGTGTCAAATGAATGAAATGATAATTAATTTAAAAACAAAATGCTCTTATTTTCAGAAATATTTCTTTTACCTCTGTTTTATATACCTGAATAAATCAGTTTGTGTTTGCATGTTCATGTGCTCGTGCTTCTTTTCATTGCTGTTGTTAGTTTATCAGACTGGAACTGGACTAAGTGCACCATGAAAACCATTTGATGCTCCTTATCTCATTCAGCTGAATTCATTTCTGTGCTTTATGACTTTATTTCAATAGTTCAAACTGCAGAACAACAAACACAGGACCTGAAGACAGAAGCAAACGTTACGTTGTGTTATAAAAGTGATTTTCTTTTACTTTTGATTCTGTTCCCTGTACTCTCGATGGACGAGAAGCACAAATCATTTCTTTACTAACCCCTCCTGTTGTTGTTCGCACAAATGAAGTCAGGACCGAGAACAACAACAGTTCAGACTACTCAATGACAGGAATACATTTCTAATCATCCATCCTGGTTGTTATTAGTGCACCATCTCAAAGCCATGCATCATCGCAGGTCTCGCTGCCGTCTCGTAAGCGCTGTATGACGTCACTGTTATACCTGCCTCACATTTACACACATTCTGTCTTGTTTTCACTGACCGCCAACTTTCCGTTCTCTCATCTACCTCCTGCCTCACTACAGATCTCAGTATTGTCTTCAAACATCACGGTCTATGGACGCTGACTTCATCTGTGTCCATCAACACAGCAACCAGCAGTTGGGCTTCATGCCGAGAAAGAATGAGAGTCGCCTCTCTTCTTAACCCAGCTTCAACAACAACTCGATCCTATCTGAGCTCTGCACATCACTCTTGTTCCTGGAAATAAATACGTACAAATCCGTTCCTCGGGCATCCTCTCACTCTCTAAGCTTGTGTCAAACAATTTGGTCCATACTACACAGGTACCAACATCTGTACCAACTCATCCTCTTCACAGCTGCCCTCCTCTTCATCAATCCTCTGTATTTCCTGATTCACTAACTGTCCTCCATCCTCAACACGTTTTCTTCACTCGTTAGTACGTTCACATCTCTGTCTTAACTCACTACAGGTATAAATCAACACAGACCCCAGGATACGACATTCTCACCATACTTCACTCACTAAACGACATATTTGCAACTTCAGAAATGTTGTGATATGCGGTGTTGCAATAACATATACTGATTATTATCACCTTTTCTCAACTGCAGATTGTGTGCATACAAGCCCTACGTGACCAACCACAATGCAAAGTGTTGGATGCAGTGATGTAAAGCATGCTGCCGTCTAGTGGAGGCCTGTTCTCTGGACTTTGGCTTTGGTGATTGCAGAGAGAGCGTTACTTCTCTGATTGCACTGTGCCAGGTTAAAGTTTGGTGGAGGGGGGAATTATGATGGGGGGTTGAATTTCAGGAGTCGGGCTTGCCTCCTTAGTTGTAGTGAAATAAACTCATTAACATTTCCTTTGACAAAGAGCAGCTGTACAGAATCTCAGTAGGCTCATCTTGTTCATTTGAATCTTTTCTGCTTATTTATTCATTTCTGTGTTATTACCAGTGTAGGGACTAGTTAACTACGTTAATAACTACGTTATTATTGTGGTAATGAGCACGGTAACTAGTTATTATGCCAAAATCAGGAACGCGTTACTCGTTACTGGGATTTAGACAGGCTCCACAGAGCTTCCACAGATTCAGTAACATTAGCAAGTGGTGGAGGCCAGCAGGTGGATGAGGGAAAGGGGAGGCAGGAGGAGAGACCCGAGGCAGCGCCGGTCCAAGTGTCAGGAGAACTGAACTTCAGGTAAGAAGTTATGACCTGCAGTCTATCTGGGTCAGATATAAACCAAGTTTAGGTGGAGTTTATTTTCATTGTGCTGGGTACGAGTTTCTATACAGCTGGGTGGTGCTATGATGTTACTGATGTTGAACTTTATTTTATTCATAAGGTTAGTTAGTAGAGTTGGCGTAAAAAACGGAATCGTCTGGTATTCAGAGAAAATATCACACGTTTCTTATTGAGGTGAAAAGGAACAGTTTGTCCCGGACTTCAGCTACAACGAAAAAGACACAAAGCTGCAGTTATTCTGTGTCTTTGCTGCACAGCTGCCTCTTCTTCTCTCATCCTCTCCCCCTGCCTCTCCTGTTTCTACTTCAATCATGAAACTGATCAATTATCAGCTGATCGTCTCTCTTGTTTGTTGATCGCCCACTTTGAGCCAGAAAGAAAAAAACCCAGTGGATGTCGCGTTAAACAACAGCAGCACATTTAAGCTTGATCAGCTGTTGTTAGAATTTATTTAATATTACTTTCTAGGATCAGCTGATGTTTGCTGGAGCCACAGCTGTAAAGCTGCTGGTCATGATGTCAGTTTGGATATGTGGTGAGAGGGAAACATGAAGATGAAACCAGGAGATGTCCTTACTGGATCATCAGAGCTGAACAGGTGATGGAGAAACAGGTTTACCTTTTAGGTGACATGAATGAGTTGAAGTTATGAACTGTTTCTGAGAGACAAATAACACCAGGATCCTTTTCTAAGTAGCTGACAGCTGGTAACTGTGCAGGGGCGGGTCTAGCAAAGTGTTGCCGGGGGGGCACAAAGAAATACTTTTCTTTCTTATTCTCATTTAAAATGTCTCGCTTTTAATAAATAATTATCTGAATCTTACAACAAACGATTGATAGATTGATGCATATATACCATCAAAACAGTGAGCATCACTGTCACAACAGTGTTTATTTTCATTCAAAGGCTTTATGATTTTTCCTATAATGGCGGCCGGTCTCTAGTCAAAACACCCGGGCCGATTTTTTTGTCCCAGTCCAGCCCTGCATGCAGCTCATCTGCAGTCTGGTGTTACCTACATCTTCCTATTCAGAAGGCAGAATTTCCGAGTTCTGAGTACAATCAAAGCACCACGACTGCAGTTTTTGTGTTGGATGTAAAAAGCGCACGTGACGCTGTGACGTAGCCTAGAATCATGGCGGCGGTCAACGGCGGTCCAGGCGTGGGATTTCTCTCGTGGAAATATGCACATTATCTGGTAGGTGGCACAGTGCACATGTGGCAAGTAAGCAAGCTAAAAGACTGGCAGTCTGGCTGGGTATCCAGTTACAGAAGCAACACATTAACAAGAGAAGTCTGAGTAAAACCAAAGTTACTTTCCCTAGTAACTAGTTACTTTGAAAGTAACGAGTAACTTGAAGTAACTGAGTTACTTTTGATAGAAGTAACTAGTAATGTAACTAAGTTACTAATTTAAAGTAACTTACCCAACACTGGTAGTTACATATATTACATGATATGTGGCAGCCCCCAAGAGTACCAAATACCTGAGGCCACACATCTAGGAGACATCTGTGCGCTTATCCCAGGAGGAGGAGGGAGGACCGAAGTATTGTATATTGTTTTTTGTTATCTCTCTTGTGAAGCACTTTGTGACAACTGTCAGTGAAATGTGCGATATATAAATAAACTTTTACCACGGCCAAAGGTGAGAGGACCAGAGGGGACGGACCAGCCACCCTGGTACCAGTCAAGAGTAACCCTGACCCAGCAAGTTTGGTGCGGAAGATCTTTCTCCCGGCCTGCGCTGACTCTAACCTAGAATTAGACCCGAGACTGTGGCCTCACAAACGCACTTCTAGAAGATTTTCCTTTTACAGATGAGCTGAAGCTGAAGTGAAGAGCGTATGTGTGAAAGGCAGACCAGACTTTCGGTTCGTCTTCTTCAAGCCGGTAGGGGGCGGTAATGGCTCAACCCGGTGTTTGAAAACGGCATTTTGAAAAAGCGTCGAAGAAAAGAAAAGACGACGAAGAAGAAAACGTATGCGGAAGTGAGGTAAATATACTCGGACCTTGGCAGTAGTATGGAGAGCCCGGAGCTGTCGTTTACTCTGGCTTACGTCGTCCTCTCCTTCTGTTTCGTGTTCACGCCCAATGAGTTCCGCTCGGCCGGCCTCACCATCCAGAACCTGTTCTCGCCGTGGCTGGGCAGCGAGGACGTGGGCTTCATCCAGTATCACATCAGAAGGACCAGCATCACCATCGTGGTCCACTCCGCGCTGCCTTTAGGTAAACTCGTCACTGTCACACAGGTAGAAGAACACTCTGTTCCCCGCAATCACGTCACGCACACAGTGGGTGTTAGAACCAGTGTCACCATTATAACATTTTGGAACCATGGGTAAGAAAAGATTAGAACAGTTTAAATAAGTGAATAATTTGTACTTTAAATCCACGCACAGGTCAGTAATGATGGAGGACACGCCCGTGGGAGCGATAACACTTTGATTTTGAGCTTTTAAATCAGTGTTTGGCAGTAGACACGGATTTTATATACGAGAGCCCCGAGCAGAGGACAGTCACGGTGTCGTCTGACCTGGTCTTGGTTTGTTGCTCCGTGGAGGGGCCCTGTGCGCCACGGCAGCAGCCACGGTGATGTTTGTGTACCTGATAAACATGGAGCAGGTTCGTGTTTGTCTGATATTGTGTCTTCTCTCTGCAGGTTACTACATGGGAATGTGTGTCGCTGCTCCAGAAAAAAACCTGGTTAACATTTACCAGGTGGGTTGGCTGGTGCTCTCTGCCTGCAGCCTGCACGGGGCCACGCCCTCTGTTGTGTACTTAAGGAAACACATTTATGCTGATGTAGATCCTGGAGAACGGGCGGTGCATTTGGAGAGTGAGCCGTGCTATGAGTTTACACTGGCTCATATAAAACATTATCAAAAAAACAAAATGCATCAGTTAAGTAAAAACCCACGACACAGGGCTTTGGAGTCGGTCATTAACTTTTATCCTTTCAGGTTCGATCTAATGCTCACCACTGTTTTTAAGCAAAGTCAGAGAATGGATCGTTAGCATTCGCAGTACACATTCTTCTTTATCCGTGTTAGCTCACTGGTAATGATGCTGGTGAAAGTCTGACAGAGAAGCAGGCTGACCAGCAGATGGCGGCGCAGCATCTCTGTTATTTATTTAAACCAAAACTCTTCCAAACAGAAGAAACGGCTCCTCTCGTGGTTACGAGCTGTTGTGTTGTCATCATCGTCCATCTCTTTTACTGCAACACGTGCCCACACTCTGCTACAGCGCTTGGGTGAAAGTGATGTAACTGTGCGTGACAAACGGTGCATTTTCCACTGATTGTGTGTTTGATTTCTGCCTTGTTGATCAGAGTAAGCTGCGATGGGCTGTGACATGCAGGGCCCACACGTGCACACTGTTAAAGGACTGCTTATGCCCACAGCCTTTTAGCCGACTCGTTCCTGGTGCAGCTTCCCCATCTCTGGGTCCAGCTGCTGTAGCTGGGAAGAAAACCTTATGAGGCATCACATTTCCACGAGGGTTTCATGACTCTGTGGGGTAGAAAAGTTTGAATTTATGCAGGAAATGGCTTTGTTTGCAGAGTAGCACATTTGATGAATTGAAAAAAGAAGTCAGTTTTCCATAATGTAATCTGTAGGAATAACCAGAACACAGGAGCCAATAAGCAAACATGTTGGAGTCATTTTGTTGTTGTCGTCTTTTGTTTAGGTTTAGTGGTTCAAACTCTCTTGATCATGAACCTGAAGCAGTGATCTCTTGTGTTGTTGTTTCTCCAGGTTAGTGACAACTGGAGAGCGTTTCTCCTTCTGTCTCTTTGCCTCCATTCGGTCAGCTGGATAATTGTCTTCTACTGGTCCCGGCGTCGCTGGCACAATCATCCAATCAGTAAGGTGCTGCAGGCCCATGTGCAGCCCCCTTTCTCCAGCTGGGGCTCTGTGGCAGTCAGCATCAACACTGAGTTCAGACACATAGATAAGTTTGCTACAGGAGCACCGGGAGCTAGAGTCATCGTCACTGACACCTGGGTGTTAAAGGTGAGTGTTAATAAATATGCGTATAGCTTTTCTTTGGCATTATAACTGCACAACTCTAGTTTCACGCACTGCAGAGAAACTCCGAGAAATCCTGATCCTGTGCTTTCCTACGAGTCTCAGTTGTCAGGACAACAGTCCACAGAAAGTCCTATCAGAAAAATGACCCTTACATCATAAACATCTTTTTTTTCAGCCTCTTCTCGCTATCGTCAGAGAGAAACGTGTAAATGACTGTTTCTGTTAGACTGTTGATCATAAATGAAACAAAGCGTCCGTTTGTTTCTGCTTTTATAAAGTCTGTGGTTAAAGGGCTCACAGCTGATGTGAGATCCGTCACAGTTAGGAACCGTTATCACAGACGGACTAGAAGGAACCTTGACCCCATTCAGTTGAAAACTGATGATATTTATTATTGCCATTGTTTCCCTGCACTCTTCGTCTCCAAGGCAACCATTTCAGAGATGGGAAAATTGCAGATTGGTTGCACGTTGTTGCGGTAATGCTGTCGCGGTAACGTTGTCGGGGTAACGCTGTCGCAGTAATGTTGTTGTAGCAACGCTGTCGCGGTAACGCTGTCGCGGTAACGTTGTCGGGGTAACGCTGTCGCAGTAATGTTGTTGTAGTAACGCTGTCGCAGTAACGTTGTCGGGGTAACGCTGTCGCGGTAACGTTGTCGGGGTAACGCTGTCGCAGTAACGTTGTCGTAGTAACGCTGTCGTAGTAACGCTGTCGTGGTAACGCTGTCGGGGTAACGCTGTCGCGGTAACGCTGTTGCGGTAACGTTGTCGTAGTAACGCTGTCGCGGTAACGTTGTCGGGGTAACGCTGTCGCAGTAATGTTGTTGTAACGTTGTCGCAGTAACGCTGTCGCAGTAACGCTGTCGCAGTAACGTTGTCGCGGTAACGCTGTCGCGGTAACGTTGTCGTGGTAACGCTGTCGCGGTAACGTTGTCGCAGTAACGCTGTCGCAGTAACGTTGTCGCGGTAACGCTGTCACACTTGCGGTCTGACCATGGAAAAGTGATTCTGTGCACGGCGAACAAACAAACGCAGACCTGAGCTACAAGGACACAGAGCGACGGCCGTGGGCTTCCCTGTGTGCTGCAATCACTGTGATGATTAACTGACCAACTATACAAATCCATTCTGAGCTTTTCATGTAATAATTTTGGTACATAAATATTTTTAGAGCATCTTCACTGGTTTTCTGTTATCCTGCATCTTAATATGTTTAGTTTTTTTAATGTTGGTTATTTATTGAACAGGGACTTGGTAACTTTGCTGCATTTCAACAAGAATCCAACTGCTGACTTGTGCGCATGAGCTGCAGCTAGACTTTGTCTGCTCAGGCACATCTGACCCTCTTTGTCTGCTTCTAGGTGACCACGTATCACATTTACACGGCCCTGCAGAGCGATTGCCACGTCACAGTGACAGAGTCCACACAGCACCACCTGAGTCCGGATTCAGCCTCGCCCACAGAGATCCTGACCCTGAGAGTTGACAGCATTAACCCTGCTGTCACACCATTCAATATCAAGTATGTGTTGTCTCGACAAAACGGCACGTCTCGTGTCAAAACAAAGAGAAATCAAATCGTCTTTCCCACTCGTTCCAGGCTCAACTCTACGGAGTACGCAGAGCTCCGGGAGAAGCTCCGGGCTCCCATCAGAAACTCTCCTAATGTGGTGATCCATCAAACGCTCAGTGAACTGTTTTTGGAAACGTTCAAGGCTCAGGTGGACCTCAATCAGCCGTACGCCCTCCCCCACGGACAGGTACACACTGCTGCATTCATCAAATTGTGTCCAGTGCTGAGATGAGATGAGTCAGAAGCATGTGCTGTGTGCGTACACAGGAGTTAGAGCCCTGTATCGGCTGCATGCAGGTTCCAGCAAACGCCAAACTGGTCACGCTTTGCCACGAAGCAGGTAAAACTACGCTGATCGTTTTTTGGGTGGGTTCATATGTGCTCGTGTAACTACGCCTGTGTGATTCCTGTCTGCTACAGAGACCGATGATGACGATTCAGACTGCCAGCAGTGTCACTGCAGACCCATGTGGTGTCTGTTGTGTCTGGGTCGATGGTTCGCCAGCCGTCTAGACGAGCAGACACCGGAGACGTGGTTGTCCAGCAGGGTTCCCTGCCCTACTTGTAGAGCCAAGTTCTGTATTCTGGATGTGTGCGCAGTCCGATGACGGGCACACGTCTCCCCCCCACCCTGACTTTTAATGTTTCGAATGTTGACCAAGGGTTTCTGCTCAACATCCTCCAACCAGAGCGGCACCTGGACTGGATGTGGTCGTGTTCTATTTCTGCTTTTATGGAAACGAATTAAAAACAATTCTATGAGGAATCATTTATTTCATATTTGTATGTTGTTACAGCACCAAATCTTCTCATGAAGGGCCCTTTCTGCATCTTTTCTTATGCAGCATAGCAACAAATATGAAATAAGTAAACATGAAAAGTTTTAGATGGAACATTTATCATGTAAGGGCAAAATTCTGATTACTGTGATGTGGAGCGAATGTATGAATCTACAGTTTAATAAAGTTTAACTCAACTTGGTTTATATTTTAAATGTTTGTATGAATACCAAATATTGAAAAAGGGTGTAAATAATAAATGTACTGATATGGAAGGAAACCTCGCAGACATGGATGAAACCTGCTGCCTGCGGTGGATTAAACGATGCCTGGAAACGGCTCACACATCCACTCACCTGACTTTGTTTGTTTTTCAAATGTATTTGAGAAAAATAATACAACAGATAAACGACACCATTAATAAATGTTTTCTGTACGTTTGTCCTGCTGTTTCACATTAGCATCGTTTCCTAGCAGGGGGCAGCTTCTTTAGTGTTTAGTGGTACAGACGTCTGTGGATTCTCTTCATCTGTGACACTTTCATAATGAGTTTGCGGTTCTTACTCTAATTTTAAGTCATTCGTAGATCTATAGAAGGATACTTGATTGATCCCATCAGCATGGGCTCAGATTGTGGTCATAAATATTTTGTACTTGTAAATTAGGATTCATATGTGTAAAATAGATTTGTGTGTGGACTCCATAAAGCACCCCTCCAATAGCCAAACCCACCTGTTCTCTGATTGGATAGTTACATTTGTGATTGACATGACATTGGCCAATCAGATGAAAGGAAGAAAAACTGGGTCAAAATTCGTACTTGTAACTTGAAACTTGAGTGCAGACTTTCACACGTATTTTTTGGCTAAGTCCACACACAAATCCTAATTTACAAGTACAAAATATTTATGACCACAATTTGAGCCCATACGTCAAGATTTCTGACTGGGAACTCACCATTTCCCCGGCCCAGATTTGTAGAAAGGTACAATTCAAGCTTTTGACAGCGACCTCTGTGTGTGGACCCTGATGGGCTGCGGAGCTTCTGACTATGGACGCGCTACCATCCACATTTGCACATGGACAAAGATTTTATTTACAGAAGAAGGCGTTTTCATTTATCTGATTTTTTTTATTCAGAACTATTTATGTTGCACAGCTGTTCCTGACAGACTGAAAGTGAAAAATCACAGAGTCCATGAAAACTACAGATAAAAACCAAAGAGGAGGAGCTGTGACAGAATATGTACGGAGCCCCGCAGGGGACATGGGAGGAAAAAAATTAAGACGGACTTTTGCGAGATCTCGCAAAAGTTGAATTCCAACAATGGCGGCAGCTCCTTAGTTGTAATATTACTCTTTCTGCGTCACAAAATACACTTTTAAGATATTTTGAGGTGTGAATGTAGTTGTGTAAACATCAGATACCTGCTCAGTTTACAAGACATCACATATTTGCAAAAGTGCTCCGACGTTTTCGGAGATGTATGAAACTTTTGCGAGATCCTGAGTTAGTTTTGCGAGATCTCGCAAAAGTCCGTCTTAATTTTTTTTCTCCCATGTCCCCTGCAGGGCTCCGTAAATATGGGACAGAAAAATGAATGTAAGAACACTTCAGTGGGGTTGGAATATATCATTTATTTATTGAAGGTATTTATTTTAATTCCAAATCTGTATGGCCTTTCATTCATACTTTCTCTCACCTTAGGATTTGTACCTTAGTTTTAGCATCGTTCACATTTAATGTTGAATTCATACAAGAAATCAAGATGTTTAGTAATGTTGCTTAAATTGATATATAGAACAGAGAGTAGCAAAGAAACCTAGATTTATGTAAACATTGTCATATTATTGGTTAAATATTTAGGTAACTGCCATGTCGGGTAAATTAAGCAAAGTTAGAATGATCATTGTTCACATATTTGTAAACACTACTATCTATTATTAATTCTTAGTTGTCATCCTGATCATCCTTCTGTCCACCAGGAAACATTATCAGCTATTTCTCAGGAAATCTAAATTGAATCTGAATGACATGAGCCTCTTTGTTTTTACAGTAAATGCTACTGTTTCATGCTTTTTTCGTTCTACACAGTGCAACAGTAGAGTGTGGCCTGAGGCTGGCTGTGTGATCGTGCAGTGAGAAGAGGTGATTCTGGTAGCAGTAGTCTCAAAACATCAAACATCCTCGGGCATTCTTCCAACCTGCCAAAATAAAATCATTTCAGTTAATAAAGGAATGCGTTTATTGTGTGTGCTGCATGAGGAAGCATGTGATGAGGAAAGCGTTCATTTAGATCTAAACCAATGCAGGACAAAAAGTGATTGTGAATGGAAGATAAGACGAGAAGATGATCTTCAATCCGATATTATTTATACAGCGCCAACTCATAACAACAGTCACCTCTGTACTGTAAGGTAGACCCTACAATAACACATGCAGAGCAAAACTCAACAATCATACGACCCCCTATGGAAGAAACCTCCGGCAGAACCAGGCTCAGCGAGGGGCGGGGCCATCAGCCATCAGCTGGGCAGTGTTATTATTTTTCATGTAGCAACAAAATGACCTTCTTCTGATACTCAGAGTGAAAAGTTGCAGAGAATCATTGCTTAACTAAACTGTCACAGAATAATCTAAATGTATTAGTATTTACATGGTAACTGGACTGATGGCGCTGCACTTTTCTGCTCTCCTGGAGGACTCAGCGCGCTCTATACAACACGCCACATTCACCCAGTCACACCAGCACTTTCTTCTTTCAGTGCTGTTTAGCTAACATTCACGATGGATGCATCAGAGAGCAACTGGGGGGTAGTATCTTCCCCAAGCATATTTGGCATGCAGATTAGTGGGAGCCCAAACCAGTTGAGGTGGTTCAGGGATCTGACAAGGATGCCTCCTGGGCACCTCCTGGGTGAGGTGTTCCAGGCATGTCCCACCAGGAGGAGGCCCCAGGGCCCATATTTCTCGGCTGGTCTGGGAACGCCTTGGTGTTCCCCCGGATAAGCTGGAGGAGGTGGCTGGGGAGAGGGAAGTCTGGGCTTCTCTGCTTGGGCTGCTGCCCCCACGACCCAGCCCCGGATAAGCGGAAGAAGATGGATGGACGGGAGCCTGGATCAAACCCATAACCTTCCAGTCAGTAGCTGACCTGCTCTACCACCTGAGCTACAGCCAACCAACATACCAACTTGTACTCGTACCTCACTTATTTGCTGCATAGCGCTGTTTGAACGTTGATGAGGGATGTTGGGACCTCGAGGAAATCCCACCTTGATTTGTGTAAGTGGGATTCAGACCAAAGACAGCCGTGACGATTCAGTAATTTGTTTTGAGGTTTTCCAAACACGTAAACACTTAACAGTGGCGATATGAATACAAAACACTATTTTCCTGTTATACAGGAATTTACCAGGAATATGCACATTTATTTGCACAGCCTGGTGATGCTCGAGATGTAACAAATAACCCTTGCATCCAATTTCGAAATGACAACTTCACCGCCTCATTGTTACTTTGTGACCTCTTATATAATGTATATTCCGTGCCTGCTGTCATAAATGCCTCATGGTTTTAATGCTCTCCAATGGTTTGATTTCTTTACTTTAATAACTTTAATAACTTTACTTGAACCCACTTGCAGACCTCCAAAGTCTGACCTGGTAACTTCGCTGTCATGAGGTTTCCATGGAAAGTGACCAGGGTGCCATTAAAGGTCCCTGGTTATATTTTTGTAAATATGATTAAATATGGAAACTTGCAGGAGTCCTGGATGTTTCGTTAATATTTTAATTAGCCAATACTTTGACATGTTTTGATGCATCTATCCCTGTTACAGGTTTCATGCCCTCACATCTCTGATGTCGTCATGTTTACACTTTCATCAAGTATGTCAAATGTGAGACAGACTGGACAGTGTACATCCACGCGCCAGTATTATGTCACATTAATAGTACCACCCAGTGGCAACATGCCATCAGCAGTAGGTGATAAACATTATCCACTATACAGAACTTTTTCTGAGTGATGTGAAACACACAAACATATAAACACTGTGTTTTGTTGTGTATTATAGAAGCTAGATTCAACACGGACACAGACTTTTGCTCCCAGCTTTAGGAGGATTTACGAGATATTCCACAGACCTTCAGCATTTATGACTTTCTGTCCACCATCTTGGTTTTGAGTAAAACAAACTACCCATGAGTGGCCAATAGTAAGCAGAGATGAAGGACTGGCGTCCACTGAGTTGGCTGATATGCAGCTATAACAAAAAAAGCATGCATATAGCAACCACTATAAAATCTGATGCTTACTGAGAGTCTGGCAAATATTAGGCCGCCCTCATAGTGCCGCCAAGTAACAACAGGAAATCAGCATTAGGTAACAAACATCATGTGATCTACATGAAACCTTATCGATATTTATAAATACTGATATAATGAGAAAATATTGTTAATTTTACTTCTGTCTCCTCAAAACTATTTGTTAGAAAGTAAATAACAACCTTGTAATTAGAATTATTCATAGTGATTTTATGAAGCTGTTGTAAACATTCTCCCAGCAACAGAAACAAAGATGCAGCCAAATTAAACACACCTGAGAAGATTAATGGTAGTGTGTGTATAACCAGCCTCACCCACAGTAGTACAAAGTGGCCTCTTCAGTGAATGTGTAATGTTTTGTGCTCTCTGCTTTTCATATATGGATACAGATACAGCATGGTGCAGGTACAGAGGCTTCACCATTGAAGCGGTTGCTTGATGGTTTCCAGTTTATTAGGTTTGTCCTGTATGATGAGTGACCCGCAAACTGGCCTACCATTGGAGGGCTGCCACTGCAGGCTCTTTGTTGCATACAAACAAAGCTTTTTATTTTATATTTTTAAGATATGAAACGGCACAGCGGCAGTTCAAACCTGTTTTTGTTCAGTCTTCTTTGTCCTGAGTATGTGTGACCTTAGAGCCAATAAAACAAAAAGGTTTTTTTCCTGCTAAACGTGTATACAGACTCAGAGGCTCTGAGAAAAGCACACACACACACACACACACACACACACACACACACACACACACACACACACACACACACACACACACACACACACACACACACACACACCACTACCCCCTACCCTGTCTTTCCACCAGCTGCTGCTGTCTGACAAGCTGATGATGACTGTGTTTTTTCCCCTCCTTGTTTCAAAGTATGTTGGAGCAGATGGCCCGGAGAGGCAGAGCACGGGAATGTGTTAGAGAGACTGCTGGGGAATGTGCCAAGTGTGTGTGTGTGTGTGTGTGTGTGTGTGTGTGTGTGTGTGTGTGTGTGTGTGTGTGTGTGGTTTCAGTTCGCGTGCCTTCTCACTGCCCTCTGCCCTTTATGGCGCCAGCTTTACTTCCCCTTCACTCTAAACATCTGGTGTCTGGGGTTTACAGAACACGCACATGTAGACACACACACACACACACACACACACACACACACACACACACACACACACACACACACACACACACACACACACACAGCACAAAAAAGCTAGCCAGCAGGGAAAAAGCTCTAAACTCGTTTACATCTAAAAGAGCAACGTGACTCGATTAGTGTGAAGTGCAGAAGTAAGAGTCCACCGACTCTGTGGTTCAACAAAAATGTGTAACGCTACGCAACATGTAAATAAAAAGTGCAACACCTTTCATACAAAATACAAAGTTCACATTTATTTTAAAGGGTTAAAGTTTTTGAATTGATACGTTCAGCACGTTTCAGCATCAGCTCTGCTCTGTGAGCTCTGGAGAACTAAGGAGGACGTTTGAAAGCAGATATTTGACGGGCAGATTTCAGTTGCTCAATAGTTGGACGCCATCTTTGTCCTACTTTTTCTTTGATACTGTTCAAAGGTTCAATATATCTGCATATAAAATAGACAAAGTATGCAATGCTTTTGGTAAATGTCTTGAATTAAAGGCAAAATTCTGAACTTTCTACACATTTTGATTGTTTGATTTAAACTTAGTTGTGTTGGTCTACAGAAGCAAAATGACCAAGTCCAAACACTTATGGCCTGACTGTATAAATACACAGCAGCCCTCTGGATTTGTTTCAGGAAGGGTGTGAAAACACTGACAAATCAAACCCTTGTGAAAAGGAAGCAGCCAAAGTAGCTTTAAGTTACTTCTAAAATATTTCTGTGTTTCAAACTTTTTATTCTCTTGCTAATTATGTCTGAGCACTCAATGTCACAACCACTGTACTCCTCCAATCACAGGACTATATGAGGACTAAGATTACTTCACTTTTTATACATTTTTCCAATTTGGTTTTATTTATACAGCACATCAACAGTTACCTCGAGGCACTTTATATTGGAACCCAATAATAAATAACAGAAAACAGAGAAAATGCCCAAACTCAGATGACCCCCTATGAGCAGCGGTTTCCTCCCTTTTAACAGGAAGAAACAGGCTGATGGAGGCGGAGTCATCTGGCACGACCGGCTGGGAGTAGGGGGAGGAATACACAGTAATGTAGATTTTACACCATCTACTAAAGTCCCCTGTACACCAACACAGTCAAACCTGGATCAAACAATGATGTGATGGAAGTTCAGACTTTTATCTTCAATTTGAGAAATTCAATTCAAATGTATTTACACAGCGCCAAATCACATCAACAGTCGCCTCAAGGCACTTTACACTGTAAGGTACACCCTGCACTAATACAAAGGAAACCCCAACAATCATATGACCCCCTATGAGCAAGCACTTTGGCGACAGTGGGAAGGAAAAACTCCCTTTTAACAGGAAGAAACCTCCAGCAGAACCAGGCTCAGGGAGGGGCGGGGCCATCTGCTGTGATTGGTTGGTGTGAGAGAAGGAAGACAGGATAAAGACATGCTGTGGAAGAGAGACAGAGATTAATAATAACCAATAATTAAGTGAAGAGTGGTGTATACGCATGGTGAGGAACAAACACTCAGTGGATGATCTGAAAATCCGCTGAGTGTTTGTTCCCATTCTGGGAAGCCCCAGCAGCCTGGTCCAGCCCTAACTATATGCTTTAGCAAAAAGGAAAGTTTGAAGCCTAATCTTAAAAGTAGAGATAGTGTCTGTCTCCTGAATCCAAACTGGAAGCTGGTTCCACAGAAGAGGGGCCTGAAAACTGAAGGCTCTGCCTCCCATTCTACTTTTAAATACTCTAGGAACAACAAGTAGGCCTGCAGAGCGAGAGCGAAGCGCTCTAATAGGGTGATATGGTACTACAAGGTCATTAAGATAAGATGGGGCCTGATTATTTAAGACCTTTTAGTTTCAGGGAGTTTTTAGGACTTCCTGATAATAATGGCTCAAGAGCTGGGCGTTCGTCTTGTAATCTGAAGGTTGCCGGTTTGAGCCCCGGCTCCGACAGTCTCGGTCGTTGTGTCTTTGGGCAAGACACTGCACCCGTTGCCTACTGGTGGTGGTCAGAGGGCCCGGTGGCGCCAGTGTCCGGCAGCCTCGCCTCTGTCAGTGCGCCCCAGGGTGGCTGTGGCTACAATGTAGCTGCCATCACCAGTGTGTGAATGTGTGCATGTGGTGTAAAGCGCTTTGGGGTCCTTAGGTACTAAGTAAAGCGCTATACAAATACAGGCCATCTACCATTTAGTTTCTCAGCATCATACATGTCATGTCTTAAAAATATCACTTAAAAAGCTTATGTGTATTCTTTTAGACTGTCACAGTTATATTGAAACAAACATCTGTAGCCTGCTGGTTCTGTCTGGCAGCCTTAAACAGTTCATGCAGTACTTTTGTTAAATCCCCTAAAATCCTCTTACACTGTGTCTGCTCGCGGACCACCACAAACCAAACAAAAGCAATTTAAGTATAAAACACACAAAGAAAGAAGAACTGAATAAAGAAATGTAAAAAATATTGGACCCCATGGAGAATGCAAAACACAAACTGGGAGACAGAACTGAGTGACATGGAGCGCTGATGTAAAAACACCTGAGGAGTAGAAACAGGTGAAAAGAATCGTTGGAGTCTCTGCAGCCTAAGCCTATAGCAGCATAACACATGAATGATTAGTTATACTGCTAACTATTGGCTTTAATAAGGAAAGTCATTAGCCAGCCAGCAGAGTGGGTGTCGTCTCCTGAGTCCACACTGGTGGCTCTGTCCACAGCAGCCTGACAGCTACAGTTCTACCAACCTGATTCTCTAAATGTTGGGATGCTGTCTCAAACATATATAAGAACAGAATGCGATGGTTTGCAAATCTCATGACGCCATATTTTACAGAAAACTGTTAAATAAACTGTTTAAATTGAGACATTTTACTATTTCCTAAAAAATGAGCTCACTTTGATGGAAGCATGTTTTAGAAGCTCAGGAGCTCAGGAGGTAGACTGTGTCATCTAATTGGAAGCTTGCTGTTCCAGTGTGCATGCCAAATATCCTGGAGCAGAATACTAACCCTAATCTATCAGAGTACAAATGTGGGTAAATGTTAGACAGAAAGCACTTAGGAAAAAGTGCTAGCTTGAGCAGGTGAATGAGGCACATTATACAAAGTCACGTGAGTGCTCAGGCAGAGCAGAAAGATGCTAAGAACCAGTGCAAAAGCTGCAACGGGAGGAACAAAGTAAGTGGTGCGACAAGAAACAGCTGGAGGAACATTTAGCAGCTAACCAGATTAACTGGCAACAGGTAAGTTACATAAGGCTGAGAGTCAGTCCTGGATGATCCTCAGGTGTAGACATCGTTCTGTCATGGACGTCTCTGTGAACACGCAGCAAACGCTCATGCAAACGAGCGACATGTGAACATGATGCAGAAAGGCTGCTGTCATCGTTTGACCACAGCTCATTAAAACTGTTCTCCAGCCCTCGTTTAAAAGTCTTCATCTATGACACTTTGATGGAAAAGCACCATCGAAGCTGGAAGGCAGATACAGGTCTTAGACCAACGTGTGCTCCCATGTAGCCTAAAACAAACAGAGTGAAGCTGTTCAGCAGCACAGCAGCAAACTGTTCTACACAGGTTTGAGTTTTAGTCTCGCTTATCTTTCTTAATGCTTCTCTACAGTAAGCTGAGAGAAAACATTTGAGTGTACGTCCTGCTCCTGTCAGCAATCAAACACTCTTCAACAACATCTCCAAATGTTCTCTGAGAAGCGTTGCTGCCATCAAACACTTTTCTTAAACTGGCACATTTTCTCACGTTTCACCTGCTTTCTGTGTTGTAAAATGTGAGTTTATGACAGTTGTTCCAAAACGTTCACGAACTTTTGGAAACTACAGGAAGCAAAGTTAGCCTGCAATGTGCTGTTCTGGGATAACGTGGTACTGTGGTATCTTTAACATATGATGGGGCCCAATCATTCAAGAACGTGTGTGATAAAAGTTAACTGTAAATGCATGTTTATGGGAGTTCCACCTCACCTTCCTCTTCTTGCTCCTTCCCTCGGCCTGCAGGGTCCGTGTGCACTGTTCAACACACTGAGAGAAGCTCACGCTGCTGTGATCTGAACTGTAGTCCAGCTCCGCGAGCTGAGCCAGAGACAGGATGTAATTGCAGGCTATACGTAGGATCGCCAGCTTGGAGAGCTTCTGCCCGTACGAGTAACACGGCACCTAGAGCACGGTCCGTGGTTGGAGGAAGGAAAAGAGAAGGAAATGATTCTCCTTTAGCCTCTTCTCGTTTGTCTAAAGTGTTGTGCTGTTTTCAAAGAGAAACATATGGACTTATCCTCTATTACTGTTGTTAGTGCATCACGTATTAGCTCATCACGTGGTACCAAAGACAAAACGACATTTTGATTAAGTCTTTGAGGTTTAAGGAAACCATGATTTCACACTTCCAAACCTTTTCACCATTAATGGAAGTGAGTAATATCAATCTCCACATATGACCTCACAATGCAGAGAGTGGAGCCTCCAGAGGGACAGTGATAAGTAGTGTAGTTAAGGTGTTTACGCCGTTACACAGCTACACTGAAACAACTGCCATCACATGTTGTAATGTATTGTGAAATAGATTCAGAGATATACACGGAGAAGCTTTACTTTACAAACTGAAGACATCAAATATATGAAGCAGGATATATGGAATCATGTAACTAAAGAAAAAAGTCTAAATATGTCTTATATTTGAGCCGCGCTTCGCTTTGTCCACAGTGCTTAGTCTTCTCTCAGTGAGCTTCATGAAACAGCCACCTGACATGGATTCACCTCACAGGTGAGCCTGTCAGGGTTCACCTGTGGAGTTGGGACCATCAGGTGTGTTGGCAGCAGTCAGGTTGGTGCACAGCTGACAGCCTGTTTGACAACTGTTAGAATTCATATTATGGTAAGAACCAATCAGCTAAGTAAAGAGAAACAACAGCCCATCAAGAGCTATGATGAAACTGACTCAGCAGCTCTGGGAACCCCATCAGACTGCTGGAAACCATTCCAGGCGACGACCTCGTGAAGCTCATGGAGAGGATGCAGAGAGTGAGCAGGAATCACAGCAAAGGCTGGATATGAGGAAGAATCTGAAATCTAAAACATGTTTGCAGATATTTCACAGCTTTTGGGTTTAATGCATAATTCCACATGTGTTGATGCCTTCAGTGAGAATCTACAATGCAAACAAACAAAGTGCAAACAAAGGCTGAGGAAAACTTTAGGATGGTGGACAGACAGTCACTCATCTACCCAGGTTTTCATCCTCTCAGCGTAGGAGTCGGTGCGACACCTTCAGAGTTCATGGACCTTCTGTTCATGTTTCTTTTTAGGGAGATGATGTGTGTCTCTCAGAAGATGAACCTGGCTGTCAACCAGCCATCAGAAAACATATATTTGTACATAGAGGGACATTATAAAGTGTGAGTCTGACCTGTTTCCTCAGAGCCTCGAATGCAGCACTGATGGTATGGACACGGGTCCTCTCCCTGGCGTTTGCTAGCAGCCTCCTGGTCTGCTGGATGGCTTTGACTTCTGGAAGATGCCCAGATCCATCAGGACTCAACCCAATCCGCTTCCTCAGAGACTCCTGGTGAAACACGGGCCATGGGGTTAGGCCTGGAGTTAGCACACTACCACACTATCACTGAGCTTACCCTCTAGGATGCATTTCCTACTTACTCTGGCAGCAACCTTTGGATTGTGGACTATCTTAAACACTGACGTGCAGACGTTTTTTCCTTTTATTTGATTACTTATCAATCAATTAAATATATATTCAATTCTTCCAGGAGTCCTCTTAATCTATAAAAGGTGAGAATTTTTGTGAAATCATAAATGGCTTTTAAGTCTGACAATTTAACCCTAAGAACATGATGTGGAGAAGTTAGTCAATGACTTGATTGGCCACATTTCATTGAACAAGTTTCAGTTGATTGGACAATTAATGAGGTAATTTGCTTCAGTTCACTGAGGGTTGCAAACATTATGCACAGCTCTCCCAAGGTCCCACCACAGCTCAGGAGGTAGAGCAGGTCATCGACTGATCAACACTTTGGTGATTCAGTCCAGCCTACATGCCAAACGTCCTTGGGTAAGGTTGTAGTTGGTGGTTCACACATAGTTTCTGTATTTTGGCTTATTTTGAGGTCAGATGAAAAATACCCCTTTTGGTTTATCCGTGGCTGTATTTAAATCGTTTTAAACCAGCTAAAGACCAGAGGACTGTTTATTATTTACTGGCAATTAAAACCTTTGAATTTAAAGAGGGTGTACATTCTTTTATACACGATTATATGTGAAAGTACATATTCACCTTATGCGAAGGGACCTGTGGATCCATATGTTCGTGACACTCGGAGGACTGTGAGACTCTGGCGGCAGACTGGCCTGGAGGCGCCTCTAAGGAAAACACCTGGTGACTGGCTGAGTTGCAGGTTGATGTTGAAGGAGGGAATATCGACTGAAGGCCCAGTTTTAGTCTGCTGGACAGAGGCTGGGAGATGGAGGTGGGCCAGTGGGAGATCTCTGGGTTAGAGAATGAGGAGGTGGGCACCTGGGAAACTTTGGAAGCATCAACAGGCACATTATTGCCAATTCTCATATCTATGGCACCACCACTCTGAGCTGCAGCCATGTCTTCTTTTAATCCTGGCAGAATCCCCGTGGTACTGGCCATCGGCTCTTGTGACATCATCAGGTGTCTCTTGAGTGGAGCCAGCTTGTGGATATTATGCGACTCCATATGGGCGTCATCTACCCAGTCTGCATCAGTCACGTCAACTGTGTAGGTGTTCATCCTGTCGGGCTCGGGGCCATTGAAAAACCTTTTAGGTTCGCGGGACTTCCTCTTGAACTTCTTGTTAGTGCTAGGCACAGAGACCTGCTGTGGGTCTTTGTTATCAGGTCTGTTCCACATATTACTCAGAGGAAGGGGATTCTTCATTTTGCAACAGTTAGGGTAACAAACAGATAACGTAAAATCGGATTTGAACACAAAAAACGGTGATATTTGGAAATGTACATTAACTACAAAATCTTAAAAGTTGTCCTGTAAATCATTTCAGTTCTTTCACTGTGTAGGAGCGAGCATCAGCTGAGCCTTCACCTCCTGGAAGAATGTGTTTCACTACTGCACAAAAAAGACTTTTGGTCCCAGTGTTTCATTCAGGAATACACCGTTAGCTTATTACTGTGCAACACATGCGATTTCATTGCACGGACAACTGCACAATCGTGTGCATTACTTCAGTTTTACAAGCAGGTTTTCTGTGGCTCCACTCTGTCTTCATAGCAGTCTCCTGAATAATCCACGTTAGTACATAAAGCTGTGTAACATCTGCTGCTCAGTACAAGTTGTCCCTCTGGATGGAGAAGTGCAGAGCTGTAAAGGTTTCTTTCTGTGAATGCAGTCCAGGCCTTCGCCTCAGAATTGGGGTTACAGTGGAACTGTCTGAGCGTGGCTCCAGTCAGTCTGCATAGCAGCACCGTGAATAACCCACACTGATACACACACTGAGCACAGATACGCTGGAGTGCAACTGCTGGACATAAAAATGAGAACAGCGCATGAAGAAAGTAGCAGTTCTTCAGGAGCACAATCACACTTCCATACGCAGCCACACACGCTATAAAACCACTTATTCACACTTTGCAAAGCAGCCGGGGGAGCAGACTCTCGTTAGAGTTGCAGGATTTAACGAATAACTTTACATACTCTGCGTAAGTGTCAGCATGGTACCGGACAGAGTCACACGGTAGTTTCCAAACACCTCAAACTTCCCTGAAGGAGTGTCAGCAGCAGTTGCGGTGATACCCCCGGGATCGATCCATCCCTCGGCGAACTTCTGGGCCCTTCTTAAGGAAAGCTCCGGTGAGCTGAGGTTGAAACTCGGTGCGCTGTAGGCAGTGGCGTCGATCAGTGATTTGCTCTCCCGGCGTTAAAGACTGAGAACTAGTTCACTGCCTGGACTCGCTCAGTTGTCACCGCACACATCGGCTCTGGTCCTCAGCGTCCTCCTGCTTCACTGCACGCGAATACAACCTCGCGCTCCTCCAGCTCCAGTCGCTGGCGTCTGACTGGCTGGAGCCCCCCCCTCCCCTCCGCGCACACGCACACACGCACGCGAGGAAGGATTTGCACATTGGTTTGTTGACGTTTTGTTTTTTAACCACAACTTTGCTGTTGTAGCAGGACATCCGCGACGAAACAGATCAACGGTGCCATACGCTGGCACGAGACTCACGAGCTGAGGCGCATGTGCTCATACGACGCTGCGAAACTTACAGTAAAAACAAATCTGCAGACGGTGTTTCAGTGTACCTGTGACTGGGATGAGACAGTTCATCTTCCCCCGTGTAACTTGCTCGGTGCCAGCATTGAGGGGTAGGGGCGCCGTGGAAAAAAACGTGGATACCGCAAACCATGACAGCCCTAAAAGTAGAAATGGATCAATATTCTACTTAGGTAAGTAGATATTTTTGCAGGGGTATATGATGATAACATTATTAGATTTTTTTTTTTTTACATTGATTGGTACCAAATACAAAAAAATACGTTAACTTTTTGGAAATGTCATCTATAAAAAGTATTTTTTATGGCTTAAACATTTTTATTTGTAACATTAAGTATTGATAAATATTACTTAAATATTTTTTCAAACAAAGTATAGCCAACTAAAACAATCTGTCACAGACAGTGTGCAAAATATAATAGACACCTTTCCAAAAATGCTCTGTTTATGTGAGTTATAATGATAATGAATTATTATTACAAAATACATGAAAAAAAATCTGTCAAGGCCAATGGCAGGACTCAAACTCAACCTGCGTTTATTTACAGAACCCCGATTCTGTACATACAGTAGTGAGAGGAAGGGGGCGCCGGGGGATCCAGGGAAAGGGAACCAAACTCTTCTGTTCACAGAGCCGGTCACTCGCACGTCCCAGATCAAACTCCATGATGACGCTCCTCACAAACACACTCATCACCCAACAAGGGTCCAAGGTGAACAGCAGGAATCCGACTCAGCCGTCACCTTAAGTGGTGACCGATCAGATGAAGATGATGCGCAGCAGGTGAGTTGATTGTCAGCAGGTACATAGGAACCCGAGAGAAGTACTGTCCAGGCAGGGAGGAGTGCAGAGAAAAGAGACACACACAATAACAAGCAGTGACAGGACACCAGAGAGGACTGCAGGACCAAGACAATTTCCCAAGGAACCTCCTGCAATTAGACACATTTTTGGCAAAAGATTTTACTTCTTAAGAAATCAGTGGTGCTGGTTCAGTGTCAGGAGTGTGGGTCTGAGGGGATGGGAGTGGGACAGCTGCCTAAGCCAGAGATTAGATCAGTATAGGTCTTAAATAATCAGGCCCCATCTTATCTTAATGACCTTGTAGTACCATATCACCCTATTAGAGCACTTCGCTCTCGCTCTGCAGGCCTACTTGTTGTTCCTAGAGTATTTAAAAGTAGAATGGGAGGCAGAGCCTTCAGTTTTCAGGCCCCTCTTCTGTGGAACCAGCTTCCAGTTTGGATTCAGGAGACAGACACTATCTCTACTTTCAAGATTAGGCTTCAAACTTTCCTTTTTGCTAAAGCATATAGTTAGGGCTGGACCAGGTGACCCTGAATCCTCCCTTAGTTATGCTGCAATAGGTGTAGGCTGCCGGGGATTCCCATGATGCATTGGGTGTTTCTTCTTCACTCACTATGTGTTAACAGACCTCTCTGCATTGAATCATATCTGTTATTAACCTCTGTCTCTTTTCCACAGCATGTCTTTATCCTGTCTTCCTTCTCTCACCCCAACCAATCACAGCAGATGGCCCCGCCCCTCCCTGAGCCTGGTTCTGCCGGAGGATTCTTCCTGTTAAAAGGGAGTTTTTCCTTCCCACTGTCGCCAAAGTGCTGCTCATAGGGGGTCATATGATTGTTGGGTTTTTCTCTGTATCTATGAAGCGCCTTGAGGCGACTTTTGTTGTGATTTGGCGCTATATAAATAAAATTGAATTGAATTGAATTGAATTATAGCATGGAAGCACGTTGGCACATAAGTGATTTAATACATATATGTATTACATTTCACATTTGTAATTGGTGCAGGCAGGTGCATGTTGGCTAAAATAACAGAAACACATTATTTTCTGTTAGAACTGAAGTAAACTAACTAATATTAAGAAAGTCAAGCAGTTTCTCTCATGTGGACTTTGGTATAAGTTTCATTTCCATCTGTCTGTCTTTCTTTTGTGAAACATCAGCTCTCAGCATCACCTTGGAGCACGTGCACCTGAAAGAAACCAAACCAGTCTTTGTTGGCAAAAACAAAACAACACTAATGCCATGAAACAAACACGTTTATAAGTACCTTGTGAAGCAAACGTTGATGGTGACATGTTAATACTTTCTGTCCCTGTCAGTCATGGGACCTTAGATTCATCACTTTTCTCCCCCTTAGGGCACCTCTGAGCAGGGGTGGGCACATGAGAAACTGGGAGGGCCACACCAGTAAGCTGAACTCTTATCTCTTTAGATCCTACAATTAACAGTACAGATGTTGCAATCAGGCAATGAAAATGTGAAATAGGCATAGTGAAAACACTAACATGAGAAACCACGACTAAGGAAAAGCAACAAGCAGAAGAGATTTGTTCGGGTCAAGAAACACGAGGAGTGGACATTAGACCATCTGTGCTTTGGTCTGATGATGTCACGGTTCTGGGTCATTGTGACCCAGCATTTTGAGTTCTTGTGTTTTGGTAATATGTTATATTATGGTTTTTGTTCTGAGTCCTTGGTTGTGCCCTTTGGATTATTGTGATTTAGCTTTCAGGTTTAGTTGTGCGCGTGTGTTTATTGTCTTGTTCCCCAGTCAGTCATGTCTCATGTAACTCTGGTTCCTGGACTCTGTTCCCTCTGTTCTCTGTCAGTGTTGCATCTCTGAGTTCTGTCAGTTTATTTCCTGTTTTACATTGAAGGTCTTGTCTCATGTTAGTGTATTGTTTTACTTCCTTGTCTTGCCCAGTTACTCCCAGCTGTGCTCTCCCTCTGTATTTAAGCCTTGTCTCCGCCTCTGTTAGTTGCTGGTTCGTCTGCGTGTCTTCCTGCCGTGTGTCTCTCCAGGTTCCACGTCTCAGGTTTTTGTTCCTTGCATTATTATTTTGTAGCTGTTCCCAGTTTAGGTTTTTGTTAGCATAGTTCCCTGCGATGCTTTGATTTGTATTTTGCCTTTCGTTATTAATAAACTTTCTCACAGCTACGTTGCCGTCCGTGCTTGGGTCCACATCCTTCATCTCCCGACAATCTGCCCTGCAGATCGTGACAGATGAGTCCAAATTTGAGATCTCTGGTTCCACTGTGTCTTTGTGCCATGCCTGCTCACGCCTCCCCTCCTCATCCTTCTTCCAAAAAGCCTGTAGGTCGGGCCACTTTGGCACCAGCTTCGCTGCAGCTTGTGGCAGAGAGGTACGCAGGTGTCTCCCCATGAACAACTGTGCCAGTGAGAGCCCATGTTCCAGTGGGGTGGCCCTGCACGCTAGCAGTGCTCTGCTGTAGTCACAGTCCTTTCAAGTCTTTAATGGTACGAACAGCGCGTTCTGCCTCCCCGTTGGCTTGGGGGTACCTGGGGTTGCTCGTTTCATGTGTGAACTGGTACTCTTTAGCAAAGTGCTTGAACTGTTCTGATGAAACTTGCGGCCCGTTGTCCGATACCACAGTCTCGGCAACTGCATGTCCTGCAAAGGCTTCTTTTACCGCATTAATAGTGACCTCTGCTGTTGTGTGTCTCAGTTCAGCAAGTACCACGACCAGATTTGGTGTGTGGTAGTAACAGGTAAATGAACTTTTTTTTTTTTAATGATTTGAATATATATGAATGCTTGTGCATGAATACACAAACAATACACATATGCTTTTATGCTTTCAATTGTGTAATTTACGTGATCTAGGTCAGCGGTCCCCAACCTTTTTTGCGCCACGGACCGGTTTATGCCCGACAATATTTTCATGGACCGGCCTTTAAGGTGTCGCGGATAAACACAACACAATAAAACTAGTATCAGTATCGAAAAAAAGAAGATTTATTCATAACACACGTGAAAAGACCCAGGAAAACAGAGTAAACGATAAAAACGATAACAAAATAACGCTGAAAACCAATAAAAACCCTGAAAACCAGACATTTCATACCTGAGCCTCAACTCTCGCGGCCCGGTACCAAACGACTCACGGACCGGTACCGGTCCGAGGCCCGGGGGTTGGGGACCGCTGATCTAGGTAGCTCTGTTTTGGAAGTTCAGTTCAAGCTAGAAATGTGCTTTGGAGTTTGTATGTGTTTTGTCTCTAGGGGCCACCACATATATTTATATATAAACATATATAAATAAAAATACTTTTTTTTTACATTAGTAATTCCTTTTGTGCATAATTTTATATTATTGTTAATAATAAATGAATTAAAGCAACAAAACAACCTGCAGAGCCGGTTGGGAGCCGAAAGAGCCGGTTCTCTAAAAAGAGGCGGAAATCCCATCACTACTGGACTCAGCACCTTCGGGTGAAGTTCACCAACTTTACTTCGTTTCCCGGAAGTACCCCCCCCCCCCCACCCACACACACACACACAGCCTTATGGGTACAGTAGTCTCCCGCTACAGCATCAGTACATTTCCACATTTTTATATCTATAAAAAGGAAGCTGACACTTGCCAGACTTTATCAAAGGTGTGAGCATCACAGCAGAGGCCTTTGTGTCAAAGTAGCTGAAGATAAAACACAGAAAAACATGAAGGTGATTTTCCTGTTCTGGGATTTTATAAAAATATTCTGCAGTACATCAAAAAACGAAAGAAAACCATTAACCAACATATGAACATTACCTGATGCTGCTGAAGTGAAGCAGAGCAAAGTTACAGAGGTTTGATTAGAGACACCGCTGAGTGTGTCTCTTTTCGGAAGTAAGTAAAAGTAAAAAAAACAGCGGCCCACAGCGCTGCAAACAACGGTAGACTTGTGCTTAACAAGCAAGCGAATAATGAAGAAAAGAGATTTTTAGACGGAAACTGTTCTTGAAGTACAGAGAGAGAGAGAGCTGTGCATGGAGTGTGGTGGAAGCAAAACAGCGAAAGTCAGAGTGAATTCATGACGATGCTGATCAAATGTGAAGCGTAGTTTGCTGCTTCTTTTGCTGCTGGTTTGGTGAATTTTGGTTGGAGAGAGATAAAACCTGCAGCTCAGAATCAGCGCAAAAAGGGCGCGAACACAAAGCGCGGGCCCGCCGAAACAGTGTCCGTGCCGTCGGGTGGGACATCTCACTGATCCTGATGCGTGTTTACGTCTTTGTGCAGAATCCGTGTTTCTGCTCTCATTTACGGTTTTAGCTGTTTGGTGGTTGTTGACATTTTGTGAGGTTTAACCTGAGATTCTGGCTTTTCGGGCAAAAATAAATTTATAATAAAAAAGATGGATTCAGTTATTCGTCCCTCCTAAGCCAGGGGAGGAGCTGGAAGTGTGGCCAGTCAGCATGCTGCTTCTACCCGGCAGCCGTGTCTGTTGCTGCCACAAAAAACGGATATAAGAAATAAGGCAAGAAAGTAATTAACCCGCTGATGAAAATGGCTTGTAAAATATTCAGTTGCCGTCCGGGGAACAGTCGCTTATTTTTTATTTCATTTTATCGATAATAATAATAATGATCTTACAGATTTTTTAAAAAATATTTCTATCTTTAAAAAGTCATGTTTGATACTCTGAACTAAACACGCGTCTTTTAAAATTCAATTTCTTCCGAAAATGTCTGAAAATGTGGCGAATCTGAAACTTGGAGCTTGTTCTGACAGGTTGTACCGTTAACAAACACCAGATAACGTGAAAACCGGTTAATCTGGAACACCGGAAGTTCCGACCGTTTTTTTCCTTTAAATTGCGACCATTCCTCCCAGTAGCTTGACGAAGTCACTACGTTTGCCTTCCTTAGCGCTCAACTAGCCGTGCGAGCAAACCCAGAGATATACGTTCGGGTACAGACTGAGGTAGTGCTGTTGTTTCTCTCTGTATCAAACGCAGCCTGTCTGTGTTTGCATGGTCTGAAACTCGCTAATGAATGACTAAGGCGAAGTTTGCTAACTTACAGCTAGCAGCAAGTTGAAACGCGTGGGGGTGTCCGTCGTACAGCTGGTCTCTGCGTTATATTGTCAGCGTGTTGTTGTTATTACAGTTACTACCTACAGCGACCAGTGGAAGACGATATAGCGTTTTATGCTGTAACAAGGTGATGATTATGCATGGAAATGGAAATTACGAGTCACCCCATCATTGTACCGCACATCACTGACAGCTTTGTTCTGATTTGATTGTCTGTCTGTAAAACTAAAGCGCCGTTGTGATCAGAGTATGTGGAGGAAGTATTTCCTCTGAAGGCTCACTGTTAGAAATGTGCACTAATCAAGCTTTAGGTCAAGTCAGCCGCCAGACCTCCCTGATGACCTCTGCTCATGTCAGTGTTGTCAAATCTCGCGAGAAGAGCTAGAGTTGAGAAGTCACATGAAATATATATATTTGTTTATGTTCTTATATCTGCTCAGTTTCAAATGGCAATACAACCAACCGGGGAAATATCACTTTATGAAGAGAAATGTGATACGTTTCATCAGAGTAGTGTAATGGGAGTATTTGCATCATCCTTCAGATTACTCGGCAGCTCTGTTCTGTCACATCTTAAATGTACTCTGTTGGACTGAGATCTGCGCCCTATTCCAGGAAGATGGCTAAAAATGAGTCTGTTAACTGTGAGGTGGTGGCTGACAGACTATGTGAACGTAACATGCTCGCTGGCAGATATTCTTCCTGACTTATCCCTTCCTGCTGCACCTCAACCAGCTCTCCGACACTCTTTCCTCATTCATAAAGTCACTGCCAAAGTGCACAGTTTGCTATTTTGTTAAATCTGGTTTGCTTTTTTTGTACTTAACATAACTGCTTTTACAATAATTCACTCATCAATATATATGGACAGAGACTTTTTAAGAATAAAATGTTTTGTCTCCATCTTTCTAACCCTGCCTCAGTAGATGATAATGCTTATGTCAGCCAGTTTTCCTGCAGTCATCATTCATGCTGTAATCAGTCACACTGATTGAGAAAAGGTCTGTCACATTAGGGAACAGGCACATGTTTGAGTGAAGACTAGGCTGAAGTTATTTTAAGACTTAAGTGGGATGAAATGTGTTTCAGAGCGAGTTGTTAAATGCAGGATGCTCAACTGTTTATGTTGAATTTGTTCACAAGTTAACATTCAGCCATTAAATGCTGGCAGAGTCTGAACCTCAATGTATTTTCCACTGAAAATATCCTAAATCAGTCACACACGGGCCAAAGTCTTGATTTTTCAAAAATGATTATTAACAATATAATAAGCTGAATTAAAAGGTTTGAGCAGACATGGTTAGCTGTCTGTATATTCAAGGGAAATTAAAATAGGAATAAAAAACAGAATTAGGAGTGTTGGCAAAGCAGCTATGTAAGTGGTGCTCAAGCAGCTGTTCAGTGTTCCAGTGTTATTAGACCCAACGTTCGATAATGGTCAGCTAATGGAGTTAGCAACTTTTTCACCCTTTAGCATCCTGTTGGCCAAGTGGTTAGCAAACAGAAACTTGTCTATTACGATGCTAAGTCACTAAAGCTTATTTACTTGCTAATGCTAGCTTTTTTCCATACCAAGCACTAGTCCTAACTGATCTCAGGACAGTGAAAGCAGACCCATTGGCAGCTTGTCTCGCAGGTTGCTCTCCCATCAGTTTACTGTCATAGACCAGTGGTTTATCCATAATGTACATGCACAAACCACCAGAAAAACACTGCTGGCCTCTGAGCTTACTGGGCTCCAGCCGTTATCACTGTGAGAAAGACACGCTTTTAAAACAGATGCAAACTACTGTTTCCTGTGAGATTTGAAATTTCCTTTGTCTTCATGTATCCTCATTTTTACATTGGACATTCAAGCACTTCCTGCCTTGCTTGTCCTGACAGAACACGACTGACTCAAAGGGAATCGGTGTTCGTAGAGCGACTCGTTTAACCTTTTTTGGGGGAGGTATATTGCTCAGTTGTCAAACAAAGATGTGTTAGCATCTGACTTTTTTTTGTTATTTTCTGTTCTTAACAATCCTACAGGAAGTAAGCACTTTCAGAATAAAGCATGTCCATCTCTTTGTAGATGCCAGGGGCTGGTCCATGGGTGTGAGCCGACTGGATGTATTCTACCGAAGGCTGCTCCTCACCAAACTCTTTATTGGGGGATGGGGGAAGCCTGAAGACCTCAAGAGGTATGAAGCATTTTGTCATGGCCCTTTCACATAGGATGGGGCATGCACTGCGCTCTGAAACCCAATGTTTTCTGTACGTGCACCAAACAATAACTGTTTCCCGCCTGCGTTTAGCAAAGTGCAGCGCAAGTGTCCTGTCGGGGAGTACTGCAGTTGTGCTAAATTAAACCACACAGTGAAGCCAACCACAGAAGAAAAGTTGATTCTTTGTGATATCAGAATCAGAAAGGGTTTTATTGCCAAATGTTGAGCAGGTTTACAACATTAGGAAATTGCTGCGGTACTTAGTGCAAACATACTGTCAGATAACGCTTAAATAAACATAAAAATTAAAAGTGCTAAGTAGATAGATATATACATGAGTGCAGGTGGTGATCAGTGCCAAACATGGAATGATGCAGTCAACACAGCGTAGGGTCATGTGTTAGTGGTGGGAACAGTCATACGGTTATTGTTCATGAGTCCAACAGCAGAGGGGAAGAAACTGTTCTTATGACGAGAGGTTCTGGTGCGAATGGACCGGAGCCTCCTGCCTGAGGGGTGGAATTGTAGATGCCCACTTTACTCTACAGGGTGGGCCATTTCTATGGATACACCGTAATAACATGGGAATGGTTGGTGATATTAAAGTCCTGTTTGTGGCACATTAGTATATGTGAGGGGGCAAACTCCTCAAGATGGGCGGTGACCATGGTGGCCATGTAGAAGTCGGCCATCTTGGATACAACTTTTGTTTCTTCAATAGGAAGAGGGCCATGTGACACATCAGACTTATTGGTAATGTCACAAGAAAAACAATGGTGTGCTTGGTTTCAACGTAACTTTATTCTTTCATGAGTTATTTACAAGTTTCTGACCACTTATAAAATGTGTTCAATGTGCTGCCCATTGTGTTGGATTGTCAATGCAACCCTCTTCTCCCACTCTTCACACACTGATAGCAACACCGCAGGAGAAATGCCAGCACAGGCATCCAGTATCCGTAGTTTCAGGTGCTGCACATCTCGTATCTTCACACCATAGACAATTGCCTTCAGATGACCCCAAAGATAAAAGTCTAAGGGGGTCAGATCGGGAGACCTTGGGGGCCATTCAACTGGCATGACGACCAATCCACTTTCCAGGAAACTGTTCATCTAGGAATGCTCGGACCTGGCACCCATAATGTGGTGGTGCACCATCCTGCTGGAAAACCTCAGGGAACGTGCCAGCTTCAGTGCACAAAGAGGGAAACACATCATCATGTAGCAATTTCAAATATCCAGTGGCCTTGAGGTTTCCATTGATGAAGAATGGACCCACTATCGTTGTACCCCATATACCACACCAAACCATTACTTTTGTTGTTCCAACAGTCTTGGAGGGATCCATCCAGTGTGGGTTAGTGTCAGACCAATAGCGATGGTTTTGTTTGTTAACACCATTCACATAAAAGTTTGCCTCATCACTGAACAAAATCTTCTGCGTGAACTGAGGGTCCTGTTCCAGTTTTTGTTTTGCCCATTCTGCAAATTCTGTGGCCGATCTGGGTCATCCTCGCTGAGATGCTGCAGTAGCTGGAGTTTGTAAGGGTGCCATTTGTGAGTAGCTAATATCCGCCCAAGGGATGTTCGACTAATGCCACTCTCCAGTGACATGCGGCGAGTGCTACGCTGTGGGCTCTTGCTGAATGAAGCCAGGACAGCCACTGGTGTTTCTTCATTAGTGACAGTTTTCTTGCGTCCACATTTTGGCAAATCCAACACTGAACCAGTTTCACCAAACTTAGCAAGCAGTTTGCTGACTGTAGCATGGGAGATGGGTGGTCTCGTAGGGGCTCTTGCATTGAAACCTGCTGCAATGACCTGGTTACTGCGTTCACCAGATATCAACACAATTTCGATCCGCTCCTCACGTGTTAACCTCTTCGACATGTCAATGGCTGTGAACAAAGAGAAACTTGTAAATAACTCATGAAAGAATAAAGTTACGTTGAAACCAAGCACACCATTGTTTTTCTTGTGACATTACCAATAAGTGTGATGTGTCACATGGTCCTCTTCCTATTGGAAAAACAAAAGTTGTATCCAAGATGGCCGACTTCTAAATGGCCACCATGGTCACCACCCATCTTGAGGAGTTTGCCCCCTCACATATACTAATGTGCCACAAACAGGACTTTAATACCACCAACCATTCCCATGTTGTTACGCTGTATCCATATGAATGACCCACCCTGTACTCAGACTTTTCTGATTTAGTACTCAGGTCAGATGAAATCATTCTTTAAAGTTACAATAATGGATTACACAGCATTTGGGAATACATTAGCTGACAGTATGTCTTGAAAAGTGTTATAACTAAGTTTAAGGACATAATTCCTCCTCTGTCATGCTCTTCAGTACTGTGCACCACACAGTACCCAAACCCTCCACATAGGTTGATCATCTCGTTAATAGACTTACATCCTCATTGTGTACGACTCTGGATATGCTGACCCAAAAACAAAACCTCAAATCACAAATACTTGACTCTCTTATGTCTTAAACACACATCGTAAAGCAGCTGACTCATAAGCTTGAGAAGAAATGGTGTCTTAGTAATTTAGAAGATCTTCATTCAGCCTGGAAAAAGAGTTTGTTGCTGTACAAACAGCCCTCTGCACAGCTAGGGCATTTTCCTGCTCATCACGCATTGAAGAACAACCCTGAGTTTCTCTGCAGTACTGTAGCTGATGACCAATTAACTGCTTTACAGACACACAGCTGCTCTTTCAAGAGTTTTGGAAATTAAAAGGAAGGATTGGCCTATAATTAGCTAAGAGAGCTGGGAGGAGTAATGCACAGTTTAATTACTACCACCTTAAAGGTTTGTAGCCCATCAGTGGCATAGACTGATCATATTTAAGACTGAAGCATTAATTAATGGTAGTACTTATTTGGGCAGCTTAGAATTGAATCTAATAGACTTGATGGTTTGGAGGAAGTGATAGTTGAAGTTAACTCTGGATCAGTCAGTGTCAGTCTTATGTAAGGCAGCTGGGGTTGGTTCTTCAATCAGTGATGAACAGGAAGGTGTCTTAGCTTTTTTTCTATAATTGTTGGTTTATCATTATTTTATATTGTTCTAGGCTAAATGATCTTCTAAATTAGTGAGACCCCCCAAGAGGGTCATGGACCCCCTCTTGATCCTCTACCCAATCACACGAGCCAAGGCGTGAAAACGGGTGTGGCTCACAATCAGCCAGGGTGAGGTCATTGTGAAACCCGGCCCCACCCTATCATGTGATTTCCTAGAGCTAGTGGTGGTCGAGCTGCCTTCGCCCGCACTTCATCAGGTGGTAACCTCCAGCTTACAGTGAGCAGGTCGTGGATGAGATCAGCACGTCCTCAGCTGCAAACTGATGCGTCTGTTTGTTTTGTAGAATCTTTGAGTTTCGAAAGATAATTGGAGACAGAGAGAAGTGCAAGTCTCTGGTTCCTAAGGACTATCCCGTTTATATAAACAAGGTACATCATTTATTTCCTCTCTTTTCCTTCTTCTGCTGTTTTGTTTTTGTATCATTAGTTATTATTTGTGTGTTTGTGTGCAGACAGAGGAGCTTGCTGACTGTCATGTCCAAGAGGGCTTCTTTATCTCTCCTCTGGAGCATTTGGTTCCTGGGATCCTGCCACAAGAGGCTGTAAAGGCCAGGTACAAGAGGTGCTGTTGTTTGCCACGGCAATGAAAGGAGACAGAGAATAGACGGGAGAATGGGTTGTGTCCGAGTTTGATGCGGTGCTTTGTCCAGAGGGCCAAGTGGATGCTGGTTTAGGGTCTTTCAAACGTACAGACGGGGTTTTAAAATAAAGTTATTCAGTTATTGTTTTAAACTTGAAACATTCATTGAATAACCTTTTTTAATGAATATTTTCTGTTATAGTTACAGGAAAATAAGCTCAGGGTGGCAGACGCATGCGATGACCAGCTAGAGAAAGACGAGACAAAAACAGGAACAAGAAAATGACGCAACATAATGTTCGGTTTAGTTTTCCTTCTTTTCTCCAGCATTGTTACCCTCAAACTTCTTGAACTCGTGACACATATACCCTCTGTCACGTCTGAGGTTTTGCATATCAGCACATGGTTAAAAACATCTTGTTCTTACCAATTTTTCAAATCAGGTAAATACAACCTCAGATGTGCAGAAATTACAGCGTCGTTATTTATTTAACAAAAATTCAGCTGAAGCTGACCCTGCTGTGTAATGTTACCCAGCCATCCTCCTCATGGCTCCATTTTGTTATAATACCACTAACAGCTGACTGTGAAATCTATGGCAGCGACTCGTTGCACAGGTGACATCCTGTCACGGTGCTTTGGTGGAAATCACTGAGCTCCTGAGAGCGACCCATTCTTGTTTATAGCAGCCGTAAATGGACTGGTTCTTATCTAGTGCTTATCTACTCTACCTGAGCACTTGAGGCGCTCTATAGGGGCGGGTTCCCAGACAGAGATTAAAGCTAGTCCTAGATTTAAACAGCCAATGCAGGCTAGACAGAAATCTGCTTCCTCAGTCACGGTATAAACAGTGCCAGACTAAGCCTATTCCTGACTAAACTACGACTAGCTCTGAGGGAGATCAGAGCTAGTCCAGGCATAAACTGAAGTTTAAATAGAACGTCCCAGCAGGCAGGTTTAACTTCAGAGTTCATGTTGTTTGGTGAATAACATGGGTTACTTGGAGAATCTCAGAGATGATCAATGAAAACCGTCTGCTAGACAAATTGCTGACAGAAGTCATCCACTGAAGCTTTTTGATGACATCAGTTTTCGAGCTCGTTTCGAATGCATAAAGTAAATGATGTTGAGATCACTTCATTTTGGAACCCAGTCTTTCACCCAGTAAGTCCAGTAAGTCTGCAGGTGCTCTTAACTTTATGTCTTTTGGCACCTTCCACAGAGAAGCTGGGGGTTTGTGTGGGCTCGGTGAACCAACAGTGTCATTCACTGTGTGCAGGACCATTTGTGGATTGAGAAGACAGAACATAAACTTCCCAGATGCTGAAACCTGAGTTAATTACAAGTTCTATGAATTTGGGAACTTTCCAGGAGTCATCGGCTGCATCAGTGGAACCACAAAACGTCGCTCCATCCCAGATGCTGAGCAATACAGGAATCCCCAGTTACAGTTTTCAAATATTGTTTCATGTTTGAAAGGTGTCACTCATGATTCCTGCATTTTAACTCATCACTGTGTTTGGAAGAGGAGATGATCATTATTGTTGCTTGGTGACAGTGGGCGTGCTCAAAGTTTTTGTTTACAGCACACCTGAATTACACCTGAGCAAAGGTGCTACAGCCATATGCACACTAGGAGTCTAGTGGAGCACGTTTGGAGGAGTCGTTTTCAGAGTGCACTTCGATTCACACCAAGAAGCTGCTGCATTGTCATTAATGCAACAGCTGCTCTTCATAACTGCCTGAACAGCATGGATGCCCAGACCCTCCAATACTAGACCTTCACTTCCAACAAACCACAGAGGACTGACAGAGGAACGTTTGCATTGTGCTGCTTTAAGTAGCAACTTTTGACTAGCACTGGTGTTTTAAATGTTCGTAACTCTTATACAAACAATAAGAGTGTTTCTGCAATTTGGCTTAATTTCTATTAAATAATTAAAGATAGAGCGGGGCGATATGACCAAAATATTTATCACGATATACATTTGAAAACTTGCCATAACGATATAATTGACACGAGACAAAATACTTTACAACTTTATTAGTGCAAAAAAACAACAACCCATCAATGTATTTTCACTTAAACAAGCAGCTTTTTTAAGTGCATTAAAGTTATATAAAATGTAACAGTGCAAATGCAAATTCGTGCTGACAGTTTAACCAAAAGGCATTTCAGTGGAAACTGGCCGACATATCCTCAGCATAACCATGTATAATATCCACAGAACTTAAAAAGAGGTTATACACACACAACACGGTAACATTATGTTGAAGCACAGTACGTATCACTCCGCGAGGCTCCGCCTACGACAGCCGTAATGCTCCGACAATCCATCAAGCGGTGCGGCTTCGTAGCTCAGCAAAGTCGTACTGAAACATTTGACAGATTTTCGAGCGCCGTGCACATAAAATCGTTTCCAGGTCAGTAAACACAACCAGAGTTCATACATAAGGCACACGGGATTATAAGGGGCTCTGTCCACTTTCAGAAAAATCAAAGGATTTAAGTGCGCCGTATTTTCCAAACAACACGGTAATAACGACGGCCCGCTAGCATGCGCTACCAAAAATAGTGCTTTGTTGTGTATCTGACGGACGAAAGCTAAACCAGTTCCACACCAGTGAAGCTGCAGCATTTTTACAAACCAGTTCTGGTTCATGGTTTCATTCAACGATCCACTTTCGCTCTTCTCATTCTGCGTCGCCGCCATGTGGGTATGTAAACAAAGGCACCGCGCATGCGTGTTTTACCCATATTCTATCGCCATATTTCATTTTCTTATCGTTGTCCAACATTACACCGGTATTACCGTGAACGGTATGATATGGCCCAGCCCTAATTAATGATATAGTTTAATGTGCCATGTTCTGCTCCATCTGAGGTTGTATTTGCTGAATTTGGAGCTAGCCACATGAATCGTTAGGGCTGAAATGTAAGCTGTGTTTGTGCTGAAAATGTTTGAAGAGGATTTACTTGTGCTGTGGGAATGCTGCCTGTAGACCTGCGGCTCTCATCGTTTGTGTTGTTCCAGGTTCCAGTTCATAGTTCCTAAGAGATGGCAGAAGAACAGACCAGTATGTATCCACTTAGCTGGGACTGGAGACCATGTAAGACTCTTACCTTTATTTTAATATGAATGTGCTCCCAGGCATCCGCCACAGAACTCATAATGCTGAAACAAATACTTATAATACCAAACCAAAGAAATAAAACCATGTAAGTCCAAAGAGTTGTGCTGATGGATTTCTGTCTTTGCCACAGCAGCTTTTTCTTTATCAAGTAGAAAAACAGTTGTAGTTGTAACTTCTTTACACTGACAGAAGCGGAGTTTGACTGGTCCAGACCATCTAAGATCAAAGTGGGCCGTATGTTGACACCCCTGGAGTAAAGGCCACTGACAAACTTGTTTTCCTTTGAAATAACAACGAGCAGTGTTCATTTCCCTCCCACAATCATGTAAAACAAAGCACATGGATATAAAGAAAGTAGCTTTTTATCACCAAGTATATCATCCATTATCAGGCTATAGGACAGAGTCCCAAACACAGAGTAACCTGTAACGTTTCAATGTGCTCTGATGTTCAGCAGCTCTCAGAGTGCACCGAGCAGTGAAAGAAAGAATTTATATGACGTGAGCTCGTGATCATCAAATCACAAAATTAATATTTTCTGCAGCAAGACCGACTTGCATGTCTTTATTTGCAGCAGCACTGTTATATATGTTCGTGTTGTTTACAGTTCTCTATCCCGTGTGCTTTGATAATGTCACTAACTGCAGCAGGCAGCGCTCACCGGATTTTGTGTAAAAGAAGAGTCAATGAGGGTCAAACTCCCTTCATGTGAATGCACACAGAGGAAGGAAGCCTTGTGTCAGCTGACACAAAGAAACCCAGCTTATGTCGTAGTGAGTCCCCGTGGTTCTAAAACGAGGTGATCCAAACCTCACGTGGCATTTTATCATTGAGTGGGTGAAAAACTATGTAGGCTTTAGCAGTTTGTTAGTCTGGAGCATTAAGGTGTCGATTAACACCAAGGAGGAAAGACCCAGCAGCCATCTGCCTCCACCGATTACAGTGAGCACAAAGGTGGAGGGTGATGATCTGTGTCTGCATCGATACACAGACCCCGGGACCACCCACTCCTCTGTATACCACAACATTAACTGAAATGTGAGGCTGTGTGTCCAGCAGCTGAAGCCTGACCACAGCTGGCTCATGCAGCAGAACAATGATCCCATCCACAGAAGCAAGTCTGTAACAGACGAGCTGAAATGACCCGTCACAGTCCACACCCCAAATCAACTCCAGTCCTCTGACTTATAGAGAAGAGTGTCGTATGTTTAGTGCTGTTGTTCATTTGAGGTCATATTTACATAATTATAGAAGCTGTTAGGGACCAGATGATTCCTCAGACCTAAGACTTCTACTGTGTTTTTGACATGACTGCAAGAAATCCTCAGAAGTTGAACAGCAGACTTGGTTCAAGGTCCAGATTTACTGTGAAGCAGAGAAACGCGTCAGACGAGAAGATTTAATAAATAAATGGTGTCAAAGTGTGTGGTTAACTCTGGAAACTGACCCCAACAATCTGTAGGATCCAGGAGATGTCGCTGTGATGATGACCTTTGGAATGCTGTTTCTGTCCTTGTGTTTCTATGACCTGTAGTTTTTCTGGCGTCGGCGGACCCTGATGGCTCGGCCCATGAT